>NC_056730.1:1029378216-1029460716 GCF_019279795.1 Protopterus annectens
GATATAAGAGGGATTTTAGTTGTACTGTAAGCAAAAATCCTCATCTATACCATGATTTACAAACTCTTTAGTTATGATAATTGTGATCTTTTCCAAAAATTACAGGAATTAAAAAGTTTCATAAATCACATAGATAGTGTCACAAGTTCTTAGTACCTAGATATTTCTGTTATCTCACTGCTCTGCTCTTCTGGTGTTTTCTTAAGACAGGAGTAAAAATCTAGAATGCATTTCCTAATTAATAAAAAATTATATTCAGACAATTCCTACTCCAGCACTGGTTTGCAAAAACCGCTACCCCCATGCTAATTATATATACCAACTTCAGGATCACACAACAGTGAGGAAGGGGTAAATTCCATTTTCAAGCTTTTGTGGCTTTGACATTTACTCTTTCAGTCATATATACCTATATCTATCTACAGAGATAGAGAAAGATGTAAAAATACTTATAGATATAGATATATATTTACATACATACAGAGGCGCACATTAATATAAATAAATATCATTTCTCTATAAAGTCAATTGATAAGAGATAACATGACAGCATGAGTGCATTGTGCAAACTACATCACTGTAAGAAAATAACATGGAGGGAGATAGCTCAAGGAAAATTAGAAAAAGGACAGTTCAGAGGAACATAACACACTGAGTGTAGAGTCAACAATATAATACAAAGAGAGAGAGAGTGAAAGTGATTAATACAAATAGCAATAAATAAAAGAGATAAGAGGAACAAGGAAGCAATTTTATAAGTACAGCAAATGAACAGATAAAATTGAAATGCTGCCATCTTCATAGGTTCATAGGTTCATAGGTTGGTACTAGGCTATTGGCATTAGGGCCTATACAAGCCTAGCCATAACAATTCCATGACTATTTCTTCCCATAGTATTTACTTCCCTGGACCCCTGTCTAGCAGAGTGACTGACGTGATCCCCGAGGTGAATTTGCTGTCTTCCATCCAATCATCAAGGTTCCTTTTGAAGAGGGCCAAAGAGGCGCTCTGCTTGACATGTATGGGCAGTCTATTCCAGAGTCTGGGGAGTCTCTGAGTCAGGAAACTATCCCTCCAGCATGTTTTGTTCATGGTGATGATCCCTGGAGCATGTGTCTCTGAGGGATTGGGATTTCTTTAAGTGTAGCATGTCCAACAGCTCTGAGTTTGACATGGTCTTGTATGTTAAGCAGAGATCGCCTCTAAGTAGACAATATGCAACAGAGTATAGCTGGTGTTTTTTTAGACGGTCAGCACAGGGCATTTGCTTTAGGCCTGTGATTCTTTTAGTGATGTATTTCTGTGGCTCTTCCAGTTGTTGCAGATGTATTGAGAGGTACATACCAAATGAGGCATTGTATTCTATAATGGGTCTAATGAGGGATGAGTACAGTGGGGCAATGACCTCCTTTTTTCTGGATGAAAAGCCCTTAGTGATGAGGTGTGCCACATAGAAGGATTTCCTGACTGTTGTGGTGATGTGGTTATCGAAGGTGAGACCACTGTCTACCTGTGTTCCTAAGTCTCTTATCACACTTTCAATGTTTAGTGTACTGCCACCTATGTGGCAATTCACGGGTACATGTTTTTTCCCAAAGGGGATAACTATACATTTCTTGGCATTGAGCTTGAGCCCATGGCTCTTGCACCAAGCATCTGTTTCTGTAAGGCCCTTTTGTAGAATATCCACATTATTTGGGGATTCAATAATGTCTCCCAGTTTTCAGTCATCTGCGAATATTGTTAGCCAGAGTCCTTTAGTGTTGGCCTGTACTTCAGAGAAGTAGATGCTAAACAAGAGCGGTCCCAGGACTGAACCCTGAAGTACTCCACTTGTCACAAGCTGGATTTGGAGTCGGCTACTTTTACAGTGTGGAGTCTGTCAGTAAGCCAGTTGGCAACCCATTGAGTGATGTAGGGATTAATGCCCAGCTTAGTAAGTTTATCTATGATGATATGATGATGAATATGATGATCTTTCAAGAAAAATAAATGCGTGAGAATAAGAGAACACTGAAGAAGGTATTGTTATTAGGCTGTTGTTCTGCAGCCTCTCCACTTGTACCACAAAATTCTATTTTATCTTAAATTTCTTTTTGGCTGCAATAATAAATACTTTAAATGTCAGATGTGGCATTTGTAGAGCCTCTGAGAGCTGAAGTTGACAGTCTGAGGCTCTTTGTATTTGTGTGGTTAAAATGTGAAAACTACTTAGCTGTTTCTGTTGAACTGTGATTTAAAACACCTTATCAAATATGTTGCTTCTCTAACTGAGATTCAAGTTGTTATACATGCTATAATCTCCTCCTCTGTATGTTATGACTTAAAGTAGTATCTCTCTTGGTCAGACTGCAGGATGTGAAAGTCAGTAAAAATAAGACATATTATGTATAGGCATTAAAATTCCAGCAGTAGTAAGAACCTTGAAACTTCTCAGTTTTACCTGCTACTATGATCTTGCCCTTTTTAGGTACTGAGCTACATGTGATGGACAATGATGTGACAAGTGCTTTGAAGATATACCCCCAGATTCACTAGTCTTCCATGCAGGACTAGCTTAGATTGGCTATTGACTGGCAATTAAAACCACATTATACAGCTAATTTATGTATTGTCACCATTTGATAAGACAATTGAAAGAATAAGAGGACTTACCTTAACACGAGTTTTCTTTTTTTTAAAACAAGTTTATTGTTTTTAACATACAAAATAAATATCATAACAATTTTATATAAGCAATTAAAATAGAAATAGTTATAACATTCAATAAAATAACCAAAGTATTTACAAAGACATCCACTACAAATCAAATCAATTGATTAAACTATAATGTCATGCTATTGAGTCTAAGATTTTTTAACAAGTTTTGTAAAGTATCCCATATAATATAATAAGATTTTTTTCTAGTAGTTCTTGATTTTATTGTCATCAATTCCATATGACACACTTCAGTCATAACATTTTTAAATTCATTAAATGAAGGAGGGGTATCTGAAATCCAATTTCTGGTTATTATTTTTCTAGCCACTGCTAGAATAGACCATAATAAGGGAAGTTTAACTTTTTTAACACTTTTAGGAACAGGTGTGTTAAATAATATAAGTGATTTAGAAACAATGAAATTATCTATGAAAAAGGCCTGCAAAAAATCATTGATTAATTTCCAATATTCCTTCAATTTTATACAGTCATAAAACATATGTGTTCAATCAGCATTTATTTCTACATTACATCTTTTACATAAGTTGTCTTTATTATTTATTTTATTCATCATTAAAGGTGTATAGAAGGATCTATGTAAAAATTTCCAAGTAAAAAGTCTCCAATTAATGGAAGAAGTAGTTTTATAAGCAGATTCCAATATATATTGTTTATCTTGTTGTTTTGGTGATTCACCATTAATGGAAATGAAATAATTCCAATAGGTATCTGAACTGTAATGAGTTTCTTCTCTGATAATTTTATGTATGTATGAGAGCTTACCTTTATCAGAAACTCTATGTTGTAAATTTAATATCAAGTAATCAATCAGTATTGGAACAGATTCTTTAACTGTTAAAGACATTAAATCAATTTTATTAATAAGATGTTGTCTAAAAGTCTGAATTTCTAACCAACATGTTTCTCTCAAATCAAATTCTTGCTTTAAGAAGTCTAAATTTTTACTTTATTATCAGACAGCAACTGATACCAATACTTTAGATCATTCTCTGTGACTAAAAGAGTTCTTTCAGAGGTGGTTGACAAAAGCATACCTTGTGTATACATTATAGGAATAGAATAAAATTCCATTCCTTATACTTAGGATGCATGAATATAAAATTATGATAACTGATAATAATGTTTAATGGGTAACTAACTACATATTTTGGTGTAATGGATGAAGTACAAAATTCTTTTAGTAACCATAACATGGGGTTATTTACAATAATATTTTTATGTATTAAAGAGATTTTCATGAAGTGAATGCTAATTAGTTCCCAGTAATCTTTCCATCTTGCAACATATGACTGATCTATTAACAAAGTAATAACTTTTATAATAGAAGAAATAGTATATAAATTAAAGTCTGGAAATGAAATGCCTCCTTGAGACCAGCTATTAGCATGTTTCTTTAATGCAATCCTAGGTCTATTAGGTGCCCATAAGAAATTTAACATTAGTGAATTCAATTTCTTAATAATTATTTTTGTAGGTGGGAGTATTATTGATTGTATTAAGTATAATATCTTAGGGAATACTATCATTTTAATAATTGTGAGTCTCTCTTCCATGGTAAAAAACATATTGTTCCAGCTATTGAAAAGATTTGGTATATTAAGAAGACAGGTACTATAATTATTATGTATAATAGATTTGATATCTTTAGTTAATATTATACCTAAGTAAGTTATCTGACCTGAGTTGGGTATATATTTGTTAAAATCATTAATGAGGACATTTTTTCCTGTGTATATTGGTAATATTTTAGTTTTTTCTTCATTGAATATTAAACCAGATATATTTTTAAAATCCATCATTTTATCAAATAAGGACTGCATGGAAGAGTTAGATCCAGCTGATGTAATTAGAACATCATCTGCAAAAAGTTGAATTTTAGATATTGTATTTTCATCTATATCAAATCCTTCTATATCAGTACTGTTTCTGATCAAATTAGCCCAAGGCTCCATTATTAAAGTAAATAATAGTGGAGAGAGTGGACACCCTTGTTTTGTACCTTTTAAAATGGGTATTTTTTGTGAGACATATGTTCCTATCTTAATGTAAGCCAATGCTCCTTTATATAGATGTTCAATTAGATTTACAAATGCATCTGAGAAGTTTGTGCACATCACTAAGATAAGCAAGTAGTCCCAACTTACTGAATCAAATGCTGAACTTATACCGAGACTAATAAGTGTTAAATCTTTCTTTTTCCTATTTGCAAAATCAATTAACGTTAAAGTTCTCCTTATATTATCAAAAGTATTTCTATTTACAATAAAGCCTGTCTGGTCTATATCTATAATGCCTGGGATGATTGTCTTTAATCTATCAGCAAAAATACTCATAAACATTTTATAGTCAACATTAAGTAATGAAATAGGTCTATATGAAGTGCATCTGGTTGGGTCTTTATTGGGTTTTAAAATTGGTGAAATAAATGTGTATTGCCAAGATGGGGGAGTTGTTAACTCATTTTGGGCCAAAATAAAACCTTATGTATTAATGAGTAAGTACTTTTGGGTAGAATTTTATAGATCTCTGGTATAATACCATCATTACCTGGTGCTTTGTTTGATTTAAGCTTGTTTATTTGTGTAATAACCTCTGTATATGAAATATTTTTATCCATTAGTTTAGTCTGTTGTTTATTAAGTTTTTGTTCATGTTTGTAGTTATAAATTTCTTTATTTTATCTTTAGGCTCCATGTTAATGTTATTATGATTAATTTTGTGAAAGTGATTTCTAAATTCATCTAATATTTCTGGTAAACTAAAAACATTCTTCTTTTTCCTTGGAGAGAAAATTTCTTTGATATGATTTTGTTTATTCAACCTTTTTGTTTTATTTTTAAGTCTATGTAAGTATTTGGGACTTATTGAGTAAGACAAAAACTTATATTTCTCTAATGTTATTTTAACTTTATGAGTTAAAATTTCTTTGTATTTCTCATTTAATTTATTTATTTCTTCAATTACTTTTTTGCCCATAATATTTTCTTTATTATTATGTTTGCATGAGTCTAATTTGCTTTGAATATCTAGTAATTCCTTGTCCCAAGATTTCCTTTTATTATTATACCATCTGATACTTTGTCCATATAAATATGATTTTAAAGCATCCCAAACATAAACAATGGAGACTTCAGGTGTATTGTTTAAGTCTAAAAAATGTTGCACTTCTGAAAGTATATAATCTTTATAGTCTTTTAGTTGAGTTAAGTATGCTGGTATCCTTTTGATCTGAACATTGTAAGTACTTTTTATCATAAACTCAAAGACAATTGAATTATGATCTGATATAGGACATAAAATGATTTTAGAATTAATTAAGCATGTAACCATCTGGTTAGAAATAAAGACTCTATCTATTTTTGAATAAGTTTTATATCTGTTAGAAAAAAAAGTGTATGGTAATGATTTTGAATCTATCTGATTATTAATATCATTCAAATTATATAAATTAACAAAATCCTTTAAATGTTTTGCATTAGATGTAATTTTCCTTTTTCCTATAGTAGTAGTATCTTTTTCATGTAGGATACAATTAAAGTCACCTGCCAAAATAATATCTCCTATAGAAAATGATATGATCTTATTGAGATGGTGTTTCACTGTATTAATGCCAATTCCTGGTATCCAATATACATTGATTAATGCATATGTCTTTCCATTAATCTGTATTGTAACCATACAAAACATTCCTTTATCATCTTTATAAGACTTAATAGTTTTAGGTATGGGCATACTTTTATTCCATAAAATAGCCACTCCTCTTTTTGTCTGAGTGTGTTCTGAACTAACCAAGACTGTATATTTATTAGTGGCTAATTTATCAATATCCTTTTTCAGGAGATGTGTTTCTTGAAGGAATACTAAGTTGGCCCTATGCAAATTAATGTATCTCATTAAACTTGCCCTTTTACTTGGGTTATTCAGTCCATTAATGTTTAAAGAAATTCCTTTTAGAGAAATCATTTAGCTTTTATAAACATATAAAACATATAATCAGAATAACAATTAACAAAATAAATGATATTATACCTCCTCCTTTAGGTGTACCGTTAATTATAGCTGTATTTATTGAAAATTGTATGGGATTTTGTATAAGCTTCACTTTTATTTGTAGTGACAATAAGTTTATAAAATGTGTTGTGGATGTCAGAACTATATACAAACAACAATAAACAGGTGAAAATAATATTAGGATTAAACATTGTACCCAGCCTGGAGTTAAGAACTCCAACTTTGAGTAGCACATACCACTCAAGTTATCCCCCTATCCTAAGCAGCAGTACCTCAGCTGCCACCATATCAATTTAATACTAACTATTATTAACTAAAGTTAACCTCATTTAATTAGATTATCTAGTAAGACAAAGCTAAACAATTTATAAATCAGCTTCATATAAACAAATAAGAACATTTAGAAACAGCTCATATTACTATGTACATCTATTTTGTAAAATACACTCATAATCAAAATAGCATTCTAATAAACTTGATAATGGGAACCGAGAAGAGAGAGAGAGAGAGAGAGAAAGAGAAAAAAAAAAAAAAAAAAAAGGGGCATATCTATATATTAGTTTATTAAAAGTTTGTAAAAATAAGTTCTTATGTTCATTTGGATTCAATAACTTAGGCTATAATGATTCAGACATTACATATATTAGGGTATTCCTACTTTCTGCCATAGAAATGCAGTTAACAGTTTTAAAAACTTTAAATTACTTGCACCAAAGCTTTCTTCTCATACTTATTATTGCCAGTAAATAAAATATTTATACTCATACATATGTTTACAAGTCATACTGCACAGCAATGTAAATTCCTAGTTATACATAAATCATTGTGAAGAAAGCCATCTGTATTTTATATATCTGAACTGCTGCTTTAAAATATGTCACTTGACAGTTTCTTCTAAGATATAATCATAATGATACTTGTGCTTGTCAATTAGATAAGTCAAATGATTTATAACATTATATATGTTTAAATCATAAGTATTTATATACAATAATATGTTGCAGTCATGTAAGCTTTCAAAAACATGTGTATATATGTTTTACCTTCTATGCCTTCTAAAATATCTCACTTGCTTACTATGGCATACTGAATCATTTAAAATCATTATAACTTTCATATTTTATAAATTACATCTTAAATAAGTAAGTTGTTATAAAGAATAACTCACATTTAGATGTCATAAAGTTAGTTTTTCATCACAAAGTCGCATTTACAGCAGTTCTAATTCCTGGAACAGTGTTCTTCTTGAATCTGCGATGTGTCAGTGTGAAATCAGGGGTCAAAGTTCAAAATGACTGCATTCAGCTTCTCTGCGTGCATTCTGAGTGTTGAAGCTTTTAAAACAACTCGAGGACACTATTCACGAGGTAACCCACATCCCAAATTGTCTCCCTTAACATTCTGGCGGGAATTTTAGTAAATACAAGTGACTGACATTCATTTAGTAATACAAATGAAACTAAACAGTGCAAAACCTTCGCGAAGTATTTTACAAGTCATTACAGTCTCTATGACAGTGAAACCAAGCCTACAGTTATTTAACATATTATACAACTTATTTTTATATGTCCCATTTCATTTTCTCATACAAATCTTATTATATACATATATCAGTATTATCAGAAGCATATAACTGTACTTATAAGAGAGAGAAAAAAAAGAAAAGGAAGAGAGTAGAGAAAAAAAAGAAAGAGAGAGAGAGAGAGAAGAAAAAAAAGGAAGCTACAAAGAGTATCTACAAAGAAATATTACTTGCTGTTTGTATTAATAAAGTTAAACATGAAACATATTACTTACAACTATTTTAGTTCTAATTATTTGCAATTATATCATGACATATTATTTGTGATCATGTATAAGCAATAAAGTCATGATATAATATTTAGCAACAGTGTTTAAACAACATATATAGTTTTAAAGAACTAATAAGTTATTATTTCACTTTTCCCAAATTTTACATCATACTTCTCTCCTTGCCCTCCCTCACCCCTCACTAAATGCATAGTTTATAAAGAATGCCATTATTTAAAACAAGAAGAGAAAGAAAATGTATCAAATTACTAACCTTAGGTCTCTTTATCACAAAGAGAAACAAGTTGATTGATAGCATGTTATTTGTTCCTCAGAGAGTTTGACTATTTATGAAACAAAAACAGTTCTTTGCACACAGAAAAATAACTTTGAATACATTTTTAAAATATTTGTGGCTTTCTGGAGATGCAGTAACTGTATTTGAAGAGATTAAGAGAGAAGGAAAGAAAGAAAAAAAAATATAGAACATGTCATTTGTTTTTTAGTCTTTTTTGCTTCTCTGAAGTCTTCCAAGAAATTCCTGTTGCCATCCTCTTTAATGAAGGACTTGCCCATTCCATATCTTCTATTTTATCTAATATCTTATTTTTTTAATATACAGCAAAGCAGAGTCCAAGTCTTCAAAAATTCTAGGGCCATCAGGTAAAAAGATTTTTAGTTTGGCAGGAAATAAAAGGTACGTTTTGAACTGTGCTTTCTTAAGCTCTCTTATTAATGGCAAAAAAAACTTTTCTTTTAGTTATTACCAAGGAAGAATAGTCATTGTCAAAACGCACAGTTGCCTCATTAATTTTAATAGGTGCTTTAGCCCATGCAGATTTTAATACCATCTCCTTGTCATAAGATGATAAAAATCTTACTATAACTGATCTAGGATACTTTTTGTTAGAGTTAAAATTAGATAAGGACCTATGGGCTCTTTCAATACCAAAAGAAAATGCTTCTGACAAGTCTAAAGTTTTGGGAAGCCAAGTATTTAAAAAGGAAGTAATGTTGTTACCTTCTATATTTTCTGGCAGTCCAAAATCCTAATATTATTGCATCTAGATCTGTTTTCCAGGTCATCAAGTTTGGATTGTAGGTGTGTGTTCTGCTTCAGCAAAAACTCAATGTTAATTTCTTCTTCCTGGATTCTGTTCTCCATATCATTAACAGTCTCTTCTATGCCTGTAATCTGAGCCTTCTGTTGTTGCAAGTCTTGATGTAACAAATCCATTTGTTTTGTAGTTTTTTCTATGAAGTTATCAATTTTAGTATCCAGTTTGTCCATTTTGGTTGTTAGTTGCTGAATAGTAGATATCAGAGACTGAAGCTATTTCTTGATGCTGGAATCCTGACTGTTTGCCTTACTGGAACTCATTTTGAACAGAGGTGATGAAAGAGAAATTTCCAAGATGATTTCTGACAGGAAAATTATTGAAATTTTCTTTCTTTTTAGATATTATTCAAGAAACTGATATTCCAAACGTATTTAGAAAGAAAATTATTTCATTAGTTGATTTTTAAAGTAATTATTTCCTGTCAGTGCAGCTAAGTTGGTGGAGCTGAAGAAATCTGCTGCTATCCTGTGTTCATCCTTGGCCACGCCCCCCAACACGAGTTTTCTGAAGTAAAAGAATATATATATATATATATATATATATATATATATATATATATATATATATATATATATATATATATATATATATATACCAGGGACAAGGGTTGATTGGTCA
Source organism: Protopterus annectens (assembly GCF_019279795.1). Taxonomy (NCBI): domain Eukaryota; kingdom Metazoa; phylum Chordata; order Ceratodontiformes; family Protopteridae; genus Protopterus; species Protopterus annectens. Next base: position 1,029,388,480 of record NC_056730.1, read on the forward strand.
CTCCTGGTGTTCCTATTTTACCATTGTTGTTGTGGTATTTAAACCCAGGACTTGCATGGATTTGTGCTTTTGTGCAGTTTTAACACTTTGAGAGGTATCTCAGTTGCATTTCTTTCCCTTACCTGCACTCCTGTGTGAGTGAGGCCCTCGCCTGCAGGTCCTGTCTTGATGTTATGCAGCCATACTCACACCTATAGGTCTTATCATCAGATAGTACCCACTCTACTATACCAGACCTCTCTTCCACAGATGCTGATAACCATGGACGGACAATTTCCTCTGCAATCCTGTGCTTTCTCGTGCTAGTCCAGTTGATATGGGCATCTTGACACAGTGTAGCCACTGTCTTATGTACACAGACAACTGTGTGCTGCTACCACCTAGGAACATAATATGTGAGAGATGCAATCACATTAAGAGCCTGGAATCCGTGTTGTCTCCGTCACATGACAGTACACGATTGACAGACCACAATGCTTTGCCAGAAATTGCCTTCATCTGTCTCCCCTGGGCTTTAGGCTTCTGGCAAAGGCACTTGCCTTCCCCATAGTGCCTTTTGTAGGCAAAGTCATGAGCTGAAGATTATCAGCATGAAAGCTTATTATAAACAGAATGTAAAGGTAATGCTGCTAATGGCTAGGAGTCATAGTACAAAACTAATGTCATTGGAAGCATTCCTTGTCCTGTAGAATGCTGACATTTGGGCAGTCGCTGAAACCTGGTTTGAAGTTGTGGAGAGCACCCTAACCTTGCAAGGTTACTCATCCTACCATACTTTCAGACCCCAAATGGAGGGCTGCAAAGCCAAAGGAGGTGGAGTTTTAAACTTTATCATACACATACACACCTCCAGGCTGGTCAAACAGTTTGATGCACATCAGACATCCCAAGTGCAGTTAACTGTTGACAAAACACCTATTCAAATCATAGCTAGCTACAGACCTCCAAACATGACTCAGGGCACCCACTACACCTATCTGGACTTACTTGAATCTGTCAAGATTCAACCCTCTACCCTGATCCTGGGTGACTTTAACTACCCAGTAATAGTGTGCATGACCTATTCTACCTGAACATGAATGCACAGAGATTCCTCGGCTTTGTCAATGCCAATGTATTGGATCAGCTGGTCAACACCCCTATGACAGGTGGAAATATCCTGTACCTGGTCCTAATCAACATGAGTAGCCACTGTAGCACTCCTACAGTGTCATCCTCCTTGGTAAGATCTGACCATAAAGCCATCACTTTTGAGGTCACCATCTCCCCTATCCCCCCATCAGGGCCAAACAAAAAACACTTTTCCAAACCTGACTATAAATCTCCTCAGAGCAGGTATAAGTAGCTTCACAGCCATCATCCCATCAGTTGGAACTAGCATTAATGTCCAAACCTACACCAAAATACTATATGAACATGTACATAGCTGTATGGACTCATTAATACCTGACAGGACAAAATCATCTCCCTCAAGGTAGAGTTAACCTCTGTGGTGGAGAGCAGCAATACACAAACTCCATAATAGGTGGAGATATTTGCTGTACATGGCCAAAAAGGAGCAGGTGCCAAATTGGAAGCGATCTCACCTTTATATAAATAAGCAAAGAAGGTCACAGGTGAATTACCCTAAGGCTAACTTTGAGTGCAAATTGGACACATCCACCAAGGCCAGTCACAAGGCTTTCTTCATATATGTCTGCAATCTCAGAAGCAACACCCAAATCTGCTCTGTAGTGGTAGTCAATAACACCACATACACATATGTCATAGATATAATCAACCTGCTGAAGACAGGTTAAGTGAAAACCTCATCCCACTGTCCCCCCATCAGTAAACAAGGACATGTACAGCACCTGTCCCCCCTCTCCCCATCATCAGGGAGCAGGTCTGTAATGCCCTCTCAAAGGCAACAACCTGAAGTCTCCATGGGGCCTGATACCATCCCTGACTGCATCCTACATGAACTGAGGCATGAGCTCTTAACTCCATTACACCCTGTAGTCAACCAAAGTCAGAGCACCACTGTTATCCCATCTGCATGGAGGACAGCCACTGTCATCCCTCTACACAAAGGTGGAGCACTTCACTGACTCAGCCAATCATATGGCATTAGCCTAACTAGCCTGATCTGCAAGGGCATGGGAGGCATTATCAAGGACCTTATAAACAGGGACATCAGCAACCTTAAAATGCTTGAGCCCACACAGTTTGGTATTGTCAAAGGGAGATCAGTCCTGTTAAACCTGGTCAACTTCTTTGAAGCGGTCAACAAATACATGGACGAGGGGAAGATGGTGCACACTGCCTACCTTCACCTAGCCAAAGTCTCTGACAATAATCCCTAGTCAGCCATAAAACATAAGCCTACACAGTTAAGTATCAACCTGTATGTTATCAGATGGGTAGCTAACTGGCTCAATGATAGTACCCACTCGGTCAAAGTAGTGGAAGCCAACTCTAGTAGTGGACCCTTAAGGAGCGGTGTACCCCAAGGATCATTCTGGGGGATGCTACTGTTTGAGATGTACATTTCTGAGGTTCAAGACAAAACCAGTGGTCTGTGGCTGACCACGTTTACAGATGACTGCAAGCTGGCCACTGTCTTGCATTCACCTAGTGATGTGAGCATCCTCCAAGAGGCCCTTGCCCAAATTAATGACTGGTGCCAAAAGCACTGCCTCAGACTGAATTTCAGAAGATGCATCATTATCCCTGTTGTGGTAGATGTCATCCACACTAATTATGACTGTAATAACAATGTACTGAGCATGCAATCAGGTGTGAGGCGACTTGTGCACCAAGGTTGACAGCAATCTGACAGTTTCCCATCACATTGACACCATTGTACAGAATGTTGTCTACATGGCCCACCTCACAAATAAGGGTATGTCATCCAAGAACCAGGAGGCCATAACATACCTGTACTCCACCCTTATCAGACCCATTACCGAGTACAATGACTCCTTTGGCATGTACCTTGCCAAGCACATGTAGCAGTTGCAAAGACCACAGAGGTTCCTGACCAGGAAAATCCAGGGTCTGCAACACATATCCTACACAGATAGGCTGAAAGCCCTGTCTCTCTACTCAGTCTCATACAGACTGATCATAGGCAACCTGTGTCTTTTATACAAGGGCATTTCCCAACCAGCCTTGATGGAGTTTCTGCATATCCGTAGGACAAACCCCACTCATGCAACCCGCACGGGAGGCCCTCACCTGGTCTGTGACATGAATAGTACTTGTTGGCGGGATAGATTTGTGTCCTAAACAATACACTGTCTGTAAAGTACACTCCCTCCTCATGTCCAGCAGAGTACCTCTATAGCCCTCTTTAAGAAGAAGCTGGACAATGACTGCTTGGAAAATGGAAAATACACCCCTGGGATCCTGCCTGTGTCCTAGCCTGACAGGTGAAACAGGTGCTGACTTTGAAGGGACATGGGCAAAAATCTGGGCTAGGCTTATGGGGACATCCAGGCCAATAGCCTAGTATCATCCTATGAACCTATGAACCTATGCACCTAGTACTTTACATGTTTCCTGTATGTACTGCAGACTGTCCTGCAATGTTGTCTTAAATGAATCCCTGTGAGTCTGAACTGTGTAGTTACTGCATTGATAGAGTATTCTCTTGTTCCTATTAGCTATTATCACATATTGTTAAACCTTGTTATTGTGTCTGGTCTGTATAGCAGTAAGTCAGCTCTTAGAGTACTTGCATATGCACTTGGTAACACTGTATAGCTCACTCCAATAGCCTTGGTCTTGGTCACACTTACCATTTTGCTAATAGGCTCATCACACAGTAGGATTTGTCACCCTTTGTTGAGGGCCTTACAGTAGATGTTAAATAGATGGTTTGTGGCAGTCACAACTACCTTAAAGTCTGGGCTGAAGGGCCCATAGGTAGCAAAGTTGTGCCAGACTTTACCAGGAGTGTGTGTGTGTGTGTGTGTGTGTGTGTGTGTGTGTGTGTGTGTGTGTGTGTGTGTGTGTGTGTGTGTGTGTGTGTGTGTTAACTGAGTGGAGCATTACCTATGGAGTGTGTGATTGCCTGGAATGCAAGAGTAAGGTAACTCTTGAGGGGTATGTATGAAACCAGGTAGAGGGTTGGCCTCATAGCTTATAGGTGTACGGTAGATGTTTGATAGGCTGCTATGGCCTGGTAGGGAACTTCTGTGATGTCCTCAGCTGCTGCATGCGCTATCTGATGTGAATGATGAATGGAGGATTATGTACATTAATGATCCTCATTGGGAGGAACATGAAAGATCAGGATCAGGAGTGCAAAGCATGCTGTAATGCCAGTATGGTGAGACTACCCACTTGCATACTGTGCTGATAGATGGCAGGGGTGTAATGTGGATATTAGTGATGTGTAGTGCAAGCAAACATGGATGTTCAGGATCTGTACATAATGGTGCCCAATGTATGAGGTCCTGTGATGTGTTTCCCCATTCTTGTCTTTCAGGTGCAATGCCACAACAGTGATTACCACCCTTTTTGGAAGCTGAGACTGCAGCAATAGTAGATGCCTTAAGGCTGCACCACACAGTGCTGTTCAGCAGGAACAGACAGCAGCAGCAGGAACGGACTGCCCCATGGAACTACCTACTGGGAACCATCAACAATCTGGATCATCATGGGCATACCTATGAGCAGGGCAGGCACAGGGCAACAGACCATATCCATCTTGCCCAGCAGAGGGCTGCATCTGTGGCCAGGGACTGTACAGCCACAGGTGGCGGTCCTGCTATGCAGGCCCCACTGACACCTACGGAGGAGTTCCTCACCAACCTTGTGGCAGCCACTGCACCCCAGGAAACCATCCACACCTCTGTCGTAGTGGTGGGTGGCACCCAGACAAAAGGCAAGGAGCGTCCACGTAAGGCCCCAGTGGATATCACTTCTATACTGTATCATTCATACTGGCATCCTTGGAGTATCTAAAAGCATATGTCAGGTGAAACTGCATTTGTGGGTGGGATTTTGTAATGCACACACGTGCACATCTGTAGTGAATGACAGCAAATTATGTAGTATTAGAGCTTGTACTGTACATGTTCAGAAATTCATCATTTTCCTGTACCAATGCCACATGTGAGTGTGCTGATAATACCTCTCCCCCACAACTACATAGGTCCCACTGGTTTGGGTGGGAACAGCAGCTTGAAGCCAGTGAGTATGAAACTGTTTTTTAGTGACTCACCAATACCCTAGGCATGTTAAGTGCATGCATTTTTCCATGCACACAACTGTTCATAGGTTCATAGGTTGGTACTAGGCTATTGGTCCTAGGGCATTATAAGCCTAGCCAAAAAAGGTACCCTGGCTTTTGCCACCAAAGAAAATTATTTTCCTGTGCCCCTGTCATGCAGAGCCACAGAGGATGACCTCTGGGGTGAATTTCCTATTTCCCATACAATCATCAAGATTTCTCTTGAAGAGTGCTAATGAGGAGTTTTGTTTTATGGAGATAGGCAGTTTGTTCCAGAGTATGGGAAGTCTCTGGGACAGGAATCTATCCCTCCAGCATGTTCTGTTTATTGTGGTGACAAGGTTTAGGTCCCTAGACCGTGTATCTTGGAGGGACAGGGATTTCTTTAAGTGGAGCATGTCCAGCATCTCTGGGTTTGACATAGCTTTGTATGTTAGGCAGAGATTGCCTCTAAGTAGGCGATATGCAACATAGTAATGTTTGAGTTTTTTGAGACAGTCTGTGAAGGACATCTGTTTGAGGCTAGTAATCCTCTTTGTGAGGTATTTCTGTGACCTTCCCAGTTGTTGTAAATGTCTTGTGAGCTACATACCAAAAGGGGTGCTGTACTCTATAATAGGTCTAATGAGTGACGAGTAGAGGGGAACAATGACCTCTTTTTTCCTGAATGAGAAACCTTTTGTGATGAGGTGTGCCATGTAGAAGGATTTCCTGACTACCATGGCAATGTGATTATCAAAGGAGAGACTACTGTCCACCTGTGTCCCAAGGTCTCTTATCACACTTTCGGTGTTAAATAGACTACCACCTATGTGATAGCTCATGGGTACAGAGTTTTTACCAAAGGGGATGACAATGCACTTTTTGGCATTGAGTTTGAGGCCATGGCTTTGACACCAGGCATCTGTCTCAGTGAGGCCCTTTTGTAGGATGTCCACATTGTTAGGAGTTCCGATTATGGCTCCTAGTTTGCAGTCATCTGCAAACTTTGTTAGCCAAAGACCTTCTGTAGTAGTCTGTACTTCATAAAAGTAGATACCAAACAGGAGAGGACCGAGGACTAAACCATGTGGTACTCCACTTGTCACTGGTTTGATGAGCTTGAGGCCATGGCTTTGACACCAGGCATCTGTCTCAGTGAGGCCCTTTTGTAGGATGTCCACATTGTTAGGAGTTCCGATTATGGCTCCTAGTTTGTAGTCATCTGCAAACTTTGTTAGCCAAAGACCTTCTGTAGTAGTCTGTACTTCATAAAAGTAGATACCAAACAGGAGAGGACCAAGGACTAAACCATGTGGTACTCCACTTGTCACTAGTTTGAAGTCGGATTTAAAGTCTGCTACTTTCACAGTGTGGGTTCTGTCAGTAAGCCAGTTGGCAACCCATCTTGTGACATAGAGATTTATACCTAGTTTAGTGAGTTTATCTATAATTCCAGAGTGGGGGGTGGTGTCAAAAGCCTTGGCGAGATCTAGATAGGCTGTGTGAACCACCTTACCCTTGTCTATGGCTTTGATGTCTGCTTCAAAGAAGTCTGTTAGGTTTAGGAGACATGATCTGCCTTTTAAAAACCCGAACTGGGCGGGGTCCAAAGTTTGGAGATTACCAATGTCTTTGTTTTTAAGTTCCATGATGATGCATTCCATGGCCTTGCAGACCAGGGTCCCCCTTTGTGGAGTGGGATAACCATTGCTCTGCGCCATTCAGTGGGGACAAAGCCTGAAGTGAGGCTATGATTGAACATGGTGCTTAGGTGGGGTGCCAGTTCACTCTGTAGTTTGTGTAGAATGCAGCTTGGGATGTTGTCAGGTCCCATGGATGCTGTGTTCATGGCTTTGGAGAGTGTGGTTTTTACCTGTGCAGCCATGATTACAGGAACTTTGCATTCTTCCGATATAGAGATGGGCCATTTAGGGGGTGAGAGGGGCATAAAATTAGCACTGAACCTGTCTGCCAGGATGTTGGCAATATCAGTTGGTTCTGCATATTTAGTGCTATTGTGCTGTAACTCAGAGTAGATCTGAGTGTCACCATTAAGATTCTTGACATAGCTAGAGAATGTTTTGTGGTTGTCCTCAGAATCAGTGGTGATTTTGTTTTCATAACTAGCTTTCGAGGATTTCATGAGGGATCTCAGCTTCTTACTGAGGCTGACCAGGGAGTTCCTCCAATCATGGGATTTTACTCTTTTTTGCAACAGTTTCTTTCTTCCATTGTAGAGTTTGTTTATGGCAGGGGACCACCAGATTGGCTTCCTTTTTTTGGAAGATAGCATCTTGGTTCTATTAGGGATACGACGATCCATGCACTTGTGTAAGTGCTTATAAAGTGCATTTGTGTGGGATTCAGCAGTCATACCTCTATTGTCCGTCTGCATGGGTGTCATGAAGTTTGCCACTTCTGCCTTAAGAAGCATGAAGTTGGCCTTGGAGAAATTTTTTAAGGTGGTTTCCCTAATGGGGGGTAGGAACGGGATGTGGATGTCTAGGGTGATGAGCTTGTGGTCGGATCTGACCAACGAGGAATTGACATCTGGTGTAGAACACCGGTTGCCCGTGTTGGTAATGACCAGGTCTAGGATATTGCTGCCCCTGGTGGGTGTGTGGATAAATTGATCCAAGGCAGTGGAATTTATAAATTCCAGAAAATGTTGAGCAAAAGATTTGGTACATGAGTAGATTTCCCTGTTAATGATGGGGTAGTTGAAATCGCCCATTATTAGGGTGTCGGGTTATACCCTAAAATTTTCCAGTGTATCAAGAAATGAGGAGTGGGAATCCTGGGGCATGGTCGGGGATCTGTAGCAAGTTACAATTTGGATTGCGGTCTTGCCCAGAGGCATTATGCTGAGCAACTAGCCTGGAGGTGTGGATGTCCTTAATAAATATGGACATGTCTCTGCCTTTAGTGTTTCGGTCCTGGTTAGGTGTCCAAAAGGTGTGGTATGAATTATAGCCTGGTAATGCAGGGGTACCCTCTGGAGCCTTGAACCAGGTCTCTGTCACTGCACAGATGTTGATGTTCTCTATTTTAAGGAGTGCTTCAAGTGAATGCATTTTGAGGTTTAGACTTCTAGCATTGAGTAGCATTACTCTCAGATTTTGCTTGCTTGTACCTGTTACTGTGGTGAATTTGTCATTTGAACCTTGCCTAAAAAAGGCACTATAGGGGTGGCAAGAGCCTTAGCCAGAATCCCAAGGGTGACAGGTGCAGGCCATCTTTGGAGAGAGACTGTAAGCATTTTGTCTTGGACCATCAAGCCCAGCACTGCTTATGCTCTTTATTTATGTAAGTAGGATTGTAGCACTGTGTTTTCTCTTAAGAATAGCCAAAGATTAGAAAGTTAGATTAAGTGTTTTTCTTTGACATCTGACCTGTCCTACTGTATTGTTTTAAGTTACTGTGTGATCTCTGATCTCTTAGATATCTCTATTGGGTTGTAGTTTTGTCTTGTGTTTTAATTATTTATTATTAAATATTTTAAAAACCTTTACCTATGGCTGGTTTGTGTAGAGATAAGTAGGCTCTAGAGTACATTGCATATTTCTATTATTGTAATAAGCCACTCTAATAAGCCTTAGACTGAATAGTCACATTACCAATTGGGTAATAATATTGCACAGTAATAATTGGACACCCTTTTAAGGGCCTTTGAGTAGCTAGTAATTATTAAGCTGGTGGTGGCAGTAATTACTAAAGTATAGTCTGGGTGAAGGGGCACAGCTGGAGAATCTGTGTCAGCCTTTCCCAGGAGTGTCTGTGAAGTTGTATAAATGCTTATCTCAAAGATTGGGTGTGTGTCAGCTACCTGGGCAGGGACACAAAGCACTGGTTGGACAGACAGGGTACTGGAGGTTAGCTTGCCAGCTAGGCTGAGATCTAGACCCTATAGTTGTGCCAGTGGGGGTCTTATTGGGGACCTGGGGAGCAAAGGAGCAACCAACCCCAGACTGGCTGTTATCTCTGTGTGCACTTAAGGGAAATTGTACTTTGCTGTGTGTATTTGTTATCCTTTCCTCTTCTATGAGACGACCTCCCTGGTATTAGTGATGAGGATTGAGGCTCCTTGATTGCTGGGCCAGGGCACGGTCATCACACAAGGCAACAGAGAGCACCTCTGCATTACCAGACTATAATTCATACCACAAAAAAGAAACGGCTGCGGGTAAAACCAAGGTGCAAAAAAATAAGTAAAAATATATAAACACAATGCACCAAGGTAACGCACAATAACGCTTAATGAAAACAAAAAGTAAAAGACAGAGGTGAGCGCTTTCGCAACAATAGTTGCTTCATCAGACAAGGATCAAGTGAATAGCACTGCTTAAATAGGTAACAAACCAATTCAAAGCCACTGTCTTTTACGAATTCTAGATATTCCAGTAAACCCACTTTTGAATATGGACTTATGTGATGGCTTCATTGATACTTCAACTACTCATCGCATACCTGAGTTTCTTGAGCAATATAAAAATTTGGAAAACTTAATGTATAAATACAAGAGGCTACAATGGCGGCGCCTGCACTTACAATCTTCATTGGAAGCCAAGATTATCCCTCGTGGTCTCAGAATACTCAACATGCCTACTTATGGAGAAACCTATCCTGTGTTACTACGTAAATGGCAAGAGCTTAACTTACAGTTTAGCTCCAAATACATGGAACTTCTATTGGAATTTTTTTCACCAATTGAACTTGAGCTGAAAGCAGAAATCATTGCTTTAGAGTCCAGTATTACTGAGAGTTTCTCACCAGATATTACCATCAATAAGATGAGCCAGTTGCAAGATAGTATAATCGCTTATGAAAAAAGGCTTCAAACAACTAAACTATCTAAATTAAACAGAGATAAACATGACTTTGCTAATAATAACGTTTTCTCATGGCCCAGAGAAAACATGCATAGAACAACTCAAGGGAATCTTATGCCAAATAGCGCTCACAGCATCACTTTAAATGAGCACACAACTAGAGCTGCTACTTCTGGTACTATTTCCGGTTCCTCTACTGATCTGGCAGCTACAGCGAGGGTACTTTCAAATGCTGCATGCATTGATAGCGTTCAACAGGATGCAGCTATTGTATCAAATGATAGCAAGATCTCTAACAACGTTAAAGAAAAAACGGGACATAAAACAAAGAATATACCTCTACCGACACCATCTGCAGCATCGCACATTTCTAATAACTCTGCAAATGTGGATTCTAATCCAAAGGAAAGCAGAAACGAAGCAAGCATTTTTTTAGACACCACCAAGAAGGGTGACTTCACTTTAAAGGCAACACTTCCTTTCAGAACTCAAACGAAGAGTCTTCCGCACAATGGACACATATCCAGGACCAACCAGATGGAAGGAACAGTTCAACTACACAAGAGGAGATGCATATAACTACAGGTCTGGTTATTAATATCTCATCTTTTGAACATAATTCTGAACAACTTAATGTACTAAATAAAGGGTTATCATTTGTACCTGCGAGGAAGGCAGATATAACTGAAATGTTGAAAGATCTAAGGCTACTAGGGAGAAATTTATCTTTGAAATGTATGTTTCCAATAAATACAGACAATGTACAAAATATTTACAAACAACCTAGTACATTTATACCAATTACTCCACGTGGGGTTCAAAGATTTATTGATATATGTGAAACTACATTCAGATAAATAATTGTTTCTGATAGCAATGATTACTCTTTTTGTAATTTGACTTCAGAAGAGCAGAGAGCTCTGAAAGAATTAAAGAATTTACACTCTCTGGTTATTAAACAAGCAGATAAGGGTGGTGGTATAGTTCTCTTAGATAAAGAACTATACGTACAACAAATGGAAAAACTTTTATTAAACACTGATACATACCAGTGCATTTCTAAACCTGCTGTAAATGCAATTATTGATAAGGTTTCATTTTTCCTTTTTGATCTACTTATTACTGGTTTAATTGATGAACCACTTTTTAAATATTTTAATATTACTAAACCTATTGTCCCTAGTATTTATGGTCTACCTAAGGTCCATAAAGATCTTTACACGCCACCAATGTGGCCCATAGTCTCAGGGGCTGGCTGGTGCACTGAACCCCTTTCTATATATGTTGAAGGCAGTCTACATGGCCTTTTAGAGAATTGTCATATTATACTAAGGGATACCAAGATGTTCTTAACAAGGTTACATAATAGAATGGATAGTATTGGTACAGATTTAGATTTTGTCTTGGTTACCATGGATATATAATCACTATTCACCAGCATACCCAATACATCGGGCATTGAGATGACAAGAGAGTTTCTGACAGTTAAGAAGTGTTTTAATAATACCAAAATTCAATTGATTTGCAGTTTACTAGAAATTATCTTGGAAAATAACTGTTACATTCCAAGAACAGTTTTATTTACAGAAGGTTGGCATAGCCATGGGGACTCCCTGTGCCAACAGCTACGCCAACCTTGCCTTGGTTTGCTGGGAAGAAGTTAACATTCTATCTGACAAGAATCCTTTCTTAGGACAAGTACTATGGTATGTACGTTTTGTAGACAATGTCTTCATGTTATGGAAAGGTAATGGTTCGGACTTTACCTCATTTTTACAATACCTACACACCACCACTGATATTTTGAGATTTTCTCACCAGATCTCTGCCGCTGACATCAACTTTCTTGATGTACACATTACTAGGTCTAGTTTAAATCAGTTAAATAGTACTATTTATTTTAAACCGACCAGAAAGAATACACCTTTACATAAATCCAGCATGCACCCTAGACATATACCTAAGAATGCACTTAAAGGCCAAGTCTTTAGGATCTTAAGACTGCATGATAAAGATGAGGATGCAGAGATTGCACTTAACAGTTTAAAATCTAATTTTCTGGAAAGGGGTTACCACGACACTGACATTGATAAGACTATTTCCAATGCTTGGCAAATGAGACATACCAGATGTAGACCATACTTTCAATCTACTAGGAATGATTCTGCTGATAACAATGTCATTCCGACTAGTAATGATTTTAGAGTTGTGTTCCAATTTGCTAGTAACATTAACCAATACACTGACGTTATTAGGAGACATTGGCATCTGTTACAAGAGGTCCCTAACCTTAATGCCACAATTGCCAATACTCCACGCTTTAGCTTTAGGAACAATGGGTCACTTAAACAGTATCTTTGCAACAGTGAACCATGCAACACTACATGCATTTCCACCCGTCATGGCACTTTTCCATGTAGATCATGTAGTGCATGCCCATATATCTACAGTAAAAACATATATATTCATCCAACCAGACATTTTAAACTACATTACAATACTTATTCAGATTGCAAGACTACTGACGTCATTTACTTTTGTTTTTTGCCAGCAATGTCCTGCCTTCTACGTTGGCAAAACTAATAGGCTTTTTAAAGACAGAATTTTAGAACATATCCGTGACATTAGGAATAATAAGCAAACAAATGCACTTGCTAATCATGTTATTTGCACATATTCTTCTCATTCCTTCAAATTCTTTGTCTTGCAACACATATATAGAAATCTGAGAGGTGGAGATATAGAAAATGTTACAGAGAGCCATGAACAGAAATGGATACTGAAACTTAATGCAGAAAGATACCCAGGCCTCAATGGTACCCCCTCTTTGATTCCATTCTTGAAAGCTAGATGCCTTAAACATTGACAGTTTTTAGTGTTCATTTTTATTTTTATTGTTACTTTTATTATATTACATTTTATGCATATGCAAATGTATTTTATGCAGTATTTATTCAGCATTTTATATCTTATTCATACCATTACTATGCTCATGTTGTAACTGTCTCTTTAAATGACTTTTGGTGTATGACATCATTAGTTCATGAGATAATTAGTTTGTTACCTATTTAAGCAGTGTTATTCACTTGATCTTTGTCTGATGAAGCAACTATTGTTGCGAAAGCGCTCACCTCTATCTTTTACTTTTTGTTTTCATTAAACATTATTGTGTGTTACCTTGGTGCATTGTGTTTATATATAATTCATACCACACCTTTCAGCCACCTAACCTGGATCAAAACACTAAAGGTGGAGGTGTCCAAATTCATTAAGGATATCCACACCTCCAGGCTAGTTGCTCAACATAATGCATCCGAAATTATCCAAGTGCAACTAACACTGGGCAAGACTGCAATACAGGTTGTAGCTTGTTACAGATCCCCCACCATGCCCCAGGATTCCCACTCTTCATTTCTTAAGATACTGGAAAATATTAAGATGCAACCCAATACCTTAATTATGGGCAATTTCAACAACCCCACCATCAACTGGGAAAAGTACTCTTGTACCAACTCATTCACTCAACGTTTTCTGGAATTCATAAATTCCAATGCCTTGGATCAGCTTGTCCACACCCCCACGAGGGCAGCAATATCCTGGACTTGGTCATTACCAATATGAGCAACCTGTGTTCCATGTCAGAGGTCAACTCCTCGCTGGTCATATCCAACTACAAGCTAATCACCCTAGATATCCATATCCCACTCCAACCCCCATTAAGGACACCTCTGTCAAAAACTACTCTAAAGCCAACTTCATGCCACCCATGCAGATGGAAAATAGAGGTACTATTGCTGAATCATTCACAGATGCATTGTATAAACACATACACAAGTGCATGGATCGTGCCATCCCCAACAGAACCAAGATGCTATCCTTCAAAAAAAGGAAGCCAATCTGGTGGTCCCTGCCACAAACAAACTCTACAACAGAAGGAAGAAGCTTTTGCAAAAAAAAAAAAGTAAAATCCCAAGATTGGAGGAACTCCCTGGTCAGCCTCAGCAAGAAGTTGAGATCCCTCATAAAATCCTCTAAAGCCAGTTACGAAAATAAAATCACCACTGAGTCCAAAGACAACCACAAAGCATTCTACAGCTATCTCAAGGGCACGGGGAAGTATTGTGGGTGAGAAAGTCCTCAAAAAACTTTATCCTATAAACATAAATACACACACACACATGTACATACACACACACACACACACACACACACACACACACACACACACACGCCACAAGAGGTGACAACATACTGGACCTGGTCATCACCAACATGGGGAACCTATGTTCCACACCTGAAGTAAACTCGTCATTGGTAAGATCAGATCACAAACTAATCACACTGGACATCCACATCCCGACCCCCCCCACAGTCAAGGAAATCAAGGTAAAAAACTTCTCGAAAGCCATCTTCACACTCCTCAAGACCGAGGTGGGAGGTTTCAAAGCTCCCAATCAAATGGAAAATGATGACCCACCGGCAGAATCCTTTACAAGCGCATTCTATGAACACCTTCAAGAATGCAAGGACTGAGCCATCCCAAGTAAAACCAAGACCAACTCCTCAAAAAAGAGGAAGCCAGTCTGGTGGACCCTGGCCATAAATAAACTTTACAACAGAAGGAGGAAACTCCAGCAAGATAGACAAAATCACAAAATAAGAAGGCATCTCTGATTAACATCAGTAAAAAACTGCGCTCCCTCATTAAATCATCCAAGGCCAACTTCGAAAGAAAAATAGCCAATGACTCTAAGGATAACCACAAGGCCTTCTTTACCTATGTCAAGAGTCTAAGGGCAAACTCTCAGATATGCTCCGAGCTAGAGCATAAATGGCCATAAATACACTGAACCAACCGACATTAACAACATACTGGCTGACAAGTTCAGTGCAAACTTCAACCCCCCCCCTCTCCACCAAAGGGGCTAGCATCCATCCCAGTAGAATGTGGCACTCCAGATATCTCAGACACACAAGTAAAGACAACCCTTGCAAAGGCCAAAAACACAGCATCAATGGGACCAGATGGTATCCCAAGTTGTGTCTTACACGAGCTTCAAAATGAACTAACCCCCCATCTCAAAACACTATTCAAACTCAGCCTCTCTACAGGCTATGTACCCAAAGAATGGCGTACAGCAACAGTTGTACCACTCCACAAAGGTGGTGCCACAACTGACCCTGGGAACTATCGCCCTATAAGCTTGACTAGCTTGTTCTGCAAAGCCATGGAACGCATTGTCATGGAGCTCATTAACAGGGATATTGGAACCTCCAGACACTGGACCCCACCCAGTTCGGCTTTGTTAAAGGCAGGTCTTGCCTCTTGAACTTGGTCAACTTCTTTGAAACAGTAACCAAGGCCATAGATAAAGGGAAGGTGGTCCACACAGCATATCTGGACCTAGCTAAGGCATTCAACACCATGCCACACTCAGGAATCATAGACAAGCTCTCCAGCTTAAATATCAACCACCATGTCTCGAGATGGGCTGCCAATTGGCTCTCAGACAGAACACACAAGGTAAGAGTGGCAGGCGCCATGTCTGACTCTAAACCAGTCACAAGCAGAGTCCCACAGGGGTCAGTCCTGGGACCCCTCCTGTTTGGTATATATTTCTCTGAAGTACAGGCAAATGTGGAGGGACTGTGGCTAACCAAGTTTTCCAGATGACTGTAAACTGGGTGCAATAATTGACTCTCCAGCTGACACAGACATCCTGCAAAAGGGTCTCTCAGAGACAAACACCTGGTGTCAAAGTCATGGCCTCAAGCTAAATGCCAAAAAATGCATAGTAATTCAATTTGGGAAAAACAAAGTACCTACAAACTGCCACATAGATGGGAATCCACTAAGTACAGAAGAAGCAATTAGGGACCTGGGTACCCAATTAGATAGCATGCTTTCCTTTGAGAACCACATAGCCAAAACACTCAAGAAATCCTTCTATGTGGCACACCTGATGACAAAGGGTTTCTGATTCAGATCCAAGGAGGTGATTGTGCCCCTTTACTCCTCACTCATTAGGCCCATAATAGAGTACAATGCCCCATTTGGGATGTACCTCACTAGACACCTGCAACAACTAGAAATACTACAGAAGTACCTCACTAAGAAGATTAAGGGCCTAAACAATTACCCTATGAAGCATGACTAAAAAAGCTCCAGCTCTTCTCAGTTGCTTACCGTCTGCTCAGAGGTGACCCATGCCTGACCTATAGGGCCATGTCAAACCCTGAACTAATGGACATGCTTCACCTCAAAAAAATGAGATCCCTCAGAACCACTCGTTCTAGCGACTTGAACCTATGCACAACAATAAACAAAACATACTGGAGGGATAGATTCCTGTCCAGGCAACTCCCCTCACTCTGGAATAGAATCCCAATCCATATTCAACAGAGCTCATCTCTGACCCTCTTCAAGAGAAATCTTGATGAGTGGATGGGTAATTGTAAGTTCTACCCTGGGATCACTTCAGGAGCCCTGTTAGACAGAGGCCCAGGTTACTAATCTAATTTGGAGGCGAAAGCCATCACTCTGTGACTAGGCTTATAAATACCCCTGGGCAGATAGCCTAGTACTTACATATGAACCTATGAACACACACACACATTTGCCAGAGCTGAAAGTAGAACCCCCGCCTTTCTTATCTGTACTATACTATTACCTAGCTATTGCACATGTCACAAAGCTTATAGGGCTGAAAACTGTCCAAAGGTACTTCTAAGGTGAATGACATTGGCAGGACTGCTAAAGTAGGGCACTGGGAAGTGTACTGGGTGGGAATGGCCTAAAACTGTTTCACCTACAAACAAACACACGCACAGTTGCATTTGCCAGGACTGAGATTAGAACTCCTACCTATCTAGTTATTTGTGTTATAGTGTTACACATTTATTGCATGTGCCACAGAACTTATAGAGCTGACAAGTGTCCAAAGGTACTTCTAAGGAGAATGACATCAGCAGATATTGTAAAGTAGGCCAATGGGAAGTGTACTGAGTGGGAAAGGCACCTTAATACGTAAATCTACAGAGACACACACACACACACACACACACACACACACACACACACACACACACACACACACACACACACAGAAACACACACACACACACACACACACACACACACACACACACACACACACACACACACACACACACACACACACACACACACAGGCTGGTGATGTGATATTACAAGCCTCACCTCAGTACTATTACACAATTGAGCTCACCTTTATGCTGGCACGTGAGACTGGTTACAACCTTATATGCCACTGTCCGCAGCAGGACATCACTCTATGCCATTCAGTGTATCCCAGTATATGACTCACTCTCTGTCTGTCTCCCTGTGTGAGTGTCTCTCTCTCTCTATCACTGTCTGTCTGTCTCTTCCCCATGTCTATGTGTTATTCTACCAACTTTCTAAGTTTGTAAGAGCAATATTTAAAACACATGCCTATCATTGGGCCTTTGTCACACATTTATTTACGACCTTGACCAGAAGTCTTCTTGTCAGAGGTTGAGATGTATGGCTGTGGGTACAGAGTACTTTATACTGAGCAGAAATGTCCATAAAATGTGCAGTATATTCTACATAGCACTGTGATTTCCAGGTATGTCAGTGGCAGAGGAGTACATAGTAATGTGGTGAACCACTGACAGTCATGTATAGGTTGATAGGTTGATATAAGGTTAGTAGGCTATTGGCCCTGAAGCCCTTATAACCCTCACAGACAAGAGTGTAGCCCATGCTAAAACATGTCAGCACCCAGAGCCCCATGTCCAGCAGGGACACAGGTGAAATCACAGGACTGTATTTTCTGTTTCCAATGCACTTATACAGGGAACACTTTACTAGGGGTATTAAGGCATTTGGCTTGATGTAGACAGGGAGTGTATTCCACAGATGGAGTGTTTTGGACATGTATCTGTCAAACCAACAAGCCCTGTTGATATCACAGACCAGGTTGATGCTGCACCTACAGGTTAGTCGAGTGGGCCTTGATTTCCAGATGTGCAACAGTCCCTTCAAGGCAGGGTCTGGATTGCTTTGTATGCCAGACATGGGTCACATCTGCGAAGTCTGTATGGAACTGAGTAGACGGACAGTGTTTTTAGCCTATCTGTGTAGGGTAGGTGTTTGTGGTCCTGTATTCTCCTGGTGTGGAACCTCTGTGGTCTCTCCAGATGTTGCATGTGCTTTGTGAGGTACATGCCAAAGGGGGTATTGAACAAAATAATTGGCCTCATAAGGTTAGCATACATTGATCTTATGACCTCTTTGTCCCTGTATGGGATACCCTTACATTTGAGTTGTCCCATTTATGAAGCTTTCTGTACAATGGGAGCAATATGGTGCTCAGACTTCAGGTTGCTATCAACTTGGGTGGCCAAATGCCTCACTACTGATTGTGTATGTAGGACACTGTTGTTAATGTGATATATCTGGGGACATCAGTCTCCCTAAAGGGAATTATGATGCATCTGCAGGAATTCACATTGAGGTCATGTTTCTGGCATCAGCCATTTGTTTTAGTGAGACCCTCTTGTAGGACATTCACATCACTTTGGGTATTGATGACTGTTCCCAGCTTGCAGTCATCTGCCAACTTGGTCAGCCATAGGCCAATGTTTTTGGCCTGCATCTCAGGGAAGTATATCCTGTATACCACAGGCCCCCAGATCAATCCCTGGGTTATGTCTCTCATTACGGGTATACTGTTTGAGTTGGCTACCCCTGTTATGATTATGTGGGTTCTATCAATGAACCAGTTTGCTACTCATCTGGTAACATATGGATTGATGCCTAGTTGACAAAGTTCAAGTACTATGGCCAAGTGGGGAATAGTGTGTAAGGCTTTGGCCAGGTCAAGGTGGCCAGAGCGCACCATCTTTCCCTCATCCATGCCTTTGTTGGCTGCCTCAGGGAAGTTGTCCAGAGTTCACAGACATACTTCCCCTGAGAATGGCAGACTGTGTAGGGTAATGTATTTGAAGTTTGCAGATTTCCCTGTTAATGGGATCCATGATAATCCATTGCATGGCCTTGTAGATCAGGCTAGTTAGGCTGATAGAGCTTTCATTTCCTGGATCGGTGGACACTCCTCCTTGGTGTAAAGGAATGACACTGGCTGTCTTCCACTCAGCTGTGACAAAGACAGTAATCAGGTTTGGGTGTGTAGGGTGTGTAATGATGCTGCCAGTTCAAGCCTGGGTCCATCTAAGTTGCAGCCTGGGATGTATTCAGGTCTCATAGAGGCTGTCTTCTTGACTTTGAGAGGGTAGTGATGCCCTGTTCCCTAGTGATAAGGGTTGGGTGTTCAGGTACTGGAGATTGTGATGCCTGTGCCCTGGCCCAGCAATCAAGAACCCTCAATCCTCACCACTAACACCAGTGAGGGTCATCTCATATGGGAGGAAAGGATAGCAAATACACACAGTAAAGTGCAATTTCCCTTAAGAGCACACAGAGATCACAGTCAGTCCAGGGCTGGTCACTCCCTTGCTC
The DNA here is from genome assembly GCF_019279795.1 of Protopterus annectens. Classification (NCBI taxonomy): domain Eukaryota; kingdom Metazoa; phylum Chordata; order Ceratodontiformes; family Protopteridae; genus Protopterus; species Protopterus annectens. Next base: position 1,029,408,035 of record NC_056730.1, read on the forward strand.
TCCAGGTCCCCAATAAGACTCCCCACTGTCACAGCTATAGGGTCCAGATCTCGGCCTGGTGGGCAAGCTAAAACCTGCAGCACCCTCTCTGTCCAACCAGTGCTTCGTGTCCCTGCCCAAGTAGCTCACACACACACACACACACACACACACACACACACACACACACACACACACACACACACACACACACACACGCACACACTTTGAGAATAGTTTATACAACCACACAGACACTCCTGGGGAAGGCTGGCACAGGTTCTCCAGCTGTGCGTCTTTTCCTATGACTATATGTTAGTACCAGCTGCCACCATCAACTAATATTTATCAGCTAGTCAAAGGCCCTTAAAAGAGTGTCCAATTATTACTGTGCAATATTATTATTCACTTGGTAGTATAGCCCATGGCTAAAGCTATTGTAGTGGCTTTGTACAATTTTACCAAAGGCATGCAAGTACTCTAAAGAGCTTAAATTATCTCTACAAAAACAGGTACAGTTGAAAGGGTTTAAAAATATTTAATAAATAGTCAAAGCACAAGACAATACTTTTTACTGTACAGTGCTAGTCAAGAGTTCAGAGATCACAGAGAAATACTTAAAATAATTCAGTAGTACAATTCTGACATCACACTTAGTCTAATCATTCTAGTTTCTAGCTATTCCTAAGAGAAAACAGAAGTCTAAGATAAACTTACATATAGAGCAAGACAGTGCTGGTGAGTTGGATGGTCAAGACAAAAAAAATGCTTATTGCTGTCTGATTCTCTCTGTTTTTAAAATCACATTCCTGGTTCAGATTACATCATTCTTCACACTTTCATGGGTTTCCAGGCTAACAGAAACTACATTTACATTCTTCACCTCTGGGCAGAAACCAGAGCAGTCAGAAGTAGACCAAAGAGTGCTTATAACTTGTAAAGAGATGTCATTAAAATTTCTAGTTTTGGAACAAGTTATGCCTAGCACTAGAGGATGTGATTGGGAGACATCCCTAGAATACAGGGAATTATTATGGCAACTGAGACTCAATGCCTCAAAATTTCCTGGATTAAATGACACAATTAGTATAAGTAGTGTCCTTAGGCTTAGGAGAGCTAAGTTATAGAAGGTGGTGTGCTCTTTGGTGCCTATTATTAATTATTAAAAAATGATATACAAGGTACTAAGCATTATTAATTTTTTAGTACATATATAGTAGCGAGTAGATTGTTTTATAAATTAACAAAGTATTTTATATTTTGTTTTTAAGTTATTACATAACTTAATTTATAATTGAATTGATTATTTAAAATGTTTTAAACATGATGTAATTTTGATAAAAAGTGTATTTTTATAGTATAATAGTTCAGAATGTAGTGTAATTTGTGATTGTACTATTTTATATCTTAAGAGGCTAGCTAGCAAGAATGAAATATGTTGCCAGTTATACAATTGCTCTTTTAATTAGAATGCAATTACACCTAATTATGGCACTATAAAAGAAAGATGAATTGTATGCTATTTATCTTGACAAAGCCTGGGAGAGCCCGGGTGAAAGCGCTTGAGATTAATGTGGTCCGTAGGACAGTGGATTTGTTTTGTTTGTTAAACTTTGAGCTGTTGAACAGTATTTGGAGCTGCAGAGCTGAACAATAAATTTCTATCCAGAGCTTTTGGTCTACTTCTGACTTCTCTTTTTTACCTTGTTGGTAAGACTGTGTTTGTGGTAGTGGTTGTTTCAGAAACCAGAGCAATAAAGGACATTTATGCATGCAAATTCTGGCCATTAACTCTGGCCTTAAAACAATAGGCAGGATGCCTCACTCTAGACTTACCGACTCCGAGTTTTAACATGAAAGGGTCACAACATGCTTTACTTCATCAGTAGAGTGCAATGTTGATACATTTTTTCTAGTTCCATATGTAACACTATTTGTACCATTTAAGACAATAAGCCTGTGATTTACATTAATATTACAGATGATAGAATTATCTCCAAAATTCTATCTGGCTAGGCTGGCAGCCTTCACCTATCTACACCCAATCTTCACATACCCCCCCCCCCCAGAGAACTCAAGCTAGATTTGTAAGTGACCCTTGAGAAATAAAAAAGAAAAAGTATACCAACAACTGCAAAGGAAGGGCTCAGAACAGGAAAAAATACAGCAACAGAAGAGCAGAGCCAAACCACCATGACTGCTCAGGATAAACACAATAATGCTTTGATGAAAAATGCAAAAATTCTTTATTGAAGAGCTCAAAGTAAGTGCTTTCACAACCTCTGTGGTTGCTTCATCAGACTACATCCAAACAGTTTCTCAGCTTAAATGCATAAAGCAATTAACACCTTCTAAGTTGAATCAAGTCATTAAGAAACCACAGTGCCTAAAAACAGTGTATAGTAAAAAGACATACCCCGGGATTCATGAACCTTGCGCCAGGCGCCAGCATAGCGTCGGCGTTATAACGCCAAATATGGCTGCTTAGCGATTCAGGTATGAATGAATTCCACGTGCACTACCGGCATGCGCCGGACCGTCCCCGCCCCCGGCGTAGGTATGCAAAACACACTGTGTGCGGTATTGCACCATGCAAATGAGGGCAATAGCGATCCACGGCGGCGAGGCGAAGCGTAGGCACGGCAATGTAAACCAAAAAAAACAGTTTACATTTACCCAAACATACCGGAGGAGTAACGGAAGGCTGTCAAAGTCAGGTATCATATAGGTGCAATATGCCAATGTGGAAAGGCACCGAGAATGTCCAAAGAAAATATGCACAAAATGTAAGAAATGACATAAATGGCATGTACGTAGAAAGAACAGCAGACCCCCGAGATGTGTGCACAGAAGTTGTAAAGCAATGAAATAATATGATAATGTCCGAAAAGAGCATTAGAACACAAATCAGCTGCACAGCCACCACACACCATAGTATGTATGTAAAGCTGCAACCCCAGCGCAATGGTTGTCAAGGAGTGGAGGCGGTGTCCGGCGCCGTAACCAGGTATTAGTAGTCAATTCCATGCAAATGAGGCAGATAATAGTGAATCGCAAAACGGGCGCCAGCGTAAGGATGGAGCAAACGGCGAGCGGTACTACACCGAGGAGTGGCCTACACGAGCTACAGGTCAACCCCACAGGGGTGTGCCACTGTAGGAGGAAGGATATTGGAGGACAGCAAATCTGGGCTGTACAATGCACATTACAGCATCATGACTGGCGTGTTAGGAAATAGATGCGCTGACAGTACAGAATGGCGTACAAATGCATGTGCACGAGGGGCGACTACGTTCCCGAAACCAGTCATGTGACGGCCTCACCGGCAACAACCAGGGATATAGGAAGGTAATGCGGAGAATACGAGGAAATGCGGAAGCAGTGTAAATGTATCCATAACGAGCAATTAACACCAATCAATGCAGGAAGGGCAAACGCGGCAGCTGATAAGTCTGCATGCAGACTCCTGCAGAACGGGAAAGGGAGGCATATGAGAGCAAAGATAATAGGGGATGTAGTAGAAATGCAAAGAGCAAAGAACCGAAATAGCACAGCCAAGTACAGAGGTAGATTAACTGCGCGCAGATAAAATGCATCATATGCCTTGTGCGTGCAGGATGCAGTAATGTAAGATGCCAGGCGAAGGCAATGCAGGCAACTGTAATGTTACACTACAGGCAGTACCGTTGCAGCTGCAAGCGTAAAACCACGGAAATAATCCATGGATAGGGCGCTGACAGACACACCCAATGACATCACCGGGTATACAGCACAACAGTAATAAATGTGAATGCGCACAACACACAGCGATTTCCCAAACGCCGCACCGTAGGGTGTAAACAGACGGGAACTTTAACATGTATATGCTGGGTGCCGCGTGGCCGTGATGCATAGGTATGTGGCAGAGACAGACGGAGTTGCGGAGGGTGGTGCCGACAACTACCGTAGGCCTCACAGGAGAAGGAGAGTGTTCAGACCAAGGGTGACCTACCAGGGCTGCGAGACCTGGAGATAGTAGAGCTACAGGGTGGACAGGGACACGTTACAGCAAATAGTGGAGCTGTGCGGCCGCCTGAGAACAAGAGACAACAGAGGGGAGCCCATCCCAGTGGACACAAAGGTATGTGTGAGCTTGTGAATACTGGCTACAGGTACCTTTCAAAGGCCCACCGGGGACATAATGGGCATCTCACAGGCATCAGCATCCAGGGTACTACACCAGTTCCTGGATGCCATGTTACCACATGCCCATGAGCACATAAAGTTCCCCACATCTCAGGAGGAGTTGGCTAGCAATATGCGCCGCTTCCACCGTGTGGCACAATACCGGAGGTCCTGGGTGCGATAGACTGTACGCACATAGAAATCAAGTCACCACCTGGGGAGCAGGGTAGACGCTACATAAACCGCAAGGGATACCCCTCCATCAATTGCCAGGTCGTGTGCAATGCACAGGGCATTATCATGGATGTGTGTGCTGGCAGCCCTGGAAGCTACCACGACTCCCATATCTGGCATGCCTCACAGCTGTATCAGGTATTCGCCAGTGGGGACATCACACAAGGTCACCTTGTGGGGGATGCTGGCTACGCACTGGAGCCGTGGTTGATGACACCCATCAGAAATGCACACACACACATGCAAGAACGCCATAATGAGGCACACGCACAAACGAGAATAATCATAGAGCGTGTGTTCGGGATCTTGAAATCACGGTTTCGGTGCTTGGATACATCCGGTGGAGCCTTGCAGTACTCTCCAGGCACAAGTGCCCACATATTCATAGTATGTTGTATGCTACACAATATGATTCTGCGGAAACAGCTGCTGCAGGGACATAATGCCGGAGGGCCACCAAGCCCGCCACAACTGCCAGGGCAAGCACAGGCACAGGGCGTGGCGCCACGGACACACTGAGCCAGCCCCAGTAGGTAGACAGAGGCGCACCCAATATGCCTACGCCCTGGCAAAGAGGGAACGATAGCACATACTTTGACAGTGTAGGCCCCATGGACTGACACCTCCTGACCTGCACACACAGTAAAATGGACGCCACACAAACATGTCCGCCCGTAATGTACTGTATGTGCGGACGTATGTGTGACTCCAACAAAGGCACCGGCCAAACACTGCACACCCAATAGTCAGCAGAGCATGGAACGCCAACACCTCAATGCACGCCGGTTCAACAGCACACGGCGTAGCCATATGCTGCCACTATCGCCGCAAGTCGACCACACATGTACGCATTTGCATACACAGATACGGAAATACATATCAGTACACATGTAGAAATATATGTACGCATACACAGATAGAAAGGACAACAGGGTAATATGGAACCCAGGGATGCAAGGTCACAGATAAGTAAGACGCGAAATCACCACATATTAAACATAGTGACCGACAACCCGATCATCCTGGAGGGTGGGCAGGGCAGGTAACGCCAGCCATGGAAATGTTAACCTGCAGCAATACATATCCGCGTGTCGGGATGGTCACCAGTCCACGGTACAGTAACGGGATATGTGTAGGGTCACCACCTGTCCCACGTTGTAAGAACAGTCCACCTTTGGGCAGTTGTGTCCTGCAAAAACATTGACAAAATGGCAAATGTCCTGAGATTGTAGGACAAAACCATTTCCCATAATTACTTTATTAGTTGCAGAAAACAGTTATTTTGTAGAAGAAACATCTAAATATGATAATAAACAGAATAAGCAACTGTAATGCTACAGCTTTGTATTCCGTCAAAAAAGTGAATCGCTGTCCTCTGTACTGGCCGTGGGTATGTGTTGGCATGCAAAACCTGACGTACCTACTAAAAATGTCCCACCTTGGCCATTTGAAAAGGTGGCAACCCTACATATGTGCGTGTCATATCCATAGGACATGAGTGCGGAGATACATGCCGCCACCGGCGGTGCGGCCAACGTCGGTATTGTGTCCAACCGTCGGTGCGGCGGAAAGCATACCAGTGAAGTGTACGACATTATGAGGAATTAAGTTCCTCATCTGGGGTGTAAAACAGTGCATGTTCCTCGCAGTTCCTCCAAGTTCCACATTGAAAATGTCTCTCAAACAACCATTGTTAGGAATGTATATAAATGACATCCTGGTAAATAGAATGTACTCATAGTAAGTTAGTAAAGGTTCTTCACTGTAAGTAAATCAGCATATCATAATCAACCTATGACCTACTTAGCTGAAGTTGTCACTATGCCATTACTATGTGTTCCACATTATGCCCATGTGTTTCACATTACTACTGTGTGTGTTCCCCACGCGGACAATAGAAGGTTGACAGCCATGGCGGCAATATGTGTATGTGTGAGGTGAGGTTGTCGTGTGTTCCGCTGTGTGTGTGTAATATTTGTGTGCCAGTGTAAACTGTGTATGAAGGTGACATGTCACAGCCGGAGTGTAATAACAGGCGTAGGCATACAGTACAGGAACCATAGGCGTATGTACAGCAGTACCCACAAAGTAGTACCGACATCTCCTCAGTGGCTATGCACGTGGCGACGTAAAATGATGCAAAGCGCAAATGTCCCAAAGTGTACCACAGGGCCATAGCAAACAGGAGATGCAAAGGACGCATGTACAAACCACGACCGTAGGTATGGCGGCCATAACGTACACTCCACACGGTCCGTCGGCAACGTTACACAGCATCAGGCATGTACGGCGAAAATCACGAATGTGCCATCCGGCACCGATCGTGAACAGTCACGGTCCGGTAAATACCGGTGTGTCCCACGGCCGTGGCGTAAGCAAGCGGCACACGAATAGGAGGCTACCGGTAGCATACAGTCCGCCCAAGTATAGGACCACAATCACCGTAACTATCAGCGACAAAATGCCAATGGATGGTAGGCACGGACGAACATCCGCAGATATATAACCGATGTGAAGGAGGAATACGTGCAGGAAGCACACATGCAGGCGATACCGACAGCAGGCGACATCAACAAAACAAACATTCCCGAACAACACACAGGTAACCGCAGCTCCCAAGCACGGATGGAGCACACACTCCAGCATATGAGGTATGTATAAATGCAAGACTCACACACCGTACCTGTCACCCACATCCGCAGATATACCCCATTGCACATATCAAAGGGATAACAGCTAAAACAGTAGCAAACACATACAGGCAGTGAATGACAGCGCATACCCACAACAAGCTCCTGGGAAACACTAGCAGCTGCTCACGCACCCATGCATTCGCTATGTACAGCAAAATAACAGCCAGGTAACACACTTGAATGCACAACGCCATCGACAGACGCCAGGACACGGGACCCACATGTCGAACACAATACCATACCCAACACACACAATCCATGGCTAACACCACAGCGAAATGTACCCGACAACACACATAGCGGATGCAGTCACACAAACATGATACAATACATACCATCCTCACGAAGGTATTGCAAATAACCAATGGCCACACGAGGAAAGAACCATGGCCTAGTGCCGACGCCAGAACGAAAGGAAGGGGATCACCGCTGATATGCGCATAAGTACACACCGAGGAACAGCTATTGGCCTGATTAACCCACATGCATCAGGCGGCGAATATAAGGAAGACCCTGGATATTCAAACCGTATGTTCATACCGAACGCAGACAAAGTAGACAAAGAAAAAGGGAATAGAGGCGAAATCAAAACAAAAGGCGGAAAGGTATGTCGAACCCACGACATGTACTGGTGTGTAACGACGATACGTATGGCGAATCTGTACAGTATGTGCACGGTGTGTGTCCGTAAACGTACCTGTCGATCAGGGCCAGCCACGCGAAGGTTGGATATGTAATGCTAAAACGCGCAGCATACCAACAACTGTGGACAACGTGTGCACAGCAGTGGGACAACATGTAAACATCCGCGATAACCCCAGGGCCGGCTTGCCACCCTTTCAAAAGGCCAAAGTGGGAAATCGTCGGGACACACTTCAGATGTTACAGGTGGACACATACCCATGGTCAGTACAAAGGTTAGAACTCTACTCTTTTGCATAATGAAATGTGTAGTCTTGTAGCAGTTCAGTTGCTTATTGTGTGTCTTGTAACAGTTAGGAATGTACATACATAAATAAGTATGTTATGCAACTCTTACATAAGAATGGGATATAGTGATGTCCCACAATCTCAGGACATTTGCCATTTGTGATACATTTGTCAGGACACAACTGCCCAAGGAGGGACTGTCCCTTGCAAAGAGGCACAGGTGGTAACCCTACCCCAGGTCTGCCATAGGGGTTGCAAACACAGAACAATGCCACCACCCACGCCGATGTTGGCAGTGGATATCCAACACTGAAGTGCCACAGCAGGGGATAGGACATTTATGTATAGTGTCACAGCACACATGTGCATGGGCATATACCGTTGATGTCATACAGAATGTGCGCACGACGTGCACCTATCCCACGCAGTAGGGGCGACTATGTCAATTATGTGTAATGCAAAGCTGGCATGATGGATATGTTCACAAATCATAGACAGTATCACAGGCATAGCATGCATGATGGAGCGATGGGCTAATGTTATATACATACACAAGATATGTATGGCCTGCACATATGGGACAATGTAGTAGCAGAATAGGTACCCGAAATGGAGGTAACAGCAAGTGACCATGTCCAAACGTTCCATAGCAGGTGCAATGTGTGCCACAATGATGTCCAGCAGGGCCGTGTGTAAACACATGTGCAATGTACACAGTACTGACACCCCCCCCATGGTAGTGTCCACTGAACGGCAGAACTGGATGTCAACTGTCATGTCTATACAATACGTCCACTGTGGTGGTACCATGGGTGTGTGTCACCCACCAGCAAGGCAGCTATCACACGACTAGTGACACAGTGTGCCCCTGTGGGATGTGCACAGGACCTATGTCCCACAGCATGGTGTGTGTCCAGTCTGTGGATGTCACACAGACGCCTGGCTGAGCAATGTGGCATGTGTGCACACATGCAGGACTGCTACTCCCCCCCTGCCCACAGCAAACGCCATGTAGGAGTACTACATGCATCAGTACTGTGGAGAACATGGCCCATGGCAGAGTACATTACACCCCTGTGTTAGTGGCATGCAGGTGAGCACAGATGTGTTACATGACTGTCATTTGCATATGTCAACTGTCTGAGCTGGGTAGAGAGCACAGCATGACTATACTGAGACGTAACGTTGTATCCATTGTGTAAGGTACACCACACATGTGTCATTGTAACACGGCCTGCGTGTACATGTGTGTATGGCACAGGTACAAGGGCACCCAAGGTATCAGCTAGACATACGGTCCAGAAATGTGTAGTCCTGCACATGTGTACCCACGCTATGGTGTAATATGGCAACCACAGCACCATGTGGGCCATGTGTGTGTACATCAACCATGTACAACGTGATATGCCTGTATAGGGACAGTATCCATGTGATACACACCGCATGACTGTCAGTATGCAAAGGTGATGTGTATGCACTATGTGTGATGTAACTGATGCAATGATATCTACATGATATATCTGCCACACTGACACCTGTATGGGTGTCAGCAACATGAGCAGGATGAGCTAGAATGCTGCCAGGTATGTAGAAGTGGTACATGTAGGCATGTACAGTACTGTGTGACAGCAGGTAGTGTACGTATGCAAATACTGAGCATGAGGAGCCACATGTCTGAGGAATGTGCAATGCCACACGTCCCTGAAATGTTGTAGTCAGCATGATATGCCTGCACCACTGTGTGAACTGTACAGAAGGCACATGGCGTAACATGCCGATACATAGAATGCGATGTGATGCTGGATGTGTACACTGTCAATAGCATAAAGTGGAATGGTGCTGAAGGGCAAAGAGCGGATCATGTCTGATGTGATACCCTCTGTACCACCCCAACCACCCATGCAATAATATGACAGGTGGCCAGCATGGGATGTGGTGTGCTGTGCCGCACAGAAGCCCAACAAGGGTGCCAGGAAAGGCATGCAGGTAGTCATTGAGTGTGTGAAGCATGTATGTCAAGATGTGGCCCAGTGCCATACTGAATGGCCCAGTCATGGGTGTAGAGATGCAGCCCCATACGTGCAATGCAGTACCATCCATGTGTAGTGTGATAGATGTGGTAGTGTGGTGGTCAGGGTGCACAACGTACATGAATGGGCTAGCAGTCACTGACGTGTGCTGCTGCAGAGGCATGTAACAGCCAGGTTGGCGGGATACAACAACTACGGCGGTTGGAGGTGACATTGGGACTGTGTTCCCAGACATAACATGTGCATGACAGTACTATGTATGTGTCCACAGGGTTAATACAATGTCCAGCCAAGGATTGGAACCCTGTAGTGAGTGAGAGTGTGTATTGTTGGTAGGTACCCCATTGGCAGGCAGGATGCCAGCAACATCTGTGTCGTCAATGCCTGCATGACCGTGGTATGCTGCATTGAATGTGGATGTAGTCAAACAGCAGAGACATACCACCACACTGCGTGAGGGCCCACACTGCAATGTCTGGCAGTCATGTGTAGGTAGCTAGCTGTGGAGTATGTCATGCACCAGCAGGACACACCATGACTGTCAAGTGACACACAACACACAGGTGAACAAAACTACCGTGCAACAGCCTGCACATGTGCCCATACAGCACGTGTGCATGGAACAGGAATACCACTGTGGCGTCTGTGAAAATGCCAGCACCACCATGTCTCAGTGTGGAATAGCATGGTCCCTACCAGTGTGTAAATGTAGCAGAAGTGCACTGTGATCACTGTTGGCATAGGCACATAGACTGTCCATCGGACGGGTGCCATGCCCTCAACTACCTCTGTCAGTGGATGTCAGTAATACCGGCTGTAGTGTGTATGTACCATGCATGCTGCTATGGTTGTGTGCTTAGGGTGTGGCTAGCAGGGATGGTAAGCATGGATGTTCAGCAAACAGACGGGCCAGGTGTGTAGGCCTCGCATACGGACACATGGAGGTTTGGTGCATGCTGCGGGTAGTGCAGGTATGGTAGGTGTCCCGTAACGGGTCACCCAGCTATGCGTACTGCATGGCCAAGCATGTGTGGGTACGGGAGTCCATACTAGGGAAGGTCGTGTTGCTGGCAATACATAGCAGTAGCAACTGTCCCAGGTGCAATGTACAGCATGCCAACCCGACTGGCATGTAACCTGTGGTGTACAGTGTCTGCACTGTCGCGTGTCACAATGTGTGTAGTGGCCACAAACATGGGTATCTGAACATGGACTACCTATGATGCAATGTGTCATGGGAAAATACAGTATGTGTGTAAATCACGGTGTGGTGTGGGAACCACCCACCTGTGTGTGTTGCAGTCCAGGTATGTGACTGGGAGGTATGATCTGTGTACAATCTGGACTGGCAGGTGTGCCGTGTAGGGCATGGAGGCAGGTCCCAGGCACCGTAGATAAATGACATGTGTGCTGTACTGTGTGTGCAGTGCTACTGTACAGCACAGTGGAGGGTGTAAGCATTGTCACACATTACTGCATGCTGTGCCTACCTGTGACAGCCCTGCCAGAGGCAGACATGTGACACCGCTGCACAGGCAGCATAGCATGAGAAGATGTACATGTGGGCTGCACACCTTAGCCAGATGTCCACACGTCATGTGTGCCACGGTAGTGTGGTTCTACACGACTATCAGACTGGACAAACAGCACATGCCTGCATAACAACAGTATGACCATAGTCAACAGTCCCAGTGACAGAGTAGGCCAATGTAGACTATCCCTGCATGCAGACCAGTGGCTACTGGACACCTGGCTAGACACACACCTGGACGGTTAATTCACCATTGAGCCATCACATGTCCACGTCCATGTGGGCCGTACAATGTCATCACAGGGTGGTCACAATAGCAGGTGGCAAGGCAGACACGGTGTACCAGGTGATGTGTCATGTGTGCATATGTTGAGTAGCACAGCCATTCACATGTCTGCAACATACTGGTGCACGATGTATACTGTTACATGATGAATGGAACTGCACTGTCACCCACTACAGGGCCAGCTGGCACAGGTGTGGTGTGACTGGTGTAACCCATGTTTGCACAGGATACACACTGCTGTTGTAGGCAGCCATGCTGGTGGCCACCAGTGATATATGCAGTGGTCATACAAACATACCGTACACAGTGTTCAGGCAGGAATGTCAATTGTCGTGGACGATGTGCTGCTATGTGAATGTGGGTGTTTGTTGTGAATGTCACACATCCAGAAGACACCATCTGGTGCAGTCATGGTTGTCAACACCGGTACACACATCCACAGCAGTCAGAACCCAGTCCCGACAATGTGTGTCAGTCACCCTTGTACCGTGTGACATATGTGCACATGGCGGAACACCTCCCACTGTCATCTAAGCTGGCTACATGATGGCCGGAATGTGCTGTAGAAATGTACAATGCTGGTAGCCCAATGAAGTACCTGGAATCAGACACAGTACACTATGTCAGCCATGTAAACCATGCACAACAATGACTGCCCAACAGACACAAACAATGCATTGACACATGGAACATGTGCTCATGACAAGCCCCACTGAGGTATGTTGCACATATAGATGTACAATTGTCATCTATGGCCATAGCATGGATGCAGACACACATACTCCACAGGTAGTACCATGTGATGTAGGTAGGGGCATTGCTTGTGTATATGTCACAGTAGATGTACACAGACATGTCCTGCATAGCCGTCATGTAGGGGTAGCTGTGGTATGTCACTACTGGACATGCCCATACAGAGTACCATGTCCCGCAGGAGATGTGTTAGGTGTGTACCACATGTGACATGCTGACAACAATCTGCGATGTGTATGGCTGCCGGTGTACCTGTGTGACAATGTCTGTGATGGGTGCAAAGGCACATAGTATCGTATTGTATGCACACAAGCCCCACATAGCTGCATAGCCTGAACATACAGTACAAGGAGTGTGTGGGATGATAGCAACCCACAGGTGGAGATGGGTATGGACGGCGGCCCACAACCACATGTGTGTGTACGGTGTTCACGTCCACGACACATGAGCATCTGAGAGGCTAGCGTCACAGTTGTACAGGGTCGCATGTACATATGTTCCGCAACATCCCTGTATGTCCCACCACTGGCCTGTGGACCGATGGACAACAAGCAAATGTGCAGGTATGAGATGTGCACAGCACATCACAGATGCCTACCGTAGAACAGGCCTACCATGTAGACATGTGCACAGTAGGTCTGCGCCACCTGCAGTCAAACACGTTAGGTGCCAAACCACACCAATAGTCCGGCCAATGACACAGATGGGCGTGCATGCCTCTGTGTATGTATGTCTGTGAATGGCTCCGGCATAGCAATATAGCCGTGTCACCATTGTGAACAACAATATGAATGGGTCGTATGTGTGAGGGTGCATCATATGTGTATGGTCAGATCGACGATACCATCAGTGGGCCTGCTATGTGAACATCCATGTCCCCATACATGGATACCTCTGCTGAGGCCAACACCACATTCACACAGGGAGGGATGGCGGTGTGTAGTGCAGCAGCAGACATGTGGGTGGCAGCGGGCAATGTATGTACACATATGTGTTACCCACATCAGTTCAGGCAGATATCCATGTGCATGGGATAGCGGTGTGTGTACACATACAGCACTGTGTCGATCAACATCCCAGCACATAGCACCTGCCAGGGCTACAGTGTATGCATGGATGTGTGATACCTGCATGCACCACACACACCCTCAACAAGCAGCGTACAGCATACCTCGCTGGAGGACAGTGTCCACACCATGGTGATAAACATGTGGAATGTCCATTTTCACACAGCTATGACAAAAGCAATGGACAGCCACCCTGCCAATACCGTCAGCCCCTGAGTGGGTCACACCCATTGCCATGTATGTGGCATACCCTGCCATATCATGCAGAGATGACCAGCAAGGCTGCATGAGCTATCACAGTCCCACATGGTGCAATGGACAAAAGGCACTCTCACTATCAACCATACACAGTAGTAATGTGGTGGCGATGCACCCTGTCATGTTACAGGTGCTGTGTGATGCTCTGCACAATGTGTGCGTGTACATGCTATGCATGGCCTTTCCTGCCAATGTGTCATGGTTACACATTGCTCCATGTCTATCACATACGTAACACAGGTGAGCTGGGGCAAGTTGTCCAGCACCGGTACAGTGCTGTGTGGAAGTACATGGCACAACACATGCATGTGCAGGTGTCCATGTGTATGTGTACAGTGCCGCTGCTGGCGTTCACAATGGACACAGACGTGATGTGTACTGACATATACACAGTGTACAGGTGAACAGTAGCACAGACGTCACATGGGGACATATGCCAACTGATATGGACATAGGTGCAGCCAGGTACACATGTCCATGGCAGGCTAACATCTACATGGTGCGTGCACAGTGTGATGGGGTGGCACACAGATATGATGTGACACCCAGTGCTCAATGGTGTGAAGCCACAACATCGGCTGTGTCACCGCCACGATGCCCTTCACAGATCACTGTGCAGATGTCGTACATGTCATAGCAATGCATTTCCAACAGTATGCCAGCACAGCAGTGTGAATGTGACCTGCCACCATCATTATGTCTTCCAGATAATGCCACGTTCCCGCTTCCACCATTTAGCCGACAGGAGGAGGAGGTCATCATACCATACCTCCAGAGTAACTACAACGCCCTGTTTAGCCATGTGCCACAGCAGGCACAAGAACGGCAGGAGATGTGGGAGGAGTTGTGCAGGAGGGTGAACAGCGTGGGCGGAACCAACCGCAGCTACCAACAAATCCGCAGGCACTGCACAGACCTGATCTGGCATGCAAGACAGCGTGCTGCTGCAATCGCCAGGCAACAACGTGGGACAGGTGGTGGGCCACCAACACAGCCCCCACTCACAGCTACGGAGGAGCTCCTGGCCAGTCTGGGGACACCCACGGAACAACACGCAGAACCACTTGCGTCCATCGTGGAGGTGGGTGTCTCCCGAGCTATGAGCCTGGAGCTGCATGGTAAGTCAGTGTTGCATGTTTGCATGATAGGCGACGTGGGTGGGTGTCATAGTACAACACATGATATAGCAATACATGCCAGGTATATGGCCACACAAGATGCAAACCATTGTATGCTATGTTGTGTTAGCAGACATGTGCATAGCACATGCAACCACACACATGCATGATGTGTCATGCACAGTGCTGACCGTGGAGATAGTAATGGCTAATGTGTATACCTTTGTGTAATGCCTTTACAGGTACGTCTGGCGTCGCAAGGCCAAGGGTCTGTTGCAGGTAAGTCTGTTGCCAGTCAAACGCATGTTCTGCTGTATTGATATTCCCCATGTGTCTAGGCATGACATGCTCACCTGTGTGTGCCCCGTCACGGTATACAGCTCGCACCACCGACATACACACCACCCATGTACAGTAGATACACCCGTTACCAGAGTGGTATGACACCACACAACCAATTGGTGTGTTACGTGCATTCAGCTATGCATACAATGGTGTAGGTGTTACACAATGGCTGCATGTGTAGTATGCATTGGTATGCCAGTGCAGTATGGACACAGTACCACAGAGTGAGCTGTGATCTGGCCAGAGCACAGGTGTTACCAATGTGACCCATGCCCCTGCATCGGTGCACACGTTGTGACATGGCGCATGCCATGTCCCATGCACGGATGTCTGGCTGCAGCATTGTCACACCATGATATGACCTATGCACAACATAGCAGACATACACACTGTCAGCATATCCGTAGAGAATGTGACACGTCACACTAGTATGGGTGTATGTCACATGGGCCACCACAGGGCCGTGTGCACAATGTCTACCACACACAATTGTCAATGAGTCAGACAGACAAGGCCATGGTTGATACCTACAGGCATGTTGCCACACAGCACATCCACAGTGGGTACTCACCATTGCACCCTGTACACACATAGTGGGTTCATCAATGTAGTGGACCCCTGGACATCTGATGTAGTACACCAGTGACATGACATTCCTCTCCACAGCTACTACAGGTGCCTCCAATGTCCACCATATATGTGCTGCTGAGCAGCTGAACTGGCTTACAGACATGGCAATGTAATGCGTCCAGGTCACGCATCGCACAGACACATAGCTGTGTCCTGCTACTGTGCAGTGGCACAGAGCCCGCACCACACACCGTGCAGCTATGCACACAGCTCACAGCAACGTGCCTACACAGACATCACTGTTACACATACATTGTATCTGTACACTGTACACATAACACTGCACCATGACAGCCATCATGATGTGGTGCATGCGGTGGGACACCATCTTCACACGTCCACATGATACCGCACATGTTTGCGGTGTACATTACATACTGTTGGCAGCCATGTGTACTCCCAACTTGCCCGGCCACACGGTGTATCACGCTGATGCATGCAAACTACCATGAATGTGTGTACTGCATGCCTACTAAAGGACACCTGCCTGTTGTACTGTCCCCACCAGGGCAGTGTACATACTGCCACTATGAATGTCTGGTCTGCATTCACTGGTCTGTGTTGTGTGAATGCTGCATGCCACCTGCATAATCACATGCATGCTGTGTGTGTGTGTGTGTGTGTGTGTGTGTGTGTGTGTGTGTGTGTGTGTGTGTGTGTGTGTGTGTGTGTGTGTGTGTGTGTGTGTGTGTGTGTGTGTGTATTGTAACCGATGGTATGTCTTTGTATTGACAGGTGCTGTAGGTGCGTTCCCTCCTGCGGTCAATCTGATGCTAGTGTCCCCACAGATACTAGTGGTGATGAGCATGTGCATGAGGCACAGGCAGGGTCGTCACAGGCAGAGACTGTGCCACTGGAGAACATCACACATCGTCCCTTTCATCCCTGCACACGGTTCAGATGCCGACACATACCCCAACACCGTTGCCCATAGATGACGGTCAGTCAGCGTCTGTTGTCCCCGAGCAGGAATGTGTGGTGGCTGCAGAAGGTGTGGGGACACACGATGTTGCCAGTGTAAGGACTGGTGCAGTGCCATGCAGGCATGTGGCAGGTGCTGCCCGTAGGGGGAGCACCGCCAGACATACACCTGCCGTCCAGGGTGCAGCAGCTGGTATAACCAGACGCATGTTCCAGACTGTAATGGCGGCGCAGGCACGTGCCGAACGGCAGAACCAGGAGGGGCAGAGGCTGCAGAGGTCCGCAATCCGTACCCTAAATGACAGCATCCAGGGATTGGCGAATGCACAACAGCATCTTGCCGATGTTCTGGATAGGAGATTGGCGGATATGGCTGGTCTCATCGACCGCGGCTTGTCCATCCTTGAGCGCCCGCAGTCCATGCAGGAACACCAGGTAGGGGTGAGGCATAGGGCACGTGGGCATGTGCCAGCAACACCACCTGCTGCAGGTCAGCGTGTGCGTGCCACCTCCCATGCCCACACAGACAGTGATGGTAGCAGTAGCACTGCAGCTGCTACCACACCATCCACACCAGGACAGAGCAGGCCACGTGGGCGTGGCCCTGGACGGCCCGTGGGCACGTTTCCAGCGGACATGTGACATCGGAGAGTGGACAGTCTGTACCTCCACCCGGTCATGCCCGTGCGACCCCAGGCAGGCGCGGGTCACTACGCCGCCGGCAGACACAGTGAGCCGTAACACCTGCACTGTACAGTCAGGGGCTGCCAAGCATACCCGTGTAGGCATCACAGATGACTGAACTGTGTACACACACACCCACACACAGCAGACACAACTGTAGGGCTCCACCACACCCACATGCAATCTACATAGTCATGCCCACTCAATGCACTGGCCCTTACACACACACATGATGTCATCCATTGGTACAGCCCATGCCTGTGGCACATATCACCCTGTGCAAATGATTAAGTCTCTGCCGCATAACTGTGAGCCACACCATCAATGCACGGTTAAGCTGACATATTATGATGCACAGGGTGGACACGATAGTGAGAGGTGTATGTGATACCTGTGTCCGCATAGTGCGTGCTGTGTATGTTGTGGTGTGTGTGTATGGCTGGTGACAGGTGTGTATGTGATGTGTGTTGTGCACGGACATCATGCAGCAGACATACCATGCAGGACAGGTGCAGCATTCATTGATATGTGTACACAGTATGTGTGGTGGTTACATGTGTAGCACCATGTCGGTGCAGTTAACCCGTATGATACTGATGGTGTACTTGCACGTGCCTACTGGGAGCACTGTAATTAGTTCCCCATGACTAGTCGTGGTGTACCCTCAGGCATGTCAGACTAAATCAGCAAAGCACAGTTACCCACATCTGGCAAGGACCCTAACAAAGGTACATAGGCACACATGAACGTGACAGGATATGTGCCTCGACATGTGTGGACCTAGCATGACTGTGTGTGGCATCTAACACCCCTCAGGATGGGGATGCCATATCCATCAGTCCCCAGTCCCTGGTCTAGCAGTGACACACAGAGGTTGACTGGCGCATAACTATAGTCACACATCCACACGTCAGTAGCAGTCCTGGACAAAGGCAGTCAGGGCCTTTCCTTCACATGGCCTGGCACTCCTCCCCGTGTTGTAGTGTGTGTCTGGCCGTTACCCTGTTCCCCCAGCACGTCCCACTCATCTTTGGGTTGAGGTGTCTGACAGTCGCTTCTGTGCCCGTGTTCGCATGGGGCCTGGGAGGTGGAATGTGCCCATGTCACCCAGGTCAGACATGGCCGTGTATGTCGGGCACAGATCACCACGGAGCAGCTGTGCTGTGCAGATCCACAGCCAGTGTCCCCTTGGCCATGCACCTTGTGACACATGTCCTAGCACCGTCATCCCCGTCTTGTGGAACGTTTGCGGTCCTTCCGAGTGCTGCAGGCGTCAGGTTAGCTACAGGCCACATGTGCCATTGTACGCAGTCATTGCACTGGTGTGTGATGTGTACAGGGGTACAATGAACACCCCTGATGTGGTTGCCATTCCATCCAGACCAGGAGGCCACAATGGAATGTCTTCACACCCACATTGCCATTGTGTGTGTTGACAGAGGTTGCCAACAGGTGTGGTAGCCATTACCCTGAACATGTCCACCATCTTTAATGGCGTACCACCTACATGTGACATTGGGACGAACATGTTCTTCACACTGGGTAGGGCTGCACCTTCTCTGGCATTTGGTAGCAGGCCATGGCTCTGGCACCAGTCAGCCATGTCTATGACGCCCTAGGTGGATGTTCGTGTAACATGGGGTGCTGGGTATGTCGGCCCGTGCGTAGTCATCTGCATACCTTGTCTGCTACAATCCCCCTATGATTGCATGCACATTGGAAGGTCAGATGCCATATGGCAGGGTGCACAGGAGTGAGCCCTGTGGGCCTCCACTGGGTCCAGATATGAGTGTGACAAAGCACCTTCAGCACCAACCCTGTGTGGTGTGACCTCCAACCTGTGTGAGAAGCATCGGGTGACATATGTCCCCACATGTATGCTGGCGAGCCTTTACATGGGTCCCATGTGTAGTGTGCTCTGAACGCTCCCACCAGGTCATGGTACTGTGTGCAAACCCACATATTGCCATCAATGGCCTTGGTGAACACTCCAGACTGGACGAGCAGGTTCGGGAGGCAGGATCCGCCCTTGACTATGTAGTTGTGGGTATGTTCCGGTATTGGCTGTACACCGCTATCTGTAACCATGACCACCTGTATGGACCTCCACACAGCTTTGCAGACAACACTTGTCAAGCGTATAGGGTGTGGCTGTTGACAGTCCATAGGAGCACTACCCTGGCATAGTGGGACCACAGATGCCATATGGCATCCATTGGGGACATAGCCCATAGTAAGGCTAACATGACACAGTGGCGCATGTGTGGGCCGAGGGCCTCAAAGAGGATGGGTAGCACACAGCCAGGGAAACCATCGGTGCCCATTGCTGACGTGTCAAACGCCATAGAGATATGGGATCACCCCAGGCCATATGACATGTTTGGGAGGATACACTCTGGTGGGATGGATATGTTCCCTGTTGGGGTGCGCGATGTATGCATGGAACATGTCCTGTGGTATGCAGACAATGTCTGTGGGTGCAGTGACTGTTGTACCATTCTGGACCATTTCCAGGCAGGTCTGTGTGCCCCACCCCATGTCCTTACCACAGTTAGGGAAGGCCCTGTGGTTGTCTCATGTGCCCTCTGCAGTACCACTCCCACGAGCGGACCTGGATGTTGGTATGTGGGGCCGTATGGTGACGCCGGTATGAATGGGTGATGGTTTCCCTGGTACTGTCATTGCCCTGCCATGTAGTAGCTCCAACTGTTGATGTACAGGTAGTCAGTGGCTGCGGTCCACCACACCATGTGCCTACCTGTGGTGGACAAGGTCCTGATGTCATCATGTTTGCCTGTTGCAGACATGCATGTGGGTGGTCGGGGAAGGCATTCGGTAGGCGTTTTCCGGTCTGGCCTCTGTTCAACATTGGCATGGAGGACATGTAGGGTACCACACCGGTCATATGATGTGTGTGGTTTTCTGTGGAGAGGTCATCACTGAGGTGCCCCATGCTGGTGTTGGTTACAGTGAGTGGATGACCAGTGGATCCACTATACGGTCTTGCATCACCATTGAGGGCTGTACATCCTGTGTGGGGCATATCCTCACCATGCGTGATGGGCAGAACTGGCAGACATCCCCCCCCCTGGTATGTATGGTGCATGGCTGTTTAACAGTGGCCAGGTGTGTGAACACCTGGGACTGCTGGCGTACTGTGTTGTGCCATGGGTAATGTTCCCAGGCTATGTATGGGTGGTTCATGTCACCCAAACGGTGCTGTTGTGAGCATGCCCACTCACCAGTGTCCTCAGGACATCTGTGAAGGTATCCTGTGTTTGTGAGGGTTGTCTGTAGCATGCAACAAACTGTAGGCCAGTCCTACACATGGTTAATTGCACTTACATATTCCCCGCAGCAACAACAACGTCTGTGGCATGACCGGGTTACTGTTGTGTGGCCGGACACACAGGATGGTCCGCATTCCGCCACCCATGCCGTCGCACCATGTGTATGCATGTCTGATCTGTGCCGACTCTAAGTGTCTGAGCATGCCCAGTAGGCAGCTGTGTAGATAGACACACAGCACAGTGCACACCGCAGCCGTCTGCAGTAATACCCCGGGTGCATGCCTCTATCCTACGCAACGGCCACGTCTGTGGCATGGCCAGGTTTCTGTTGTGTGGCTGGACACACACGACGGTCCACATTATGCCACCCATGCCGTCGCAACATGTGTATGCATGTCTGCCCTGTGCCGAGTCTAAGTGTCTGAGCATGCCCAGTATGCAGTGATGTACTGATCAGTAGTTACTTGTTATTCTCGACTGCAGCACTAACGTGTTAGTGTACGGCGACCTTGGGATGGTAACAGACTGCGTGACTGCGCACTCTGTCCGAACACCCGAGCGGGCGCATTGCCTTTGCAAATGATACCACTCACGTAGGGGTATGCCTCCTGACAGCGCTCTGCTCAGTAAACTCGGTAGCGCGTTCTGTAAATGCTTCATACTGTAGTGTGTTCATGTAGATAGGCGTAGGTTCGTCCCCCGTCCTTTCCGTGTGTGTGTGTGTGTGTGTGTGTGTGTGTGTGTGTGTGTCTGTGTGTGTGTGTGTGTTTCCATCTGCCTCTGCGACTGATTATGCTTTTAGACGCTCCGCAACACATGCCTTGGCTATTGCCAACTATTGTCTTGCGGGTGCCGTCAGCAGCCTACAAGTATGCCTGTGACAGCGCTCTGTTTAGCAAACTCGGTAGCGCGTTCTGTAAATGCTTCATACAGTAGTGTGTTCATGTAGATAGTCGTAGGTTCGTCCCCCGTCCCTTCCGTGTGCGTGTGTGTGTGTGTGTGTTTCCAGCTGCCTCTGCGACTGATTATGCTTTTAGACGCTCCGCAACACATGCCTTGGCTATTGCCAACTATTGTCTTGCGGCTGACGTCAGCAGCCTACAAGTATGCCTGTGACAGCGCTCTGTTTAGCAAACTCGGTAGCGCGTTCTGTAAATGCTTCATACAGTAGTGTGTTCATGTAGATAGTCGTAGGTTCGTCCCCCGTCCCTTCCGTGTGTGTGTGTGTTTCCAGCTGCCTCTGCGACTGATTATGCTTTTAGACGCTCCGCAACACATGCCTTGGCTATTGCCAACTAATGTCTTGCGGGTGCCGTCAGCAGCCTACAAGTATGCCTGTGACAGCGCTCTGTTTAGCAAACTCAGTAGCGTGTTCTGTAAATGCTTCATACAGTAGTGTGTTCATGTAGATAGTCGTAGGTTCGTCCCCGTCCCTTCCGTGTGCGTGTGTGTGTGTGTTTCCAGCTGCCTCTGCGACTGATTATGCTTTTAGACGCTCCGCAACACATGCCTTGGCTATTGCCAACTATTGTCTTCGGGTGGCGTCAGCAGCCTACAAGTATGCCTGTGACAGCGCTCTGTTTAGCAAACTTCGGTAGCAGCGTTCTGTAAATGCTTCATACAGTAGTGTGTTCATGTGGATAGTCGTAGGTTCGTTCCCCGTCCCTTCCATGTGTGTGTGTCTCTGTGTGTGTGTGTGTGTGTTTCCAGCTGCGTCTGCGACTGATTATGCTTTTAGACGGTCCGCAACACATGCCTTGGCTATTGCCACCTATTGTCTTGCGGCTGACGTCAGCAGCCTACAAGTATGCCTGTGACAGCGCTCTGTTTAGCAAACTCGGTAGCGTTCTGTAAATGCTTCATACAGTAGTGTGTTCATGTAGATAGTCGTAGGTTCGTCCCCCGTCCCTTCCGTGTGTGTGTGTGTGTGTGTTTCCAGCTGCCTCTGCGACTGATTATGCTTTTAGACGCTCCGCAACACATGCCTTGGCTATTGCCAACTATTGTCTTGCGGGTGGCGTCAGCAGCCTACAAGTATGCCTGTGACAGCGCTCTGTTTAGCAAACTCGGTAGCGCGTTCTGTAAATGCTTCATACAGTAGTGTGTTCATGTGGATAGTCGTAGGTTCGTTCCCCGTCCCTTCCGTGTGTGTGTGTCTCTGTGTGTGTGTGTGTTTCCAGCTGCGTCTGCGACTGATTATGCTTTTAGACGCTCCGCAACACATGCCTTGGCTATTGCCACCTATTGTCTTGCGGCTGACGTCAGCAGCCTACAAGTATGCCTGTGACAGCGCTCTGTTTAGCAAACTCGGTAGCGCGTTCTGTAAATGCTTCATACAGTAGTGTGTTCATGTGGATAGTTGTAGGTTCGTTCCCCGTCCCTTCCGTGTGTGTGTCTCTGTGTGTGTGTGTGTGTTTCCAGCTGCGTCTGCGACTGATTATGCTTTTAGACGCTCCGCAACACATGCCTTGGCTATTGCCACCTATTGTCTTGCGGCTGACGTCAGCAGCCTACAAGTATGCCTGTGACAGCGCTCTGTTTAGCAAACTCGGTAGCACGTTCTGTAAATGCTTCATACAGTAGTGTGTTCATGTAGATAGTCGTAGGTTCGTCCCCGTCCCTTCCGTGTGTGTGTGTGTTTCCAGCTGTCTCTGCGACTGATTATGCTTTTAGACACTCCGCAACACATGCCTTGGCTATTGCCAACTATTGTCTTGCGGGTGATGTCAGCAGCCTACAAGTATGCCTGTGACAGCACTCTGTTTAGCAAACTCGGTAGCGCGTTCTGTAAATGCTTCATACAGTAGTGTGTTCATGTAGATAGTCGTAGGTTCGTCCCCCGTCCCTTCCGTGTGTGTGTGTGTTTCCAGCTGTCTCTGCGACTGATTATGCTTTTAGACGCTCCGCAACACATGCCTTGGCTATTGCCAACTATTGTCTTCGGGTGATGTCAGCAGCCTACAAGTATGCCTGTGACAGCGCTCTGTTTAGCAAACGTGGAAGCGTTCTGTAAATGCTTCATACAGTAGTGTGTTCATGTAGATAGTCGTAGGTTCGTCCCCGTCCCTTCCGTGTGTGTGTGTGTTTCCAGCTGTCTCTGCGACTGATTATGCTTTTAGACGCTCCGCAACACATGCCTTGGCTATTGCCAACTATTGTCTTGCGGGTGATGTCAGCAGCCTACAAGTATGCCTGTGACAGCGCTCTGTTTAGCAAACTCGGTAGCGCGTTCTGTAAATGCTTCATACAGTAGTGTGTTCATGTAGATAGTCGTAGGTTCGTC
Source organism: Protopterus annectens (assembly GCF_019279795.1). NCBI lineage: Eukaryota > Metazoa > Chordata > Ceratodontiformes > Protopteridae > Protopterus > Protopterus annectens. The sequence goes on from NC_056730.1 coordinate 1,029,432,231, forward strand.
CCCCGTCCCTTCCGTGTGTGTGTGTGTGTGTGTTTCCAGCTGCCCCTGCGACTGATTATGCTTTTAGACGCTTCGCAACACATGCCTTGGCTATTTCCAAATATTGTCTTGCGGGTGACGTCAGCAGCCTACATGTATGCCTTCGACAGCGCTCACGTCAGTTAACTTTCGGTAGCGTTGTGTAATTGATTCATACTGTACTGAGTTCATGTAAATAGGCGTAGGTTCATCTCCCGTCCCTTCCGTGTGTGTGTGTGTGTTTCCGTTGCTTTCGACCATACATCTGAATAAGCAAATTGTTACAGTGTTCACAATCAACAGTGTGATATTTAAAATCATGTTAGGACTCACATTGTTGTTTGTGAACATTCGTAGACATAGCATATTTCCTGCACACGTGGAAACAACGAAAACGTTGCATGTTTTCATGAACTGTTCAAATGTTACGAAGACTTGTGTTGTGTCGAACTACGGTGACTATTCTTGCTGCAGGTTTCCGGTTTGTTTGTGTTGCATAGTACAATATCATGTAATACGTGTTCATAGTATGCTTTCTGTGATGTTGACATGTGTGTGTTTCGTTAGCAGTACGTCTCTGCTTTCTATGCTGTGGCTACATCCCCATTGCTCGCATAGAAAGTGACAAATGGAAGTGTAAGGGTGGACATTTAAAGCCTGGATACTTCCATGTTATGTGTAAGTCTCACGGGGCCAACGGGTGATAGCGCATACATGTCTATGAAGTACCTTTGGATACCATATGTGACCTGTCGTGGACGAAATGTTTATGTTGACTGTTCCATCTACCTATGTGTGACATTGTTTGGGGCCATAGGGTGCCAGCAAGTCTTCCCTGTTCATTGGGTGTTTGCCATGGTGTATTGACATCAATCCTATTAATTCACCGAAGGATGTCTTTCTTTGGTGTCAACGCCATAGTTTGACCATCCTATGTCATTCCCAGCAGACGTGGAGATTGTACCATTGGTATCTTTACACAGGTGACCCATCTGTTCCACTGTATGGAAGCGTGTGATCCCCATAGATGTGCTGGCACATGGTGTGTTGTGTCGCGGTATCTGCCCAGCGGTCTTTCTTTGAATGGGGTGTGTGTACTGTACACCGTATCTGTATTCCCTGGGTTATGCCTTGCAACAGCTGTGGGATTCCCCCAGGTTTGCAGCTATGGGTGCCATCTTGGCGTCGTTTGTCCATCCATGGGAACTGCCTACTGGACACTAGTATCGGGCTGTCAACATTTCACAGCTGCATTCTCCATTTCCGGTGGATGATCGGTATTAGTATTGCGGAGTAACGCATATGTCATCGCCACGTCCGCTGCAGGCGGGGCGATGAATCATCTGCCAATCACACCGACACCCATATATGCATACCCACTATCCCATGTCTGCTACCGTCGACTGTACCCTTGCACACCCTTCATGTGTGCGGAAATGGGATGTGGGCGACGTGTATGGATGCAGCAGCCTGGGAGTCCTATTCATATGTCCTGCATTTCATGGACGGCTGTCATCACCCTTGAAGACACCTGTGGTGCACATATCTACCTGTGCCGTAGTCACGGCTGTCACCTCTTCCGGTTCACACTATGTTGCTCACACTCACTTAAGGAGTAATATTTGGGTCCTGCAATGGACACCGATGTGCATATGTAAAGTTTAGGACATGTTGGACTGTGTCCATTCGGCCAGTGGGTTTGACTGCAGCCGTATGTTCCCCATTCCCGGATGTCTGTCCGCCTACCCATATTATGTAGTGCTACGTAACCCGTGTCCTTCCACAATTTACCCATAGGGTGTTACTGTAGTCCTGCAGGTTGGCAACAGCTTTACATAATCCTCACAGGTACCATTGTGAACTATCCGCCACTGAATTGTCAGTATAACACAGCCGGTACATGTAGAACCTATGTATTCATGACAGTATGTCGGTTATGTGTGTGAACTCCATATTTTAGCGATAGTATGGCCTTCCTAGTTGACGTTGTTGGTGTGCCATTAATATGTGTTCCACAGGTCGCAGGTATGTTCCGCCGAGTGGTGGCGGGTGATCCCCACATACTGGATAGCACCTTCGCTGCTGTGTACGCTGGGATTCGCATGGCAGGATGGATGTCTACGGGGTGTATGTACTGCTGTTTCCATCTTTATGTCCTGTGTCATGCCCTACTACGGCTGTGTGATTCCACCAGGCTTGCTATTATGGGTGCCATCTTGTCCGACGTTTGTCCATCCTTGGGAAATGCCTACTGGACACTGATGTAGGGCTGAACACATTTCACACATGCCTTTAGCATTACCCTATGGGTGCTTTGCATCCTTACTGGGGACTAAAGGCACGTCCTGTACCCGCAGCCCTCCCACGGGCGGGACAACGGATTATCAGCCAAACAACACGAGACCCATTTTGCATACCCAGGATACCAGGGCTGCAACCCCATAGTGCGCATGACACATCCTTCATGTGTGCGGAACTGGGATATGGACGCACATGTATGGACACGGCAGTCTGGGGACCTCTGTTCATATGTCCTGCATGTCATGGGCAGGTATCATCAACCTTAAACACGCTGGTGGTGCATATGGCTAAGCGGTGCCGTAGTCACGGTTTGTACTTTCGGATTGGCTTTTCTGGCATACTGGCAAACAAGTCAGAATTTTTGGAGTCCCACAATGGACACCGATGTGCATTGTAAAGTGTAGAACGTGTTTGACTGTCCCCATCTGGCCAGTGGTATTGACTGCCGCTGTATGTTCCCCAGTCGTGGATGTCTGCTTGACTACCCATCGTTTGTATGACATGGCCTATCTATATCCACGTGCCAGTATGCGTAAATACAGCAAATCTTGCGTCCTGCCCATCTTCATAAACGACATTATGGAACATATATCGGCTGAAACAGACACTGTCAAATACGATAGACTCCACAGTGAAAGGATACTGAGCTCTCTCAACTAGTAACATGGGGCACCGTCGGAGTACGGATGTCATGACATAGCCGTCCCTAATTCACTTCCTTCAGAGTCGGTTTAAAGCGAATTAATCAATAAACCTGCTCATAGTTAGGTGGACAGTGCTCCAAGTCTTGATTATAACGTGACATATACATATCAGTGTTGCATGCCTTACTTCATGGAAACAATAATACGGCAACAATGTGTTAATATATCTACAATATTGGTAAATACAATCAGTATCCGGACACATAGTTGATAATTGGTGAGAGTGCACCTTAGAATGTAGTGTGTTGATCAGGTTATTGTATATCGATGTGTATATTAGTAGCATTACGATAACAAAGCATGGAATCAACAGGTACTATTTAAGCATATATTTGACAATTATGAATGTAATCGTGTGGAGGAGACATCCGTAACCTTCCCTGGTTCCACTGGATCACACACGCACGTACACTCACATGTCGGATTGTGGGTTACGCGCAGCGCACATGCATATCCGTATTCCGTTTATATATGTTTACAGTGTCTGTGTGGTTACTTGTTTTGCGTTACTTGTGACTATTGCGGTAACATATGTCTGATCCAGTTGACGGACGTGTGCGAAAGCACTTACAGCTTTATATATGTAACAGTCTTTTGCAGCATGGATGCTTTACGTACCGTGCACATCTATATGTTCTATAGTCATAATTCCAACGTGACTGCAGTCACGTTTGACTCTACTGTGACCAGTGCCGTTAGCTGTTCGTTGTCATTAATATGCATACCGTGGTACCTATGTACATTTACATATCACCCCCCCCGCACACACGCACGTCACAGGCATCCATTCTCCTGCTGGGAAAGGTGCGGTACTGCATGTTGAACATTCCTAATTCCCCTCGCTCATGGCCCAGGATGCATATGTCGTCACCACAGGGCTGTTCAGATGACAGCTGCTTATATCCCATATGCATACAGGCCTTCGATTGTCAGGGTGTTGCTGTGGTGCTTTGGGTTTGGTCTTGGCCGCCCACTGTACGGGACCGCCCTGACCCTGTACGAATGTTAGATGAGTCACATGGGCACGTTTTGTCCGTGTCCATGGTACCATATCACGGCCCCAAATTAGTCTTAACCGTGTGCGCCAATTGGCCGGTGTATCCGTTGTAGATCTCGTTATACTAATTGCACACGGGCTGATCGAACTAACCTACTGCCATTACTAACCCTCCGTATGTATGGCCTGTGTCGCAATATTACAAGGGTTTAACATTGCGTGACGACTTTCACTGAGCCACAGACATGTCCGTTGCTTTGTTTGGCCCGGTTCCGCTGTGCTACACACATTTAACATGGCGTAACAGGTTGAACAGCTCAGACACGAGGACATCGGGTTGTCCGTCGTTGTCTATTATTGAATGTCTCTGTGGAGTTTGTTTCACAAAGCGACACATTGTCGGCATTGTTAACGGACATCTCGCGCAATGCGTCCGCAGCGGCGCGGGTGCCGTATGTCTGCCTTTGGGCGGCGAACAGGCATTATGCTGTGCCATTATGTCTGGGGATATATGGTTTCCTTCCTTACGTAGATGATGTGCCATACTAGCAATGACCCTAGCGATGACCCGCGTCTGGGTGTGGGTACTGCTGTATTACCCACGGGAAGAGTGGCCTTAGGGTGAGTGGTGACCTAGGCAGAGGTTGCCACCGATACGTCACCCGCTACCCTCCTGGTCTACCTACACCAAATAGAGTCTGGAAAGGTGCCCGAAGTAGAGGAAGGCCCTAGACGGCTGGCTAGCTGGCCTATGCCTAAGGCCGGCTATGTGTGAGGTCCCTGGGGCATCGGACTCGAACGTGGCTTGCGTCTGCCGTTGGTATGTCCAGCATTACCCACATCCAGCCCCAAGGCAGTCAACACAACATCCATGGGTCCACATGGTGTCCCAGCTGTGCACTCCGGGAACTCTATGGGGAATTTAACCCACACTTGACAGCTGTGTAATCCTAGCCTCACCTCAGGATACGTACCTGAGTAGTAGCACAGGGCGACTGTAGTCACACTCCACATAGATGGTGCCTCCACTGACCCTGGGTATTACCATACCATTAGTTTGACAAGCCTTATCTGCAAAGCCATGGAGATGGATCATAATGGGACACATAGATGAGGACATAGGGGACCGCATACTTTGGATACAACCCAATTTAGCTTGGTCATAGTCAGATCATGCCCTTTACCGTGTTTCACTTTGTAGAATCAGTCACCAAGGCCATTGCTGAGGGTAAACCAGTCCATACAGCCTACCTCAACCCGGCAGGGCCGTCGACACAATACCCCTCGGGTATACTTGATAAACCCGTCATCTTGAATGTAAATCCATACATCGCCATATGGGTTGCAAGCGGGCTGGGTCACAGAACACACATGGCCATAGTTGCTGGCGCCATGTCATACTCACAGCCAGTCACAGGTGGTGTCCCATGGGGCTCAGTCCTGGGTCCACTATTTCCAGCATCTCGTTTCCAATGTACACGCACACAGGGGTTATGGGTGACAATGTTTGCATACGACTGCAAACCGGATGCCAGGTCAGACACACATCTGACACAGATATCCTTCAGGAGTGCCTCACAGATGTGGATAAGTGGTACCAGAGACATGTCCTACAGCTAAATGCCAGGAAATGCATAGGCATACCCGCCGGGATGAACAAGGTTACCCGAGCTACCATATAGGTGGCAGTCCACTGAACACGGAGGGGTTACCAGTGATCTGGGGACACGTGTTGTTGTTAACCGTTCGTTAGACACACATGTTGCTAACATAGTTGGGTAGACCTTCCACATTGCCCACATCATCATGAAGGGATTCACATCTAGATCAGGGAGGTCATTGTCCCCTTGTACTCATCACTCAATAGACCTATGATTGGGTACAATGCCCGTTCAGAATGTATCTGACCCAACACCTGCAGCAGCTGGAAGGCACCAACAGTTCTTCGACAAGCGGATGCAGGGTCTCAGGTATATGTGTTATACTGACCGACTGAAAGGATTCCAGCTGTATACAGTTGCATACCACTTGCCCAGAGGTGACCCGTGCCTGGCATGCACGGCTAGGTCGAACCCAGATCTGATGACTATGCTTCACGTAAATAAGGTAGATCCCTCAGAACCACAAGGGCAGCTGGCGTACACCTTGACACTGTCATTAATCGAACGTGTTGTTGGGGCGGATTCATCACCCAGACACTCACTATGCTGTGGACCGACATCCCAGTACATGTGAGGGCAAGCACCTCGCTGGCCTTCTGTTAGTATTTACACATGGATGTCTGGATTGATTTATTTCTGTAACCTTCTAAATGAATGTTACATTAGCACATTGTGAATCTTTACATTTCGTTGGTCTATTTTACAGTAGTCATATTCATACGGTTTATGTGTATATATTATGGTTCATTCATATTACTAGGTGTCTGCAGTTCTGTTAATATATTGGCACAATCTGTAGGACATATACATGTAGCTTACACAGTCAGACATTTGGAAAACATTTTATGTTGGTTCATGTTTCATATATGTACATATATTTCCATTTTCCGATGAAGACTGTACCTTTGAAGCAATGTCTGTTGTCCTCACTGTGTGGGATGTGTAACCCAAGTAAGGTTTGTTCGCTTGTCTGCCTTTAAGGCATGTAATTAGTACCTAGCACATCTAATGTACCAACCAATTAATGCTTGTAAATGTAGTAGGTTGGACTACATTGTATGTAGTCTGAATAAGTCTGCTTATGAAGCAGGCGAAGTGTGCTCCAATAGACTATGGTGACTGCCTTTAATTCTTGGTGTGCTCTGGTTGGTCACTGACGGTCCCTACAGTACCTCGTCTTTGCTTTGGACTTCATCGGCTGGTTGTCTGTGTTTCTTGTATGGGGAATGTCAACTGTAGTCCCTATGTGTATGACTTGTGTAATGCTTTACTACGGCAGTGTAATTCCACCGGGTTTGCATTTATGTGTGCCATCTTAGTCATACACTTGTCCATCCATGTGAATTGCCTACTATACACTGGTATGGGGCTGTACACATTTCACACCTGCATTTTGCATTCCCTGGAGTATGGTGTGCATTATTAGCGGAGAGTGACGCATGTGCTACTCACACGTCCCTCCCACGGGGCGGGACAAAGGATTGCCTGCGAAACAACACCGAGGCCAGATTCTACATACCCAGACTCCCTTGACTGCAACAGTGGACAGTACCCATTACACATCCTTCATGTGTGCTGCAGTGTGATGTGGACGCAGCTGTATGGACCCGATACCCTGGGTATTTCTGTGCATGTGTGCTGCAGTTCATGGACAGCTATCATCAACATTGAACACGCTTGCGTGCCTATGTGTACCTGTGGCGTGGTGGCGACAATTAGATCACATGAGTAATGCAGGAAGCTAGCAGGCATTCTCTGAACAGAATTTTGGGTCCTACAATGGACACCGATGTGCATATGTCAAGTTAGATGTTGCTGGACTGTGTCCACCTGCCCAGTGCTTTTCACTGCTGGTGTATGTTCCCCAATCGCGGATGTCTGTTTGACTACCCATTCCACATGGTGCTACATAACCGGCTGCGTTAGTACTGTGAACAAATGACATACATCCAAAGATGGTGGTTACCAACTGCTTCATATAAACCTCAGACATCCCAATGGGACATATCCGTCACTATATTTCCAATATAACACCACCAGAACATGTTGCTTACCTATGCATTCATGTAACCATGTTGTCTTCGTAGGTGGGAATGCCATAGTTTACACATCCTCGTGACGTTGTGTGTGTGCCATTAGTATGTGTTCCACAGGTCGCACATCTGTTCCGCTGTGTGGTAGCGGGTGCTCCTCAGTCTGTTGCTGGCAGACTGAGTGCTGTGTACGCCGGTGTTGGCACGTGAGTCCGGCTCTGTATGTGGAATGTCAACTGTGGTCCCTATGTGTATTTCCTGTGTCATGCCTTACCGCGGCTATGTCATTTACCCGGGTTTGCAGTTGTGGGTGCCATCCTGGCCATACGGGTGTCCATCCATGACAATTGCCTACTGGACACTAGTATAGGGCTGTACACATTCCACACCTACATTTAGCATTCTCCGGAGTATGGTTTGCATTATTAGCGGAGAGTAAGGCAGGTGCTACGCACAAATCCCTCCCACAGGGCGGGAAGAAGGATTGCCTGCGAAACAACACCGAGCACAGAGTCTACATACCCAGAATCCCTTGACCGCAACAATTGCCAGTACCCATTACACATCCGTCATGTGTGCGGAAGTGTGATGTGGATGCAGTTCTATGGACCTGGTACCCTGGGTATTTCTGTGCATCTGTGCTGCATTACATGGAGAGCTATCAGCAACATTAAACACGCTTGCGGTGCATATGTGTACCTGTGACTACAATGAGTTCCGTTAGGTGATTAAATAAGGCGGAAGAGCTGTCTTTAGACAAATTTTTGGGTCCTACAATGGACACCACTGTGCATATGTAAAGTGTAGAGCTTGTCGAACTGTGTCCTTGTGAGCATTGGATTTCACTGATACTGTGTGTTCAGGAATCGCGGATGTCTGTTTGACTACCCATTCCACATGGTGCTACATAACCAGCTGATTTAGTACTGTGAACAATTGACATACATCCAAAGATGCTGGTTACCAACTGCTTCATATAAACCGCAGACATCCCAATGGGACATATCCGTCACTGTATTTCCAATATAACACCAGCGGAACATGTTGCTTACCTATGCATTCATTTAACCATGTTGTCTTCATAGGTGGGAATGCCATAGCTTACATATCCTACTTGACGTTGTGTGTGTGCCATTAGTATGTGTTCCACAGGTCGTACATCTGTTCCGCTGTACGGTGGCGGGTGCTCCTCAGTCTGTTGCTGGCAGACTGAGTGCTGTGTACGCCGGTGTTGGCACGAGTCCGCTCTGTATGTGGAATGTGAACTGTGGTCCCTATGTGTATTTCCTGTGTCATGCCTTACCGCTATGTCATTTACCCGGGTTTGCAGTTGTGGGTGCCATCCTGGCCATACGGGTGTCCATCCATGACAATTGCCTACTGGACACTAGTATAGGGCTGTACACATTCCACACCTACATTTAGCATTCTCCGGAGTATGGTTTGCATTATTAGCGGGAGTAAGGCAGGTGCTACGCACACATCCCTCCCACAGGGCGGGAGGAAGGATTGCCTGCGAAACAACACCGAGCACAGAGTCTACATACCCAGAATCCCTTGACCGCGACAATTGACAGTACCCATTACACATCCGTCATGTGTGCGGAAGTGTGATGTGGATGCAGTGCTATGGACCCGGTACCCTGGGTATTTCTGTGCATCTGTGCTGCATTACATGGACAGCTATCAGCAACATTAAACACGTTTGCGGTGCATATGTGTACCTGTGACGTCAATGAGTTCACTTAAGTGTTGAAAGAATGCGGCATTCCTGTCTTTAGACAAATTTTGGGTCCTACATTGGACACCACTGTGCATATGTAAAGTGTAGAGCTTGTCGGACTGTGTCCTTGTGAGCAGTGGGTTTCACTGATACTGTGTGTTCAGGAATCGCGGATGTCTGTTGGACTACCCATTCCACATGGTGCTACATAACCAGGTGATTTACTACTGTGGACAAATTACATACATCCAAAGATGCTGGTTAGCAAATGCTCAATTTAAACCGCAGACGTCCCAATGGGACATATCCGTCACTGTATTTCCACTATAACACCACCAGAACATGTTGCTTACCTATGCATTCATTTAACCATGTTGTCTTCATAGGTGGGAAAGCCATAGTTTACATATCCTACTTGGCGTTGTGTGTGTGCCATTAGTATGTGTTCCACAGGTCGCACATTTGTTACGTTGCACGGTAGCGGGTGCTCCCCCGGCTGTTGCTGCCAGATTGAGTGCTGTGTACGCCGGTGTTGTACGACGGTCCTGCTTTGTATGTGGAATGTCAACTGTAGTCCCTATGTGTATTTCCTGTGTTATGCCTTCCCCGGCTATGTCATTTACCGGGTTTGCAGTTGTGGGTGCCATTCTGGCCATACGGGTGTCCATCCATGACAATTGCCTACTGGACAGTAGTATGGGGCTGTACACATTACACACCTACATTTAGCATTCTCCGGAGTATGGTTTGCATTATTAGCGGAGACTGAGGCAGGTGATACGCACACATCCCTCCCACGGGGCGGAGAAAGTATTGCCTGCGAAACAACACCGAGCACAGAGTCTACATACCCAGAATCCCTTGACTGCAACAATTGACAGTACCCATTACACATCCGTCATGTGTGCGGAGGTGTGATGTGGATGCAGTTCTATGGACCCGGTACCCTGGGTATTTCTGTGCATCTGTGCTGCATTACATGGACAGCTATCAGCAACATTAAACACGCTTGCGGTGCATATGTGTACCTGTGACGACAATGAGTTCAGGTACGCGTTGGAATAACACATTATTCGATTCTTTCCACAATTTTTGGGTCCTACAATGGACACCACTGTGCATATGTAAAGTGTAGAGCTTGTCGGACTGTGTCCTTGTGGGCAGTGGGTACTCTTTTATGCTACCATTTTGATATATATCTGGGTAATGTTTGTCCTGAGATATCAGGACATTTGACATGTGTTCGGTTTATTTACAGGACACGGCTGGCCAGAGAGGGCATATCCCTCTCAGGGTGGAACAGGTGTTTACCTTGGAACATATGCATCGGATTTTCAGCGATTACAATGTTTCAGTAACGGTATGTTGCCTAATATACCATCAATGTCATATTTATTACCCCATTTTGCTGCGTAACTCACATTATGTGCTCTCTGCGATTGCATATTCTTCATGTCACCCGTCAAATGCGGATCACATGATCTGTTGCTTCAATAATCTCCCATATCCTCTACACGACTGCTACGTACCCTTCGGTCATAACACGTGTCTCCTTCCCTGTATCCACTGTAGTGTCTACATTCACTATTTACTCTGCTGTGTGTTCCCTGACCTATGTTCAGATTTAACAGTATGTGGGTAGGTCTTCGACCCGATATCACTACTGTTAACAGAAACACAATGTAGTCTGGTCCCTGATCTACAATAGACACAAAAGGCAGACACTCCTTACCTGGGCCTCCTGTTTAAGGCTGCACGTTTTCTTCTTGGGATCCAGTTTTCCGCTTTTCAGCCACAGATCAGACAGTAAACAGCCTCTTTACACACAACAATTCAGTCGGAGGTCTTTTCATTCAAGAAGAACCATTTATGCATATTCTCCGGTACATGTCTAACCAGCCATGCACTCTGACCTGTAGCTTACCAAGGAATTCGATTACAAGGATCACGATGTGAAATAAGTTGTTACAACCAGACTGTAGTTATCAGTAGACTTTTCTAAGTGACAGCCGATAACACAGGAGGCTCGGTTCGGACAGTTTTAGTAGTGTACACAGGCAGGCTAAATAATGTACAGTCCAAGTATGGGAGTTTTGTCTGACTCTATACAGTAAGCAGTTTCTTTATATAGTGTTTACAATCAGCATTTGCCCAACTTACTGACGTGGTCGGTCACAGGGCATTTCCATCACTATGGTCCGCAATAGTCTATACATACGTGGGTGCTGGGCTCGTGCTTTTAAATTGTTTTCTCATGGGAATAACACAGGCTTGCAAGGCACCTTGTACATTACAGTATCCTTTTGTGATTGTAGCTGTTTCAAGGACCCTAGACTGTTACGATACAGTGGACAGTTAATTTCTTGATATGTTGCTTTGTCTGTGTGGTAGGGAGTTGTACTGCTATCTTCCATTGAGCTCACAAGGCCATCCTCCTCTGGGGAAGGAGTGCTGTTATGCATGTACATACATTTATTGTTCTGTAACCCAGCAAATGATTAATGATGACAGACATGAGGCTGCTGTCCTGCTTACTGCCAGGTTCAGAATTCCATCACAGTACAGCTTAGCTTCACCAATTACATGCAGGCTTAGTTCTGCTGCCATATTGTACAGTACAATTCAATACATTATATAGTATTTCGAGTGTAAACTGGAACTTCAGATGTGTTTCTATATATTTTACGAACAACATCCATCCAGCCATATGCATGTTGTTCCATCCTTTACCTTGACCGTGTGTATTTGTCCGTCCAGCCACGCTCATCTCCACAAGTGATGTCCCAGTTTCCCCTTCTTTGCCTGTAGCACCCTGTTAGGATGTCCTGTGTGTTGGGCACCTGTTCCGCTATATGTGATCGACTTCACTGCAGAGATGATCGTCGATGCGGTGGTCCACCGACCAGACTTGTCCACATGTGTACACTTATGTGCACCGTGTCGTATGCAAACCTAGATGGTTTGGACGGGTACATACTACATGCCGGATGTACACATTCTGCTGACACATTCACATGCAGCCATTTACATATCTGTACCTGCGGTGGGTTGCTGACATGTGGGTGCGTATTTGCCAGCGTGGCATTGCCTAACACAAACATCTTACCACAGTTCAGGTATGCACATTGTGTGTGGTTGTATAGCTGCACACGGATGCTAGCAGGTTTGGGTGCAGGGGTATACATGGGTGTGACTGACATGTACAATGAGGCTATTGTGTAGTACATCCGAATGCATGTGTTCTGCTTCTGGATATTACACTTCATCATACACCATCCGTGTATGCAACAGAGATGTTGCTGGGTCTGGGATATGTTGCTATGCACATGTTTGCCTGTGTTTGGGGTATCTTGCTTCCTTACTGTTGTTATGTCGGCACAGCTACCCGGCTATGTACTGTCACTACTGCTTGTGACCATTATGGTTGGCACCTTTTCCAATGCCCATGGTGGGGCATGTTATGTGAACACCGATATTTGCAGGACTACACATACCCAGGGCTAGTGCAGTAGACAGAACTTCACTTGTTTGCCATACTATGAGCCTATTCTGTTAGCGTTTGGGTTCCTTATTTATTTTCTTATGCCATGTCTGTGTTCCATACCGTAATGTATATGTTTTATGCTACTATTTACATGTATATTGCGGAATTTATGCGGCAGGGGATCGCAGGTCATTTTCCATTTTTACGATTGTTGCAGGGACACCATTGTCCAATCAGGGTCTGTCCATGGCACTTTGGGACAGCAGGTAACCCTGGTGACCATGCCCATGTCGCTGCTGGGGTTTCCACCTTTTCCATTTTCCGATCTGGGATATTTCCGGGACTCACATCTGCCTTTACAGGCCGACACATACAAACGGTCACTATATAGCATAGAAATTCACTTGTTTGCCTAAATAATTTGCTTATTATTGTGGCAATTTCCTTGCTTATTCTGTTTATAGTGTCATTTCGGTATTTCTGTTACAGAAATAACCAATTCATGCTACCATTACATTACATACGGGATATCATTGTGTCCTACATTCGTAGCACATCAGCCATTTCTAATCGTTTTTCGGGACACAACTGTCCATGGAGAGACTGCCCCAAACACAGTGGGACAGGTGGTGACCTTAGTCGCTGCTCCTATGTCGGTGCGGCGCGCTGACATCTTGACTGTACACCTTCTCTGAGTGTAAACACTGACAGTACATTGCGGGACGGTGGCGGTCTTATGCGTATCCTTTGCTCCTTGAACGGGTACACTTATGCCTTGGTGGCTTCTATTTGCTTCTCCGTTGATTTGGAACGGGGACTATGTTGCGTACTGTCCGTGCGTTTCATTCTGCACGGGACCTGGCTGCTGCCATTACTATTGTGGGCGGACCGTGGCTGTCAGCACATTAGGTTGCTCACCTCCTGCCGGCTTTGACACGCCTCCAGACGCATCCTACCTGGGCTCGCTCACGTACACTACGCACGTGTCTGTGATTCCGGTGCACTCTCATTAATATGTATATGGCGCTACTGCGCCGGATATTCCATGCACCGCCGGCGCAGGCCTTACGCCGAGCTTCATGAATCCCGGGGATAGTAGAAATTATATATATATATATATATATATATATATATATATATATATATATATATATATATATATATATATAAAACATATTAAATAGCTGCAAATTATACATACTGAGTGACAGTATGTAAACCATACTGAATAACTGATAGCTGCCTTAATAAAGATGTAAATTATATACAAAAATGTATATATAGAACTGAATAAACTAAAATAAACTAAAATATATGCATATATATATATATCTCTGTCTCTCTGTCACATTAGTTTTAAGCTTCTAGATTTAAGAAATGGCTTCAAAGAAACCATTTCATTAACACCAGGTGGTGTATATGCATTTAATTTAAGGATACATTTTTGTTCTAACACTTTGGTGTGATTCTTAATGTCGCCACCTCTCTTCCCTCCTGATAAAATATCCAGAACAAAAAATATAAAAATATGTGAACTACCTTCTTGTTCTATGTGCTTATATAGAGCACTGGTAGTTTTATGATTGTTAATATCCCTGTAATGCTCTTGAATGCATTCCTTAAGCATACGATTTGTCTTGCCTACATAGTAGGCATTGCATGCTGTGCAAAAAGCAAAATATATTAAATTCTTAGTTTTGCAATCAACGTAATGTGTAGCCACTATCTCAAAGTTTGGAGCCATATAAGTGTATTTAAAACACAATTGCACATATTAACACGCTGTGCAATTCCTGCATATATAGGTACCTTTCCTTTGTGATATCTTATTATAACTATTCTGTCTATCTAAGTAACATAGTTGACGCTTAGGTTCTTAAAAGCAAACCTAGGGGTATCATCCAGTAATCCATCTAGTTCACCTATAGTCTTTAAAATATTCCAGTTCCATTTAAATACATCACAGTATGTTCCAATATCCCAAGTATATGTGAATTGAAATCTAAGGTTATTTTGTTCACTAGGGTTATGCCCCATACTATGATCTGCTCTATCCATAAAGAAAGGTTTACCTCTGGAGGACCTCTCAGCCATTAATTCAGATACCTGTGTACAAAACATTTTATGTGAATAGCCTCTGTCTTTAAATTCACTCCCAAACTCATCAAGTGCTAATTGAAGTTGAACATCATCATTATGCAATCTCATAGTTCTAAGAATTTGTCCTCTTACTACATTTTTATTGTCAAATTTAGGATGCATGCTGCTTCTATGCAGCAATGCATTTCTCTTAGTCGGTTTTCTGTATATGCTAGTCTGAATGTCTAAGATGTCGCTTTTCTTAAGTTTAACATCCAAGAAATCTATTTCTTCTAAAGACACTTTACTAGTGAATTTAAGAAACAATGTTGTGGTATTCAGAAACTCAATAAAGATATTTAGCTCATTTAGCTTGCCTGTCCACAGGAGAAAAACATAATCCACAAATCGAGTATGCCATTTCAGGTATGGTTGAAAAGTTGGACTGGTCAGAAAAGAGGTGCTCTCCCATTCAGTTAGGGCTAGATTGGCATAGCTATTGGCACAAGGAGTCCCCATAGCTATGCCAGTCTTCTGAAGGTACATGTCACTACCAAAACAGAATACATTATTCTCCAATATAATTTCTAACATTGAGCATATCAAATTCACTTTATCACTAGAATAACATTGCTTGGAGAACAATAGATGCCTGATATTCTCAATGCCCCAAGCATTGGGGATCACAGTAAATAACGATGTAATATGCATAGTAACAAAATAATACTGTTCTGTGGTATTCCTAACTACATCATGCAGCTTATACAAAAACGTATTGGTGTCTTTTAATACATTGCCACAGGTCTCAAGTACTGGTTGTAAGGCCTTTTCCACATAGATGGATAAAGGCTCAGTACTCCAGCCTCTGCTGGAGACAATGGGTCTCATTGGAGGGTATAGAGGGTTTTATGGACTTTGGGTAGTCCATAAATGGAGGGATACAAAGGTATGTCAACAATAAAATATTTGAATAATTCCTCTGTTATTCTTCCTTCTATCAACAGGTTAAAAATCATCACAGACACTCTATCAGAAATAGCTTTAGCTTGTATGGCAGCAATTTTCTGATACATATCAACATCATTCAATAATAAAAGCATTTGCGAAAGATATAAATCTTTGTTGAGTACTACTACCCCTCCCCCCTTATCCACAGGTTTAATTTCAATAGATAATAGATGTTTAACTCATAAAGTGCATGATTTTCAGTTGTGCTAAGATTATAATGACTACAATGAGTCCCATCTGCAAAAATATTTCTAATTTCAGCCTCACATACTGCAACGAAAGTATCCACTACCGGATGCATTTTTGGAACAAAACTACTGGGTTTGGAAAAAGTTGAGCGTACAAAATCAGACTTCCCAAACATAGCTTTTAATGTGAGTGTTCTAGCAAAAAACCTCAACTCTCGTAAAATGTCAGCTAAGTTAGTTTTCTGGGTAGGAATAAAAGATAACTCTCTATTTAAGACAGATAATTGCGACTCACTCGAGGTAATATCAGATATATTCAGGACCAAACCTTTGAAACTTGGCTCCTGGTGAATCTC
Organism: Protopterus annectens; assembly: GCF_019279795.1. Taxonomy (NCBI): domain Eukaryota; kingdom Metazoa; phylum Chordata; order Ceratodontiformes; family Protopteridae; genus Protopterus; species Protopterus annectens. The sequence continues at coordinate 1,029,448,783 of NC_056730.1, forward strand.
TGTTGCTGTGTTGGAATATTCTGCCTGTTCAGGCCTTTGCCTCTCCTTCCATGGCTCCTCGATCTCTCTTTGATGGGCAATGGCTCTTATAGTAGAAAAGGAAGCAGTGGCAATTTCTTCGGTCACCTCTCCTCTTCCAAAAAAGGTTTGGTTATAGTATTAGGGTTAACATTGTCAACCTTACTGGAGGTAGAGGAATGGTCTATGGATGCAATATTGGTTACCTCGGGTGCAGTACCTAACGAATGCATGACTTCAGTAGGTCTCGCTGGTAAGTTAGTATCTTCTTCCACTGTCCTTGTAGAAGGGTGTGTGTCATGTAGCTCAGGTGGTTGTTCATTCTCCTGTTGGGTTGGTCTGGGCCATGCAAAGACCCTCCCACTCTGGAAATCTGTTAAATCTCTCTGAAGTTTCTTTAACTTGACACTCTGCAGGTGTTTTTCATACCCCAAAATGTGTTCATGTAAAGTGTCAGTTCTATCACAGATAATATCACTAGCGAAAGTATTCTGCATATTTGTGTACGAATGCTTCAAATCCTCAGACAGTTCATGTTCCTGAGGTAAAAAATATTTAATCAGCAATTTCATGTAGTCATATCATAATGGTAGGTTAATTTGTTGCCATTTCTTAAGGAGATCAGGATATAGGTCTCCATAAGTAGGCATAGTTAGGACTCATAGTCCACTGGGTACAATTTTATATCTTAATGCGGCCTCAAAGTAAAGTCTCTGCCATTGCAGACGTTTAAATTTGAACATTTTATTCTCATAGTCACAAAATTGTTCCTTGAAACGTAGTTGCATACCTTCATTAACGTTGATGCATCGCTCAGGGAAGACAGGCTGACTAATTAGGGGATTAGTTTCCATACATAGAATATGATCCAAATTACTGCTGGTAGATGTCCCTATACTGACTTCAAATCCTTCAGCCGTGACACATGACACTACCTGTGCTTAACCATGTATAGGGAGTGTACTATGTGCATTTGAAATAGTCAGCACTCCAGCACCATTCTCAATACTGGCACAGCCGCAAGGTAAGTCACTCTCCCTATAAATTGCTGAATGGAGTAGAATGTTTTGTTACGTTTACCTATGGTATGTATGTGAGCATGCAAGGGAATCAGTGGCTGAATGGGATGCCAGCAGATAGTAGACACTGCAGCAGAAAATCTGTAACAAATACTGGTGTCACCACAGTAGCCAGTACTGGACAAAGTGACAAAACCCACTGCAAGAAATGTGGTGGGCCAAATGTGTGTCCATAGGACACTCACATGCCAGACACCGAGGCTCACATACCCAGCAACAGTCTCAGCCAGCAGGGCAGGCATAGACAAACACAAAGAAAGGCTGTGCTAAGGCCTCTTATTGATGGCTATGAAGAACAGTCCCCTCCAGACCTACACAGACAGACTACAACAGGTCAGGCAGTGGGATGTTAGTTCTGAAGGGTAAGAAGTCTGAAACTGAAATGTAGGTCAATAAAACATAAGAACTGTAGTACACTGATATGCTTCTAGTCTATATGATAGGTCAGAATACAGAATGAAATGGAGTACATGTAATACCAGCACAGTCATAGCAAATGTGTACAGTTGTCAGGTGTGCCCCCCCCCCCCACAATCCTATGTAGAAATGTAATAACATGTATGTGTAGGTATAATAACAGTGGAGCACAGACTACCTGAGCTGGCCAAAGTAGCAGGATAGATTGTAGCACATGTACAATATGCAGGGCTGTGTGTGTTAGGTTGGTGTGTGTTGTATATTGCGTGAGAGTGGTAGGCATAGTGGGATTTGTCCTGTTGGCCATTGGCCAGTACTGCCAATGACAGGGCCAAATTCTCACAACTGCAGTGCCAAACACAAAGCATCCCAGCATGACACATTCCAGCAGTAAGCCATAGTAATTGTTCGGATGTAATATCTGTCACCATCTGAAAGATGGACATGGCATGAATGTGTGCCCTGACATACAAGCAGTACACAGGTGGAAGTACCCTAGACAGACAGTGTATAAAATGTTACTGTCAAATGGACACACCTTTGGAATTGTACATACAGGTTAGCAGAACATTAGATGGGTTTGTAGAATGGAACACCAATGCCATCTGGCCAAACAGTGGCAGACCACAAAGGTCACAGGTATGAAGTATTGAGAAACTGCTGATGTCCCTGCACAAGCCAGCATAAGTGGAATGCCTCCGTATATCTGTGAGTCAGCTGCAAGTAGCTTCCATAGCACACATGCACCCAGCTCACCCCACCATCAGCCTCAGGTACCTCACAGGTCTTGTCCCTGCTGTTGGGAATGAGTACAATATAACCTCCACCTCTGTATGGAAATAGCCACAGAATGCAGCATGCTGAAGAGATTTCCCATGCAGGTGTGTCCCTAGCTGTAAGCAGCACCCTTACAACATCCACACCACTGGATCAGTTATAACAGAAACTATTGACATTAACATCTTGTACACCTACCCTGTCACACCAGGGGGAATATAGTGGCTTGCAGCTTGGGACTGTAAGAGGGACACAATGCAACAGCATGCTACAGCTGGCCTGCATCACTACCAAATGCCCTACAGTCCTCTGTCAAAGGCCTGTGTCTCACCTGTACTGCCAATGTATGTTATCTAATGGACTCCCAAATAACAACATAACACAGTCCACAGAACTCAAATGCAAGGCCATGTCGACAAATCCCAGTAACATGTCCACCATGCCCTACTGCATGAACTGTGAACCAACCCCAAAATACTGCTGGGATGAAGTGGTAACTATAGGAAACTTATCAGATAATGTTTGCATAATGTTTGGAAGAGGATAGAATAACGATGGGGGGGGGGTAGTAGCATGGACACCATAGAGTGTGTGAAGTCTAAAACACAGCTGTGTGCACATACTATCCATGCCTGCAAACACAGGACTGGGTGGTTACAATCCTGCCTATAAACCACAATGTGAGGGGGTAATGACCAGAAATATGAGCCCTGCCTCTGGGTAACCTGTGTGAATCTGTACAGCTGTGAAGTATGGCCACAACAGGATATGACCATACTGACACGTTGATGGATGTACAAGCATGGGATCCTCAGCCACCAGTGTACCAAGGTGCTGAACCATTTACACAGACCCATCAGCAAGTGCCTGCAGCTTCCTCTCCAGAATGTCATGATTGTGCAAGAATATGTAGGCTGCAGACCACAATACTGGACACAGCTTCATTCACCCTGTGTTTCCCAGGAAATTACTGCAAACAAATATGTATACCTGACAGTAATTGATGACATAAAACATCATAGTGTAAAACAGTACATATCTCTGCTAACACCAAAACCATGTAGCGGAAGCAGCACAGGCACAATTACCTACAGTAACCCACTATCCTTTGTCCATTTTGACCCCATATTGTTAACTGATCTGCAGATATCCCACAGAAACAGGTTGCTAGCTGTAGGTGTAGAACACAAAATCCTGCAATGGAGTATAATCTACCTGGAATGCATTCGCACATTCAGTACAGAAGGTCATACTGGGCATGCTCCCACACTTAGAGAAAGGAAGCCCATGTCTGACAACAAAATAATGAAAGATCTTACTGGGCATGCTCCCACACTTAATGAAGCCCATGTCTGGCAACAACAGTGGACTATACATATCTGACAGTCACAGATGTTTGTGCACACACTCCACATTGCACACTAGTCGTGCTTTGCACACACATTTGATAGGAATGCACACATATATCCAAGGACAGCACACTATAATAGGCCAAACTTACACATACATAGATGTGTGGAAGAGAGTGACAAACAGTGACAAAGAGCCTCCCATCAGGAGGCCTGTCCCACCCAGCAAAACTACATGATGTGCAAATGTCAATCACTGCAGACATTTGCCTCTGGTATCCCTCAGCACTATAGTGTCTGTGGCGCTTGTGAGAACTGTAACATGACTGTACAAGTCATTATTCATCTAACAGTTGGATACACGTACTTGTTAAATTTAAACCGGTGTGTGCCTGAGTGTTGTATTTCTGCTTCCAGATGAATGGTTTATGGCCCATGCGCGCACACTGCACTCCCCATTGCCCTACTTTGGGAAGCCTGCTGATGTAATTTACCTTGAAATACACCTTTGGTGAAGGAGTAGCTCTATAAACTCTGTGGTGTGTGCTATAACTGCATAATGCTATAGTGTGATGCACTAGGTAAGTAGGAGTTCTAATCCCAGCCATGGCAACTGTTTTTGGTTGGTTGTGTGCATGTGTGTCTAGGAATCAATGCTTTTCTGGCCACTCACAGTCACTACACTCCTCATTGACCTACTTTGGCAAGCCTGCTGATGTCATTCAACTTGAAATACATCTTTGGGGAAATATTAACCCAGTAAGCTCCACGGTGTGTGCTATAACTGTGCAATGATATAGTGTGATGTACTAATTAGGTAGGAGTTTAAATCCCAGACACAGCAACTGTGAAACTCTGTGTGTTTGTATGTGTAGGGATTAATGCTTTTGAGGCCATTCACAGTCACTACAATTTCCGTTGCCCTACTTTGGCGGCCTGCTGTTGTTACACACTTTGAAATACACCTTTGGGGAAAGAATAGCCCAGTAAGCTCCGTGACACATGCTAAAAATGCGTAATGCTGTAGTGTTATATGCTAGGAAGGATTTCTATTCCCAGACATGGCAACTATGAAACTGTGTAGCCCAGTAAGCTCCATGGCACCTGCTATAATTGTGTAATGTACTAGGTAGGTAGGAATTCTAATCCCAGACATGGCAACTGTGAAACTTTGCATGTGTGTTTGTTTGTGTGTGTAGGGATCAATGCTTTTGAGGCCATTCACAGTCACTACAATTTCCATTGCCCTACTTTGACAGGCCTGCTGATGTTATTCACTTTGAAATACACCTTTAGGGAAGGAGTAGCCCTGTAAACCCCATGGCACTTGCTATAACTGTGCAATGCTGTAGTCAGATGTACTAGTTAGGTAGGAATAGTAATCCCAGACATAGTAACTGTGAAACTTTGTGTGTGCGTGTGTCTGTGTAGGGATCAATGCTTTTGAGGCCATTCACAGTCAATACAATTTCCATTGCCCTACTTTGACAGGCCTGCAGATGTTATTCACTTTGAAATACACCTTTGGGGAAAGAATAGCCCAGTAAGCTCTGTGGCGCATGCTAAAACTGCGTAATGCTGTAGTTTGATATGCTAGGTAGGAGTTCTAATCCCAGACATGGCAACTATGAAACTGTGTGTGTGTGTGTGTGTGTGTGTGTGTGTGTGTGTGTGTGTGTGTGTGTGTGTGTGTGTGTGTGTGTGTGTGTGTGTGTGTGCAAGGATCAATGCTTTTGTGGCCATTCCCAGTCACTCCTAAAAATGGAGAACATCGATATCTGTGCAGTAATAAAGTCCTGATTCAAGGCTCCAGAGAGAGCTCCTGCAATACCAGGTACAGCTCTTGCCACACCTGTTTGCCACCAAACCAGGACAGAAACACTAAAGGTGTAGGAGGGCCCATATTCACCAAGGATATTCACACCACCAGGCTACTTGCCCAAAAGAATGCATCTGAAATTCTCCCGGTGCAGCTAACACTAAGTAAGACTAAAATCCAAATTGTATAGCTTGCTAGAGATCCCCCACCATGCCCCAATATTCCCACTCCACCTTTCTAAACATACTAGAAAATATTAAGATACAACCAAACACCCTAATACTGGGTGATTTCAACTACCCTGCCATTAACTGGGATAACTACTCATGTACCAATGCCTGTGCCCAGCAGTTCTTGGAAGTCATAAATCCCAATGCCCTGGATCAACTAACCCAAAGTCCCACCAGTGGCTCCAATATCCTAGACCTGATCATTGCCAGCATGGGAAATCGATGCTCCACATCTATGGTCACCCCATCGGTGGTCAGATGTGACCATAAGCTAATCACCCTTGACATCCACATCCCTTCCCCACACCCCAGTAAATAAACCTCTGTAAAAAACATCTCCAAAGCCAACTTCATGCTACACAAGTCAGACGTGACAAACTTCATGACACCCATGCAGACGGGACCTGAAATGTCGACTGCTGAATCCTGCACTAAGGCATTGCATGAGCACATCCACTCATGCATGAATTGTGCCATCCCAAATAGAACTAAGATGCTTCCCTCCAAGAAAAGGAAGCCAGTGTGGTGGTCCCCTGCCATAAACAAACTTTACAACAAAAGGAAAAAACTTTTGCAGAAATGAGGAAATTCCCAGGATGCAAAAAAGTCTCTTACCCGCCTCAGTGAGAAGCTGAGATCCATCATAAACTCCTCCAAAGCTAGTTACAGAAATAATATAGCCAAAGATTCCAAAGACAACCGCAAGACATTCTACATCTATGTCAGGAATCTAAATGGCAATGCTCAGATCTGCTCTGAGCTACAACAGAATGGCATTAAATATACTGATCATAAGGATACTACCAATATCCTGGCAGTCGATTCAGTGCCAACTGTACCCCCTCCCACCCCTAAAGGGGCCATCTCACTACCAAAAGATTGCCTGATTCTGATAATAACAGCCACACAAGGAAAAAACACACTCTCCAGAGCTAAGAAAACAGCATCCATGGAACCACACAACATGTACTACATGAACTACAAAATGAACTGGCACCTCACCTATGTACCATGTTTAATCATAGCCACACCTCAGGCTGCGTGCCCAATGAGTGGCACACAGCTACAGTTATCCCAGTCCACAAGGGGGATCCATCTTGGGTCCTGGGAACTACCACCCCATCAGTCTAACAAGCCTGATCTGCAAGGCCATGGAACATATCATGGAACTTATAAACAAATACATTTGCAACCTGCAAACACAGATTGGGTTTGTGAAGGGCTGATCATGTCTCCTGAACCTGATTGACATCTGTGAATCAGTCTACAGAGCCGTGGATGAGGGTAAAACAGTCCACACAGCCTATCCGGACCTCGGCAAGACCTTTGACACCATCCCCAGTCTGGAATCATAGACAAATGTACTAAGCTGCCCATTAATCCCTATGTCACTCAATGGGTTGCCAACTGGCATATTGACAGAACCCACACTGTAAAATTAGGTGACTCCAAATCCAGCTCCAGACAAGTGATGCTTGGAGTACCTCAGGGTTCAGTTCTGGGACCGCTCTTGTTTGGCATCTACTGCTCTGAAGTACAGGCCAACACTAAGGGACTCTGGCTAACAAAGCTCGCAGATCACTGCAAACTGGGATACAATTTTGAATCCCCAAAGTATGTGTATATTCTACAAAAAAGCCTTACAGAAACAGATGCTTGGTGACCGAGTCATGGGCTCAAGCTCAATGTCAAGAAATGTATAGTTATCCCCTTTTGGAAGAAACATGTAAATATATATATTTAATTCCATTTTTGTCCCATTCATATGATTGTGTAAATAACTAAATACACTTTTTTAAATCATGATTTATTATTGTGGCTTAGCCATACTATTATATGAGATGTTATCTTATGGATTCGTTTTTTATATTTTTTATTTTTATGACCACTTAAAGTTTATTAGATTTATTGGTATATTCAGAATATGTAATTAATATATGACTGAATAATTTTATGGAACATTTATATTGAATTTAGTTTGAACTATTACATATATTCTTAACTTAAGAAAGATAAAATTATCATGTTATGCAAACACTATATGTTAGTTGGATTGAACACTCTTTGCATATTATATGAGCTAGTATGTATAATGATTTGTCTTACAAAGCAATGAAGGGAAATTTTATATGTGTAACTGAATGTTTCCTTTACATTTTGGATTCAAGTTAGTATAAGATGTAAGAGATGCTTTTGCAGGAAGTGGTTTCCTTATATGGAATTCAGCCTAAATGGTATTAATTGTTTAATTAATGTTCAATTATATTTTTAACCGCCAAAATGATAGTTAATTAGGGCGTATGCCTTACTATATAAAATGTGGTCATTTTTTAAGAAATTTGTAACCTGATGAAGCGGACTTGTCGAGTCCGTGAAAGCGCTTGTTTTATCAAATAAATATCTTTTGCTGTTTATCGTGGAAGCTTCAGTGATTTGTATACATAAGAAACATGTACCCATGAAGTACCACATAGGTGGCAGTACACTAAACATGGAAAGTGCAATATGAGACTTAGGGACAAAGGTGGACAGTGGTCTCATCTTCGATAACCATATCACCACAACAGTCAGGAAATCTGCCTATGTGGCACACCTCATCACTAAGAGCTTTTCATCCAGAAAAAAAGAGGTCATTGTCCCACTGTAGTCATCTCTCAGTAGACCCAGTATAGAATACAATGCCCCAATTGGTATGTACCTCTCAAGACATCTGCAACAACTAGAAAGTCTGCCGAAATAGCTCACTAAAAAAAATCACAGGCCTAAAGCAGATTCCCTATGCTGATCATCTGAAAATCATCCAGCTATACTCTTGTGACACATTGTCGACTCATAGGTGATCTCTACTTAACATACAAGGCCATGGCAAACCCAGAGATGTTGGACATGCTACATGTAAATAAATCCCAATCCCTCAGAGCCACACCCTCCAGGGATCCAAACCTTGTTATTACAATGAACAAAACATGGTGGAGGGATGGATACCTGACTCAGAGTCTCCCCAGACTCTAGGATAGACTGCTCACACATGTCAAGCAGAGTGCCTCGTTGACCCTCTGCAAAATGAACCTTGACAATTGGACGGGAGATTGGAAAGTCACCCCGGGAATCACATCAGTCACCTTGCTAGACAGGGGTCTAGGGAAGTAAATATTGTGGGAAGAAATAGCCAGGGAATTGTCATGGTTAGACTTGTATAGGCCCAAGGGCCATTAGCCTAGTACCAACCTATGAACCTATGAACCTATGAACTACACTTTCCATTGCCCTACTTTGGCAAGGCTGCTGATGTCATTTACTTTGAAATACACATTTGGGAAAAGAGCAGCCCAGTAAGCTCTGTGGCATGTGCTATAACTGGGTAATGCTGTAGTGTAATGTACTGGCTAGATAGGAGTTCTAATCCCAGACATGGCAACTGTGAGACACTGTGTTTGTGATTGTGTCTGTATGTGTAGATATAAATGTTTTTGAGGCTATTCACAGTCACTACAATTTCCATTGCCCTACTTTGGCAAGCCTGCTGATGTCATTCTCCCTGAAATATACATTTAGGGAAAATGTAGCCCAATAAGGTTCATGGTGCATGCTCTAACTGTGTACTGTTATAGTGTGATGTAGTAATTAGGTAGGAGTTATAATCCCAGACATGGCAACTGTGAGACAGTGAATACCTGTATCATGCTGTCAATGTAGGTGCAGGGTCAACCTGGTTTCCATTGCCAGGTCTCACCACATGAGGTCAGGAATGGCACATCAGATGATAACAATCTGCCCACACAACATGCCCCAGACACCCCGTGTACACTTCCACATGTCACAGAACATGCATGTGGGAAGTGTGCACATCCCAGAAACTATCCATGTTATGGAATATAGAACACATACATGGCAAGCATTGCACAGCACTGGCCACTCACAATAGCAACCCACATGAGTGGATGAATACAATACCCACCTGTATGGGCCAGTCCAGAGACTACACCCCTGTGCCACACTGCAGACCATTGTCATGTTGCCTGATGCCAAGGTATACTCTTTGCCTAGCCTTGTACAGCCTTCCAGCACAGTCAACCACTACACACCTGTGAAGCAATCCACCCATGCAAGTCAGCACTGGCAAACTTATGTCTGTGTGTGTGGAGATCAATGACTTGGATGCCGTTCACACTAACTACACCTCCCATTTCCCTACTGAAGCATGCCTCCCGATGTCAGATGCCTTGGCATACTCGTTGCCCATGTATCAGCCTGATAACCTCTGTGGTGCATGTGATACCTGCATAATACTGTAGTGTAGCAACCTAGTTAGTTAGGAATTCTAATCCTGACCCTGCCAACTGTGATAATGTGTGTGAGTCCCTGAGAGGGTGGGGCTGCGTCATCCTTGACACCTTTTCTTGTGGACAGGCACATGTACTTCACCTACCTTATCCCTCCTTTATCACTGTTGCTGATGTCACTCACCATCAAATAAACCTTTGGACAGCTCTCCAATATGTAAGCTCTGTGGTGCATGCAATAACTACATAGAAATGTAATAGCAATACATAGTCAGGCAGGGGTTTGAAACCCCATACTGGTAAGTGTGTGACACAAGCATACTTAGCTTTTACTCTCCTACCCCCTCTCTGTCTTACCTTGTCTCTGTCTGTCTCTCTCACTCCCTCTCTGGTGGATGTGGAGAAGTACATCTGCTTTGCTTAGGCAACAGCTTGTGTTTTGTAAGTGATGCTCATGATCAGTTGATGATCTTTGCACGAATTTCAGTCCCCCACTAGCTGATTACATGTGGAACAGCTGTAGTAAGATTCCCATAGCCAATTGATTAGAAACACACTCCTATAACTAGGAACATTGTGTGGGTGTTGGCCCTTTTCATTCACTGTGAGCAGGACTTCATGTCAGTGTTTGGCAGCAGCATCACAGATAATAGTGGGATATACCTCTAACAACGTACACTGTGGAGACAGGCCAAAAACAGGAGGGGGATGTTCCAGGCATGACTACAAAATGTAAGTCTTGCTCTTCTGCATTTGAAGTAATGTCATGACAGTGCTCTGTGGTTGAGGAAACGTCCACCTGTAGGGCTATCTGCAGACTGGCCAGTGTTTGGAGTCTTACATGTGTTGTGTTACTCACAGATTACCTATCTTTAGAAGTGCAGAAGCATAGTCTGAGGATTGCAGTCAGTACATGGTGACAGCCATGTTAGTTACTGACTTCATATTCCTCATAGGACATATGTTACAACAAACCCTGTTACACCAGTAAATGTATGAGATTATCATAGCAACATGTCAATATTGGCTCTGTGTTTGTGCCTCCAGCCACAACTCCATCAGCCTTTGTACATATGTCATGCAGTAAGTGGTGCATATGTTCAGTACACCATTATTTATTGACTTCATACCTGATAACAAGCCAGTGACATATCAGACTGCTAGACATGTTATGTATAGTAGGGGTTATACTTGAGGACAAAACCTGGACATTCTGTCATACTGTGTACAGTAGTGAGGCCTGTGTACTTATGGCGATTGTCGACAGTGTGTGTATTGTGAATATGTACCTTGGCCTGTGTACGGACTGTGGTAGATGTCATTGTTCTTGGTCCTGTTCTATCTGATGTTGCATGCTGCTCCAGTGCATGGTACCCTATTGGCTTACAGGTTTGTAGGCCAAATACACACATGTCCCATACCACAATTCAGGCATCAGAATACACTGTGTATTCGCCAAGTAGATGTAGGGTTCGTGTGTGAGTGGCACATATGAGGATGGTGTTGATCAGACAGTCCGTATACTGTAATATTATACTGTAATATTAAGAACACTTACCATATGTGGCTGTGGCTGTGTTCACACTGGTTGTGGGTATGTGCTTTCACACAGATGTCTGTTACTCTGTGCTGTGACATGCCTGTAGAGTCTGCTACATGTGTATTCCCCATTAGAAATGTAGGCCAGTGTTGTGGCAGTCTGCCTGTAGTTTGCACAGTGCTTTGTGACATGCCTAGCAGCTCAGTGTACTTACCCAGTGTGATATTATGTCCAGATATTTGTTAGACATACTGCTGCTGGGCCACCATAACTGTCATGTATTTCTGACACAGAAGTGGGATGCTGTACAGATGTATGTCACCAATTAGTGGGCAGTATGTGAGCATGTGACCTCTGCTCCACCGGTTATATATATATATTATACAGATGTATATAACTATATATATATATATATATATATA
>NC_056730.1:1029463216-1029470716 GCF_019279795.1 Protopterus annectens
GCACTGATAAGCCCTGGTCTCTCAGATGTGTATCTGACTGTTATTTGTTTGTCAATGTGTATACGACGGTATGTCACACTATGTATTGTCTGTAAACAATGAGTACATCCACCATTACCATACTGTACAGGCCTGGGGATGTTCTTCATGTAACATGTGACTGGGAATGCACCTCAGCCTAAAAGCTGTGTGGTGTGTGCAATAAAAGCCACACACATCAGTAGCACTACATACCTAGGTAGGGGTCTAGTTCCAATGTTGCCAAGTAAGAGTGTGTGTGTATGTGAAGGAATCTACTTCTGTTTGCAGAATATACATGTCCCAGGAGGTCATCTATCTGAGAACTGCCTGGCATATACTAACATTTCACAGGTATCATCCTGTGGACATACATTCTATCACAACTACTAGTAGATATGTAAATGCCCTCTTCCCCACTATATAGGTGAGCAGCTATACTGGGGTTGGTATATATAGCTGGGTGTGGCTCTTCCGGACACAGCCACCATGATTGCAGTTACTGTTGAGTGTATCCCCCGTTTGGCTGGCCGTAATACTGCACAGTTCATGTTATCAGGTTAGGTAGTTGTCTATCACACTATCTGCGGTTCTACAGCACCTCTCATCCTCCAAAGGGTAGGGCTGTGCAACCCACACCAGCACACCTCTGTTTACTGAGTTGAGGATTGCACTACATTGGGGAAGGGGACATATACCCTGCCAGTACCATCGTCAATGACATTAAACTAGCAGACTGATTATTCCCCAATGTCTTGTTGTGCCTATGCTGGCTTGGTGGCATTACATAAGCTACAATGTCTTCCTTGCACAGGTACATACATCCATGTGTACAGTATTCTCTGTGTATTGCATCAACAGCAAAGCCTCTATGTGTGTTATACACACAACATGTGGTGTGTAGCACCCAGTACACTTACCATTGTCCACTGTAAAAGGGCTGCTAACAGCTGCCACAATGCACTCACCTGTATACACTACCCCCAGACCTATCAGCCATGTCGCCATGAAGTAACTGTCATACAGACCTGTGACATGTGTTCAGCTGTACCCCGGCTATGGCACAGCCAAGGTGTCACCACAGTGCCATACTCCTTGTAGGACACGACAGCAGACAATCCTCCTGCTAACACATGGATATCTACAACACAAACGGATTACATTATGGAGACCACAATCACTCGGTGTTAATAACAGCTATAATGCATCATGGCTGGACAGCTACACTTCCTGACATGTAAGCATTAAACTTTACTGCTGACAACATGTTACACAACAGTACATTGGTACACCATAGTACAGTCACCGTGTGCATCAGAACCGTTTAGCCTGTCCCTGCACTGAAGTTATGGATGACAGGGATATGGCACAGGTGTCATCATATGCACAGGGTGTGTTGTTGGTTTGCCAGAGACCTTGGCTGAACCATACATTTGACACCATGTGTGTGAGTGAGGGGGTTTAATTATTCATATGGCCATGGTGATGTGGTGGATGTAGGTATGGGGTTGCCCTAGCTGTGTTTGTATTGTGTGCGAGTATGCATGCACACAGTTCTGCCATGTGGCTGCCCTATACATGTGTTTGTTGGACAGCTGCAGACCATACCTGGCAGGATGTGCAGTTCACCACCTCCAGCTATGGACACAAGAACTGTGCCTGCCAGGGGTTCCATGGGCATGGTCAGGTACAAGCCACGATATGGTACTTTCCCCTGATGATGACATATGTCCACTGGAAACATGTTCCTCCTGGGACTGGCCACAGCCACGTGCACATGGCCATGGCCTGCTGTGTTGTGGTGTGGACAGTGCCCCCCTGAAGTGCTGGGGCTGGTACTGCCTCTTCAGAAGCAGCTTTGTGTCCTTGCATGTCCACGTCGACCTCCATCTGTTGGTGTTGCTGGCCTATGTCCACATGGCCATCACACCACTCCCACCACATGCTCGAGCATGGACGATCCACTGTTGAGGAGTCCCACCATCTCACCCCACTGTCTATCCATGACATTTGTAAAATAACGGAGGGCACAAACAAGATCATGGATGTTGTCAGTAACAGGTGAATGAGTAGCCCTTTGCAGCCTCAGAGCCTGTCTGGTGTACCATTCCATATGTGCCTGCACCTTCATGACAGCCTGAAACATGCATCTGGTGGTACTAGATGTGGCACTTCTGCCAGGGGCATGATGACCAGCAGCCCTCCAATGAGCACCACTGTACATCTGCCTATGATGTACCCTGCCGGACATCCGGCTATGGCTGCTATGTCCAGACACATGTGCATAGATAACACACTGTCCTGTTCCATGCCACCAACCACCAACTGTCCCTCTGCTATGGCCACTGTTGATGGGGTATGTATAGGCATTGTGACTGTGTGGCAGGATGGGGGATAACAGTGGGATGTCAAACAATGGCGCAGCTTCAGCCTCTGACAACCCCGCCTGTGCCTCAACACACCTATCATCATTTTCAGTGTCTGTATGGACACCAGCATCAGATCACCTGCAGGAGGGACCCTGACCCACCTTGCCACCTGTGAGGGGAAAACAAGAAATGCACTTTAAGACCTGTACATCATTGCTTAATGGTGCATACACACACACACACACACACACACACACACACACACACACACACACACACACAGATACACACACACACACACACACACACACACACACACTGACATTCCACCATAATACTTACCTGTCCCTGAGTTTACAGACTGTTCCTAGTTTATTCTCTTAAGTTCCCCATCCTACATTAGTCTTGGATAATTACAATCAATAATACCAATCATTAACATATTATTCTTCTAATTGCCTAAAAAAGTGATAAAAAATGACCTGTTACTCCATTACCTCTTTGACTTGATTGGAGTCAGTTATTCAAAGACTCCCTGATGCCATCCAGTGTTCACCCTGGGTTTGTCCAGACATCTTGAGCATAGCCCCATATGGTAGGGGCTACTACAGTCACTCAATAATGTCACACACTGGAGTGTCATACATAACTGTTGTTTAGTAGATGCAAGATCGTTTGCTCTATTAACTTTTTATGTGGAGGACGGTAATATTTGGAAACACTCTCTGGTGTTGTCTAGTAATTCCCCAATGCATCTGTAGTACTGCATAAGTGGGTATTCTTTCAACTTTCATGCTGATTGCAATTATAACAGTATCCCTGGTGTCCAGTTTCACTCCCAATGCATGTTCCATGCTACAGACCTTATTATACTATCAGCTGTTCTGAGATTACATGTCAGAAAAGTATTCCGGGTGTCTCATGTGTCTGTCCATGTCCATGTACTGCACAATTACAAAGGTAAGTTGAGACGTATGAACAACCCCACACTCACACATGTGCATACATGGACACACACACACACACAAACACACACACACACATACACGCACACATCACACATCCTACATACATCAACCCCCCCTCCACTCCACCAGATTGCACTTACAGACAGAATAACCCCCACACACACACACACACACACGCACACACTTACAGGTGAGGCTGTACAAAGATATTACACACAGACCTCCCATTACCCATCTGTCAATATGCATGACATATGGCACTCAACAGCATGCAGTGCAGCTATACTCAATAACTGCTAGCAACATTATACATCTCTGTGATGCATGGGTTGTGTTAGTAGGTGATGTCCCTTTCCCTGGAACACACTGCACCCATGTACACAGTATTGCTGTGCACCTGTTCAGCACCCTGGCATGCACTGTGCACCATACCTTACAGGTGTACACACCATTGCTGAATATGTATTATTGTGTCAGTTATGTTTGCTCTGCTGCTCACAGCCCCTATGTTTTTGTCAGAAACATACCTGGGACGATATGTGCACCGACGTCATTTTTGAATGCCTGATGTCTGATTTACAGATCTCATAATCAGCAGTGAATGTATGGCCAATATGACACAATTATACTGACAACCTTCAAACCTTACCATGGCTATGGGGAGTGTACACACCCTTATTGATATGACGCCCTCTTCCTTGATATGCCATGGGACCACGTTACTGCATATGTTAACATTACACAAACCTGATATGTGACATATGACCTGTGCAATCAAATGCAGTGTCAAACAAATGTGTTAGTTGTGCAGATGCTGAATGAGGTGCATACACTTTGTGGGTGCATATGGGTGCATGTCCTTATCATGATGGTTTGTTGCACCTACTGTTATGTGTACTACAGCAGTCACTATTCCTGGCAGGGGTATACTAGCATGGGTCATCTGCATTTGCAAGTATTTGGTCAGTCTGCCCTACAAATGTCTCCCAACTCTGCATGATTGCAAGGTCAACTTATGTACACATCCCTTGGAGGTCGCACAGTGCCATCACTATTGCTGTGGAGTCAGGTTTATGTCTGCCACAGTTCCTAACCTTGACTGTGTGCAGATACGGCCACTTGTAGCATCATTTGGATTTTTGCTTCAGTGCACTGTTGTGTCATGATGACACCCCCTCCCCACCCTCAGCCTTTTTGCAGATGCTTGACAACTATGGCCTACATGTGTCACTGCACAGTGTCCCAAACACTGAACACCATGTGTACCAGCCTAGTCCCAGCTAATGAATGGCAAACATACAGGTGAACACTGGCGGTGGCAAGGTAGAGATGGGGATGGTGGGCCTGAGGTGGGGTGAGGTGTTGGTTGTTCAGCACATGTATCTTAATTGATACTGTAGGTATCTAACATGGTCTTGGTACACCAGTACACATTGCAATGCAAGCCTTTTGAGGACCTTTTCTATTATGCATACTCTACCTGTAGAGAAGCCTGGCTAATGTTTCCTGTGGTACAACTGTCCCATCTGCTTACCCTAACCCATGGGCCACACTTATGTAAAGTCCAGGCAATTGCTGACATGGGTACTGCACAGCTAATACTTGCTAGACATTCCTGCAACTCTCTCAGTGTTGTGGCATGTTACTAGGCAGCCTGCATGACAGGTTTGCAACATGTGACATCATCTGTCTTGGATGGCCATCTGTTTATTTTCTACTTTAATCCTGTCCCATACATCATTGCAACATACTTGACTGTTTGCACTGTTTACCATGGTATATGCAATGGTGAGGTATGGCTACATGTCCAACTCCTGGGTGCTACCTTTAGGGTATGGGATCAATGCCATGGCAAGTAAGATGTGTGCAAGCCACATCTGCCTCTGTTGCAGGTAAGTGGGCACATTTGATGGGCGAATGTCTTGGACAGCAGACCATTTATCGGTGTGACACTGGGGACCTGTACTTGCTGGAAGGTCCATACGCATGAAGAATGCATGCTTTCAGTACCTCAACAGCTGCTTCCAGTATATGTTATATGGAGTGTATGCACACATATGCTTCCACTGTTTGTGAAGGTATGTATTCCCCATATTTGCTGTCCTAACATAGGATTCCATATAACACATTTATTGCTTATGTTAGGACCACATTGTAGGTTGTAAAGGTTGTGGACTGCAGTATTTTGATATGCTGTAGTGAGATCTGTGACAGTTGCCATTGTAATAGTGGTATATATACACTGTTGTAGCACTGTATAAGGGTGATGTTTCAGACGTCCCTACTGTAGGCCATTTGTCCCACCAGTATGTTCATCTCTGTGTACACTTTTTGCAATGACAGGATGTTAGTTATATTGCAGGAGTCTGACATACCCTTCAGATACATCATCATGGTGACCACTGTGATGCAGTGCAGTTAACAGCAACAATACATGAACATTTAAAGCATGCATTATGGGTAAGTGTGTTAAATGTGTTCATGGAATATACCATGGCCATAACATGACCGGTGTATTGGCAAACCTGAACAAACACCATACTCACCAGCTACAGGCTGTTGCTCTGGAGGTATACCACAGGGACCTACATATCTGTGTGAGAGATGTGATGTCAGTAGCCACAACTGTGGTGTTGGGACAGGGTGGGTGCAGCATTACAGTGCATCAACAGTACAAGCTCACAATACTACAGATTATGCACATCTGTTTATTACTACAACTCAGCAACAAACTATATCTATTTCATCTCAAATATGCATGATCTAACTCTATAGATGCAGATGGATATGCAACAGTGGTCTACTTGTGTGTCTTGTGGCCTTACCTGCACACTCCTCTGCCATTGTGTGGGTAGCACCCACCTCCACTATGCTCTCTGACACGTGTTGTGTTTGTGAGCTGGCAGGTGCCCCGAGGCTGGCAAGCAGCTCGTCAACATGTGTCAGAGGGGGCTGGATGGCTTGACCCCCCCATTGCAAGCTGGTCCCCCTTGACCGCAGCAGCATGCCAACGGGCATGGCGGAGTAGATCAGTGCATCGACGTCGGACCAGCTTATACCTGTAGTTATGCAGGCCGACATTGTTTACCCTGTGGACAAGATCATTCCACAGGGAGGTCCACTCCTGCAGATCATGGGCTGTATGTCTAAACAAGGTGTTGTAGTGCTGAACCAGGTTTGAGATGATGACATCATTCTCCTCCACTGTGTATATTGGCAAGCGTTCC
Organism: Protopterus annectens; assembly: GCF_019279795.1. Taxonomy (NCBI): domain Eukaryota; kingdom Metazoa; phylum Chordata; order Ceratodontiformes; family Protopteridae; genus Protopterus; species Protopterus annectens. Next base: position 1,029,469,799 of record NC_056730.1, read on the forward strand.
CTCTGCATATTGCCTGAAAGACATAAAGAGGGATGCAGGTATGAGGACCTCATACTGCAAGGTTATCATAGTTGTTAATACACGTCTCTGTCTCCCCCCACGATATCTGCAACAACAATCTGATCACACAACTCAATGGGCATGTCTACAAAAGACCTACTATTGGGATATATATCATATTGTACAACAATTTGTGCAATGTGTTTGTAGTCATGTTCCATGTTGGGACACTACCATTGGTGGTCTGTTACAGACAATGTCACGTGCATGCCATTGTAAGGGCCACTATGGTTCCATATATGCATGTGTTCTGTTTGCTAGGTGGCTGCTGCACATCTGTTGTTTTGTGTTAATGGGGATAACTATGTATGTTGTTAGACATAATCTGGGAATGTGTGGACTATTACTACCTGCATATGTTCTATAACAGTGACACAATAGCATGTCTGGGGAACAGTTGCCAGCAGAACCACCTCTTCCACCTAATCTGGCCATGTTACCAGGCCACATCACATGTAGGGACCCACCCTGGGACCTCCTCATCTACTGGTCCTGCACTACCTTCAGGTGGAACCACCTTAGGGGATGGTGTTCACTCTGCCCCTAGGAGCACACACAGACAGGGTGCTGTCACCAGAAGTCAGGTCCAGGGTCTGGTGCATAGGGAGCTCTACGGAGACTTGGGGGATGTGCTACAGCACCTTGAAGCCATCAGTACACACTCACAGGGTCCACATGCTCCTTCTGCTCAGCCCCCAGCCCAGGCACCTTCAGGGCCGTGAAGCTGATGTGACTGCCCATGGGTGGGGACCTTGGTCCCATTGTTTCCATATCAGGGCTTATGGGCTTCCACCTCGCAGACAACACTCCCCATCCAGGGTGTTTACCCACCACATGAGTCATATACCACCCCTGTAT
>NC_056730.1:1029475716-1029568216 GCF_019279795.1 Protopterus annectens
TTTATCAAACAGTTGGACATATGTCCCAACAGTACATTTAATTGTACACATACCCATTGAGTTGTGCATTTATGTTATTGTTGCAGATATGGTGGGGGGCGGGGAGAAAGATGTCAATTAACAACTTGTATATCCCTGTAGTTCTCATTACTTTCTTAGTCAGTGCTGTAATCTGTACCTTACAGGTATTATTACACTACCCTATGGCCTTAGTTTGGACAGTGGTATGGTTGTAGACAACTATATACATGAACTGTGTTTTACCTGCAGTATACACCTCTTACCTGGTATACCTGTGGAGGTATTGTTTGTTAACACTATCTGACTGTTTCTACGCATATTCCCAAATCCCAGGCTGATGTTATGCACATATCTCTCCATCTCTTATTGCACACACTCTGGCCAAGTCTTGACAACATGCAGGTGAAAGTGGGACATATTTTGACTATTGCCTTCATAAACCTTTGTTGAGTTGCTACAATGACAGGTTTGTTTTCATATACATTTTCCAAATATTTGCAGGTCTGACAGTCATTTATATGACATTAAATGCTGCCTAAATATCAGAGATCATTACACTGATATGCCAGGGGGACAGGGTAAGAGGCAGCAGATATGGGCCAATTATCTGGACATTCTGGACAAATCTGTACAGGTGAGGGGTATGATTCTGCATACAGCTTACTACCACTTCCAGGATTCAAACCATGGCTTTGTCTGCTAAAAATAAAACAGTGTACATCACAGGTGAGTGTACTATATAGATATTGCTGTGTATCTCTTCTCTGATTTCTGTCTATAAGTCTCCCATGGTTTTACAATCAGACCTTGTAATTACAACACTCTTATACAGGGTTTGCTAGACAGTCTTATTATGTAGCACTGTATGGATGACAGTGATGAATAATACCTTATTATTCAGAGAACCTGCAATGCTAGCACTACCATACAATACCAGACTAAACAGTACCAGTCCAGGATTTCAATTTTTTATTTCTATGCACAGTTTTCGTATATGACAGACCTGTGAGGGGAATGTTTGTTAACACTACCTGAATGTTGCCACACATATTACCAGATTCCACATTATTATTATGCTCATACATCTCACTGTGTTACTGCACACACTCTGGTCATAGCTTCACAACATGGGGGTGGGGGTGGGGATGGGAAATACTTTGCTTATTACTCTCATAACAATTTGGTGAGTTGCTAGAATGACAGGTTTGTTCTTATAGATATATTTCTGACAGTTATGATGTCTGACAATGAGATGTATGTCATTATCTGCTGCCTAAACGTCTGGGATCATCCCACTGATTTGCCAGGGGGACAGGGTGACAGGCAGGGGAATTATGCCAATTATCTGTACCTTCTGTCAATATCTGTACAGTTGTGGGGTATGATTCTGCATACAGCTTACTACCACTCCCAAGATTTGAACCATGGCTGTGTGTGCTAAAAAATAACACTTCACCTCTCAGTTGAGTGTTCTATCTGAATTATGTTATTAATATTTTCACTGTTTTCTGTCTAAGTCTCTCTCAGTTGTACAATATGGCCTTGTGATTATAACAGTCATATACAGACATTCCGACACATTTTATTTATGTAACACAGTGTGGGTAACAGTGCTTAATACATCAGTACTATTAAGAGATTGCAACACTACATTACCATATGATACCAGAGTAAATACAAGCAGTCCAGGAGTTAGACCTTTATTGCCAGGCTGTTACACTTTTATTTACATACAATCTATATGAGACTCTTCCTGCCATATTGTCTGGTTTATTCTGTGCATGCCATACACAATACAGGTTTTATACTGGCAATTAATTTTCTACTGCTTTTAGATTTATTTCTTATGACAGTACATGAAAGATTATTATTAACATGCCTCACGACACAGCCTCTGCAGCATACAGACATGGGCTTCTTGATTCACAGTACACTCTGCTGCCACTGTCAAAGACATAACAGGAACATTTAGCCATATATATCCATAATATACATGAGCTGGCAATTATTAAACAGGTAGTAGGATGAGTACTTACACACGGCTGGGACATCACCCAAATGCCTAGCTTCTTGGATCCACTGATCCATGAGCTCCCTCTTACTCCGTTTCAGGTCAGCATAGTGATACCTGACCTGCTCACCAGTTAGAGGGATGCCAGTGGCACTGGTGAGGTCACGGGCAAGATGGTCCCAGGCTTCCACTTTATATTGGGAACCCTGGTACTGGCCCTGCAGCAGTCTCTGCTCATCGTCTTTAAAAAGGAGTCCTGCCATGACTTTGGACTCCTGGATGCTCCAGCACTGTGCCTGGAAGGATGATCCTTCCTCCACACTGGCATAGTGCCTACAGGAGGATGCTGCAACCAGTTATGAGATGTATTCCCACCTGTGGGGTTTAAATAGGGCCAATTTCCCACACTTTGCCATGATTGGGTGGTTTTAAAAATGCTAAGCTATGGGCAAACCTACTTACCCAAGGTTGGCATTGCTTAAAGGGGTATACCAATGGACAGATTGATTTAGCTGGCCTACACATTACTCACACCTAGTAAGCAGAGGTGTACAATGCTTAGCATTGCTTATTTTTAAATTTGCACACTATTTGCTGTTTGGCATTGATTTATAATTTATTACATGTTATATATTTGTTTAGTATCCATGATTCATGTGTACGTACACTGCATGGGGTCCTTGTGTTTATTGGGGGATTTCACCACTTTATTACAATGACACCTCACATCTGGACTTAATGCAGTACTCCAGCTCACATATTTATGTTATGTAGTAGGTTATACAACATAAAACTGTATATAGATTCCTTTCCCATGTAAATTGTGATTTTGCTATAGTGAGGATCTGTTTGGGGATACCTCAGTTTTATGTACATTCTGTGATGGCTTACGGATTAACTGCTGTGACGATAGTGTACAGGGTGCTAGGTTGAAGACCCACAAGGGCTGTTTATTTTGTTGCTGGGCAGAATAGCGGCTGTTGGATACAGAGTGATTAGGGCAGTTTTAAACAGTTGTAAGAGGATTTGTGCGATGGTAAGCAATGCTAACGTCTGGTTAAATATGCTTACAGGGAGTTAGCTTCAAAATTGCTTAACCTGTGTACGCATTGCTTACCTCCCACACAAATAGGCTTAAACCCACTTACTACTGCTTAAAACTGCTTACTCCCATTTACCCCTGCACTAATTTAGACAAAAATGAAACATGGCTCTTGGGAAAGTGGTAACTTTGGATACTCTACGGATTTATCATTCATTACACATTATACCTTCATTTAGTATCCCTGATTCATGTGTATATATACTGTATGGGGTACTTGTGTATATCTGTGGATTTTACCACATTATTACAATGACACCTCACATCTACACTTAATGCAGTACTCCAGTTCACAAATATATGTTATTTAGTATGTTATACAGCAAAAAAAATGTTCATAAAGTGATTTTACTACAGTGAGAATCAAACCAAGAATGATTGCTTGTAAAGCGAATGCTCTGACCACTACACTATTGCAGTACTGCTTCAATTGCATATATCTTGCTATTTATCTTCTTGTGCTATTTAAGCTACATCATGCCTATCTAAGCAATGGGCAAACCCACACATCTACAGTTAGATTTAATCTGTTTGATAAAAACAAATCTCTACTGCTATTTTCTCAAGGAAGGGACAGGTTTCACTTATTGCTGTGGATTCCTGCATGCATCGGCACATTTGGCAGACATCTTAGCAACCCCCCATACCTCTCAACCTCTTCAGGAAAACTATCTGGACAAAGCTTGACAAATTGTGGTACAACTACGGACATATTTTCATTATTGCTCTTATAAACTTGGAACAGTTGCTAGAGTAACAGGATATATTTTAATATAAGTTTTTTGATGGATTTGAAGTCTGACACTGAAATGTATGCCATTATTTACCGACTTCAATCCTGCGATCATCCCAGTGATTTGCCAGGGCAAATGGGATGCTGTATGGCCAAGAAATCTGAACATTCTGGGATGATTTGTACAGTTGGGAGGTATGCAGCCTACTATGAGCATTCACGCTCATTGTAATTGCTGAGTGGCACTTCCTTAGTACAGGGGCATGTGTATTGTGAGAGATCTGCTCTCAGACACACCCCCATGCACTCGTCCATGCTCCATGTCCATTTAGGAGTAGAGGCAGTGTGCCTTCATTACTATGCATGGGGCGCTGTCATGCTGCCCTTAAATGATCATTTCCATGCAGGAATAACTTATTCCTGCATGGAAGATTAGTGAATCCTGGGGAAGGTTTGACTGAAGAAGATGACAAGCTATTTAACAGAGTTTTTGACATTGTACCACCACTCACAATTTTAAGATTTTAACATAAAAAGAACATTTAATACCTTTGTAATGAATTTATCAGTGTCTACTTCAGAAAGTTTTTTCAGCAGTGTTTCCTAAATAATTATTGGTCGAGAAGGGAACCTAAAATGCTTGCAGAACTGGTGTTTGAATAAGGCCTAAATGGAGTAAATAGTGCATGTTTGAAAGACTTGACTTTTTTCATGGATAACTCCTAAATGGAGTAAGTGTGAAATAATACATTCCTGTCAATGATGTAAAGTCTGAGGCATCTGTTTATGATATCACTTGTTTTAAGTGAAGAAGCAATAGGCTGACATTTCAACTTTCAGTTTTGTTATTAACAGTAAATATTTCATTAGATTAAGAAAATAATAGTAACTTGCTTATTTATGACAGAAATTTGTAAATGCTAATTTACAAATAAGGGGAAAAGTTTGAAAATATGTTTAAATGAATCAGAGATGAGCAGATAAATGATAACTTATAGTCAAAATAGTAATTCAATATACCTTTGAACATGCTGTCCAAGGGTTGCATCTCTACTGAATTGTCTTGACTTGCAGCTGAATGTGAGCATGGAAGAAGAGATACGAATGCCTATATAAAATGGTCTAATCACAGCACTCGGTGTTGTATGGCTGTGGCCTAGACAAATAAACTGTAACGTTTTATGTTAAGTGGGCCTTGAGTACAGCAAAGAGATTATTTTGTGGTTTTACTAGCCCAAAATATGACTTCATTTTTAGTTCTGTGTACAATTCTTAGAAGCATTATATAAACTAAAAGAGTGAGAAGGTCACACAGAAAAAACAATAAGTAAAAACTAAATGAAAACTCTAGCCAAGCTAGAACTTCCAGTGAGTGACCTCTCAAACCTTTTGTATCAGAGGCATGTGGGGTATATGCAAATGACCCTTATGAACATCAGGTGTTTCAGCTATATGGTGATTCTGAATGCCCATAACTTATTTCTTTTTAAGTTGTTTCAATGGACAATTTCCAGCCAAGAAAGGCAAACCCCACTAGCTGTGGATATGCATATTTCGGCCTTGTTATGACCTCATCAGCACAGCACAAGCAGTTTGACTAAGCATAAGAAACACAGGGCTGTTATACCCAGCTGATGTTGGCCTGAAATTGTCCATTGAAATGACTTAAAAAGAAATGTCATGGGCATTCAGAATCGCCATATAGCTGAAACACCTGATGTTCATAAGGGTAATTTGCATATATCCCATGTGCCTCTGATACAAGAGGTTTGAGAGGTTACTCAGTGGAAGTTCTAGCTTGGCTGGAGTTTTCATTTAGTTTTTACTCAGAAGCATTATATAAGGGAAAAGAAGACTGAATGTGTAAAATAAGACTAATATCAAGTATCTGCAAGACTTTAATTGAGAAAATGATTGAGCAAGTCTATAATTCCTAGATAGAAAGAATGTATAGACAGAATATGTAACAGTATACAAGACCATGACAATTAAAGATGACTGTTAATTTAAGAGAAATGAAGATTAGAATATGGTACTGTTGGCAAACCTACATTGTTTTAAAATGTGTTATTATGAAGTCCTATTTACTATAAGGAGTAGAAAGTACTTGGAAATCTTTGAATAGCTTAGTATTAAAATATAAATTTGCACATGGGCTCACCGTGGCTTGACAAAAAAAGGAACATGTCTGAATATATGAACATTTGAGCATTCTAACATACTTATATTTTTTTTGCCACCCAGTAACATAAGTTAATGCACTATATTATCCATTCATATTTGTGTGCCGGACGCTTAACTGTGCTGGGAAGTTTTCTAATTTAGACAACATAGAAAGTTAGGGCAAAAACAGAAATCAAGAAAGACAGTCAGGGGCAAGCATGGACACATTTTCATTTTAAATGCCACAGGTTTGCTTTCCATAGTAGGAATACTTATTTTATAATACTTTCCTTAACTGTACTGAGTCAGATTCAGGAAAGGAAATATACACAATGCACAAAGCATTAGATGATTTATGTGAAAAGGCAGACATAATCTACATTTCAGGAAGACATTCAATGTCTAGAATAACTGAGAGGGATGCAAGCAAATCATTCAGTTTCTAAGTAGATGCAGTGAATATTATGCTGTGAACAATTCAGGCACGTGATATCATGAGGGGACCCAAGTAGATAGTAATCTCTCCTTTGATAATCAGATTGCCAAGGTGGTTAGAAAATCCTTCTATGTGGCCCACCTAATCACAAAAGGGTTTGCATCTAGAACAAAATCGGTTATTCTGCCTCTCTACTCATCACTCATTAGACCCATCATAGAATACAATGCCCCATTTGGGATGTACCTTACAAGACACTTGCAACAGCTGGAAAGACCACAAAAGTACCTCACCAAGAGGATTACTGGCCTCAAACAGATGCCCTATGCAGCCCGACTCAAGAAACTCCAGCTGTACTCGGTTGCATACCGCTTACTCAGAAGTGATCTCTGCCTGACATACAAGGCCATGTCCAGACCAGAATTAATGGACATGCTCCACCTAAAAAAAAAAAAAAATCCCAGAGAGCCACATGCTCTTGAGATATAAACCTCACCGCAACGATAAATAGGACATGCTGGAGGGATAGATTCTTGCCCCAGAGACTCTCCGTGCTTTGGAACAGGATTCCAATATAAATCAGTCAGAGCCCCTCACTAACACTCTTCAAGAGAAACCTTGATGGGTGGATGGGAAACAGAAAACTTACCCCAGGGATCACTGCAGTGGCTCTGCTGGACAGTGCCACAGGGAACTAATGGCTCTGCTGGACAGAGGCACAGGGAACTAATCTAAGGGGGTGGCGAAAGAAACACATTCTGGCTAGGCTTATAAATGCCCTTGGGAAGATAGCCTAGTACTTACCTATGAACCTTTGAACCTATGATTTATACCAACTAAAGACATGTGCAAGTAGTAGTAAGGAATACTAAAGTATGAGAGAATGAGCAGAGTCAGATGTTTCACAAAATTAAAAACAAAACAAGACAAAAAAAAACAGCAACATGCCATACATCTCAAGGCTATAACTACTCTGTGTACAGCACTGCACTGATATAATAAGATGTGTACATTAAAGTGCCATGACATGGTCCCATAGTGCAGTGCAGTTATAGAACTAATATCTATAGTAGGGTAAGATGTGTACATTAAAGTGCCATGACAGAGTTCCATAATGCTGTGCAGTTATAGAACTGATAGGTATAGAAAGGTAAGATGTGTAAGTTAAAGTGTCATGGCAGGGTCCCATAGTTCCATGCAATGATAGAACTTATAAAGTGCCATGGCAGGACCCATAGTGCTAGGCAATGATTGAACTGATAGCTAAAGTGCTATGACAGGGTCCCATAGTGCTTTGTAGTTATATAACTGATTGCTACAGATGGGTGGATACAGTTTTCTCCTGCTATGCTGGCAGTAATTGCCATTCACATATACTATAGTAAGACTGACAGATATTGCAGTTTTGTATAAGCTGGAGGTAAGTTTCAACTAGACATCAACAACTTAACAAAGGAAGGTTTGCAAGGTGTGTCTCTGATGGCAAGTGTTTCACCTGATGCACCTGACCATGAATGTGTGCGCATAAATTTGGAATTTTTAATGTAACTTTAATGTAACTATGTACTATCATAATAATAATAATAATAATAATAATAATAATAATAAAAATAATAATAATAATATCATAATAAAAACATAATAATAATTTTGTACTTTACAAAAAAAGCACCTAAACAGGCATGTCCAAGGGTCAGCTTCCAGTGATTTCTCCCTTCTACCTGGTGAATCTGGGCATACTGGGGCAATGCAGCAACAGACAACCCTCTCCTCCTACCACCCAACATTACAACCTGCGAGAGATGCACTTACATAGCCAAAATGGAAGCAAACCTCTCTCCAGCCAAGATTGTGCTAGACAGTCAAGAGGAGAAATTTAACACCTGCACTACACCTCAAGCAACACATAGCCCTTCAAAACCCACACCATTACACCCACACATAGCAACACTAAATCCACATAAGCAGAGGCCCTTAACATTAACCTGCCCAAGCAACAAGGACCTTTGAAGCTGAAAAGCAAACAAACACCAGTCACAACCAAAGTGACACATAGCTCACAACACCAGTGTGCCACCCAACAACAGCCCCTAAGGCAAGACAACGTACCCAACACTTTAGTCATAGGTGACGCTATAGTCAGACACACTGATGTCCCACTCACCAGGCTGAACAAGGAGAAAATTAGTCAACTGCCTGTCAGGTGCCAGGATCCGCCACATAACGCATCCACTCAAGTCACTCCACAACAAGTACGAATACGACTCTGTCATTGTCCATGTTGGAGTGAATGGCTTGTGATGTACCTCCCTGGACTACATGAAAAGAGACATGGAAGAGCTCTTGGATCATGTGGGCCAGGCAGGTATAACCCTAGCCCTGAGTAGCATTCTGCCTTCGCCCAGAATGATACTACAGTATAAGGACAAAATGATTGACTTCAACAATTGGCTCAGCTTCTGGTGTCATAAAAAGGGGATCCAGTATCTGTCTGCTTGGAATGACATGATTGGCAAACCACAATGCTTTGCCAGAGATGGTCTGCACTTGTCATCCCTGGGATTCAGGTTACTGGCTAAAGCTCTTGCCACCCCTATAGTGCCCTTTTTAGGCAAGGTTCAAAGGACAAAGCTACCACCATAACAGATGCAAGCATGCAAAATCTGAAGGTAATGCTACTCAATGCTAGAAGTCTAAACCTCAAAATGCACTCTTCTCGAGGTACTCCTAAAAATGGAGAACATCAATATCTGTGCAGTAACTGAGACCTGGTTCAAGGCTCCAGAGAGCACCCCTGCAATATCAGTCTACAACTCTTACCATACTTTTCGGCCACCAAACCATGACCGAAACACTAAAGGTGGAGGAGTCTCCATATTCACCAAGGATCTTCACACCTCCAGGCTAGTTGCCCAACACAATGCATCTGAAATTCTCAAGGTGCAGATAACACTAGGTAAGACTGCAATCCAAATTGTAGCTTGCTACAGATCCCCCACCATGCCCCAAGATTCTAACTATACTTTTCTACATATATTGGAAAATATTAAGATACAACCAAACACCCTAATACTGGGTGATTTCAACTACCCTGCCATTAACTGGGAAAACTACTTGTGTACCAACACCTTTGCCCAATGGTTCTTGGAATTCATAAATTCCAATGCCCTGGATCAACTAATCCATAGTCCCACCTGGGGATCCAATATCTTAGATCTGGTCATTACCAACATGGGAGATAGATGCTCCACCCCAGCGGTCACCCCTCATTGGTCAAGTCTGACCATAAGCAAATCACCCTTGACATACACATCCCACCCCCACCCCCCAGTAAGGAAACCTCCACAAAAAACTTATTCAAAGTCAACTTCATGCTACTCAAGTCAGAAGTGACAAACGTCATGACACTCATGCAGATAGGAGCTGAAAGTTTGATTCCTGAATCCTACACTAAGGCACTGTATGAGCTCATCCACTTGTGCATGAATCATGCCATCCCAAATAGAACCAAGATGCTCTCCTCCAAAAAAAGCAAGCCAATCTGGTGGTTTCCTGCCATAAACAAACTATGCAGCAGAAGGAAGAAACTGTTCCAGAAAAGAGAAAAATCCCAGGATGCAAAAAACTCCCTTACCAGCCTCAGTAAGAAGCTGAGATCCCTCATAAAATCCTCCAAAGCTAGTTATGAAAACAAAGTTGCCAACGATTCCAAAGACAACCACAAGGCACTCTATAGTTATGTCAAGAATCTAAATGGCAATGCTCAGATCTGCTCTGAACTACAACAGAATGGCATTAAATATACTGATCCCAAGGATATTGCCAATATCCTGTCAGATCGATTCAGTGCCAAATTCACCCCCCTCTCACTCCCTAAAGGGCCTATCTCAATACCAAAAGATTGCCAAATTCCAGTAATCTTGGCCACACAGGTAGAAACCACACTCTCCAAAGCTAAGAATACAGAATCCATGGGACCAGATGACATCCCAGGCTGTGTACTACATGAACTATAAAATGAACTGGCACCTCACCTAAGTGTCATGTTTAATCACAGCCTCACCTCAGGCTTTGTGCCCACTGAGTGGCGCACAGCTACAGTTATCCCCACTTCACAAGGGGGGATCCACCTTGGATCCCGGGAACTACCATCCCATCAGTCTGGTGAGCCTGATCTGCAAGGGCATGGAACACATTATCATGGAACTTATAAACAAAGACATTGGCAACCTTCAAACACTGGACCCCACCCAGTTTGGGTTTGTGAAGGGCCGATCTTGTTTACTGAACCTAATTTACTTCTTTGAATCAGTCTCCAAAGCTGTGCATGAGGGTAAGGTGGTCCACACAGCCTATCTGGACCTCGCCAAGGCCTTTGACACCATCCCCCACTCTGGAATCATAGATAAACTTACTAAGCTGGGCATAAACCCCTACATCACTCGATGGGTTGCCAGCTGGCTTACTGGCAGAACCCAGACTGTAAAGGTAGCCGACTCCAAATCCAGCTCCAGACAAGTGACAAGTGGAGTACCTCAAGGTACAGTCCTGAGACCGTTCTTGTTTGGCATCTACTTCTCTGAAGTACAGGCCAACACTAAGGGACTCTGGCTAACAAAGCTCACAGATGACTGCAAACTGGGACCCATTATTGAATCCCCAAATGATGTTGATATTCTACAAATGGGCCTTACAGAAACAGATGCTTGTTGCCAGAGCCATGGGCTCAAGCTTAATGCCAAGAAATGTATAGATATCCCCTTTGGGAAAAAACATGTACCCATGAATTATCACATAGGTGGCAGTATACTAAACACCGAAAGTGTGATGTGAGACTTAGGGACACAGGTGGACAGTGGTCTCACCTTCGATAACCACATCGCCAGAACAGTCAGGACATCCGTCTATGTGGCACACCTCATCACTAAGGGCTTTAGGGCTTTTCATCCAGAAAAAAGGAGGTAATTGTCCCACTGTACTCATCCCTCATTAGACCCATTATAGAGTACAGCGACCCGTTTGGTATGTACCTCACAAGACATCTGCAACAGCTGAAAAGGCAGCAGAAATACCTCACTAAAAGAATCACAGGCCTGAAGCAGATGCCCTATGCTGACCATCTAAAAAAACTCCAGCTATACTCTGTAGCATATCATCTACTCAGAGGCAATCTCTGCTTAATGTACAAGGCCATGTCAAACCCTGAGCTATTGGAGATGCTCCACTTAAAGAAATCCCAATCCCTCAGAGCCACACGCTCCAGGGATCTAAACCGTGTCATCACAATAAACAAAACATGCTGGAGGGATAGGTTCCTGACCCAGAGACTCCCCATACTCTGGAATAGACTGCCCATACATGTCAAGCAGACCACCTCCTTGGACCTCTTCAAAAGGAACCTTGACGATTGGATGGGAGATAGGAAATTCACCCCGGGGATCACATCAGTCGCCCTGCTAGACAAGGCTCCAGGGAAGTAAATATTGTGGGAAGAAATATCCAGGGAATTGTTATGGCTAGGCTTGTATAGGCCCTACGGCCGATAGCCTAGTACCAACCTATGAACCTATAAAATGACATTTCTGGACAAAATGCATGGAGCTAACTATGAAGATGGATCAAAGGTTGTGACATATTGTGAAATAATCTACAATACAATTCATATAACAATATGAACATAAATCCCTAACATAAAAGTGTTCATATTGCAATCATAAGATGCTAATCAGTGCAAGTTATTGCAATTAAGGTAATTAACCTATATTTATGTAAAATTGCTGTTGTCTGAAAAATGTGACCTACTTTGAAATTTCTGCATTTCATGTATTAAAAAATGTTTAAACTTTTTTCTTTTTTCTTTTCCTTTACTGCTTAGTGGTAGGGATCATAACTGGAAGTGGAGAGGGATTGTCAGATCAGTCCACCTACCATATATGCATGTTGCACATAGCTATTGCAGCTTAAAAATCTAGACTATCTTTGAGTCATATTACTTATGTTGTTGCAGTGACAAAGAAACAGTATAACTGTTCTCTGCATTTTACACAAGTGACTACTCCTTGCCTCTTGCTATCAGCAACATCTATTGCACATGTTGCAAGCTGCAGAAATGACATTGCTCTAAGTCCTTTTGTTTCTATAGCATGCTGTGTGTCCCCTACAGTTATCCTCAGCACAACTCTTGCAACATTTCTTAATAATAATAATAATAATAATAATAATAATAGTGGCCATCACTGCCCTGTGCAGATTTATTTTACTTATTAGAATAGATAGCACCATGTATAGCAAAGCTTCCAGACAGAGTGACATACACCTTTCCTTCCATCCTCAACCTATTTGTGCTATATCCTCCATGTCTCTATGAATTATTTGTTGCACTTGATCATACAAGGGCAAATGCTGTACTCTGTGTGTTAACTTTCACTTCTATCACTATCATTAATACTGTTGATTCCTATTATGATTTATAATAATGATCCCTTTCCCCCTCTCTCTCTCTCTTTATTATGATTTTATGATTTCTGCTATCAATACCTTTCTCTTGTTTGTACTTTGCTGTTGATTCATATTATGATTTATACTATTTATACCTTTTCTTTTCTACTTCTCTTTGGCAAGCCTTGGGTTGTTAAATCTAGCTGTTTTTGACTTCTTTAGCATTTGGTACCTTGTGCAGGTCAGCAATGCAGTGTTCCTATTTCTTTAGCATTGCTAAGCCTTTCTAAGTTCAATTCCTGGCATTTCATCATACTGAATGATAGATACTATGCCCCTCAAACATTTCCTGAAGCAAAGACCACAAAAGCATTGCATGCCTGGAACTGCATTTTTTCATTTTACACATCCATATTTTGTAGTCTTAGTGTCTTGCAAAGGAAAAGGAAAAGAAACCCTCTAAAACATCATTCATGTCAGCAGCCCATTCAATACTAGTGACAGAACTGAATGCATTTCATATTCCTCAGGAACTGTCTATTAATGGTTTATAGCCATTCAGTCAACAGATATGGGCAAAATAACTTCTAAGGTAAAACACAGTTTTGATATTATAAAATATCACAAATAGCTCTACCTCGTCCCTTTAAAGGGATGCTTTCTATCTATAGCAACTATGATACGCTATTTTTTTGTTCAATATATTAAGATTTATCGCACAAGAATCTGACATCAGGTGATTTTCTATCAAACCTTTGTTAATGAGTCTCCTGGGCTTTGGAATACACACTCAGAATGAAACAGTAACATAAAATGGTCTTTCTTCTCTCTCTTATACTGCTATTCTGTTATTTAGCAGGAATATGTAGTCTACCTAATCCTCCATACCTTAATGTAATTTAAAATATAAGCAAATGCATTTATTTTGAAAGTTTTGTGGAATATGTTTTATGTATCCATATGTCACCAGTGAGGAATTTCCCATTTTTTATAACTTATTATAAAACCACTGCTCAGCTATCACTTGTATATAAGCCATTTCTGACAGAGAAAGGCCGAGGTACATCTGACTCATTTGTGTTAATGAAGAAACAATGGACATGAAGTGCCAACTAGCACAAATTGCGTCTGACAGTCTTCAAGAAGCAAGAACAGGTTCAAGCCTTCTAGTCTATCACTTTGTCAGTTCATCTTGAATTACTGCTTTTAATCTAAGGAAGAAATGTGGCAAACATGCTAGCTCAACAGATTTACTTCAGGCTCTCTTTGGCTCTGTAACTTTACAATTACTCACAGTGAACTCTGACAGCACTGATTTTAACTTTAGAAAAATGTATTACCTTCTCTATTACAAAGATAGATCAGGTACCTCATAAGTTCATAGGTTCGTAGGTGTTTATTAGGCTAATGATCACAAGGGCCTTTTTAAGCCTAACCATGCATCCCAAATCTCTGACAAGTTCTGATACCCTTGATAAATGTAAGAAGGGGTTTGAGAGATGAAACATTTACAAGCAGGGTCCTGGGAGATGAACCATTTACAGGTTGCCTGTGTCCATTAGAGACATAGGTGCTAAACCAGGTATGAATTTCCTGTTTCTGATTCAAATGTCCAAGTTGCACTTGAACTGGGTTAGGGAGGAATTCTACTTCGCATGGATGGAGAGCCTGTTTCAGAGATGGGGTACTCTCTGGGATACATACCTATCTCTCTAGCAGGTCCTATTTATATCACAGGCAGGGTTTAAGTCTTTAGAACCGGTAATTCTGGTAATATCTGTTTTGTGGATATGCAGGAGTTCTGTCAGAGTGGGGTATGACAATGCCCTCTATGCCAGGCATAGATCTCCCCTCAAAAGTCGGTAGTAGACAGAATACAAAGATAGGGCCTTGAGGTGGTCTGCATAGGACATTTTACTTATGCCCTGTATTGTTTTAGTGAGGAACCTTTGTAGATGTTTCAGTTTTTGGATATGCCTGGTTAGGTACATACCAAAGGAGGCATTGTACTCAATGATAGTTCTGATGACTGCCAAATACAGTGGAACAATGACTTCCTTGGACTTAGATGCCATACCTTTGTTTATAAGCTGCTCAACATAAAATTATTTCCCCACTACTGTAGGCATGTGATGGTCAAAGGCTAGATTATCATGTATGTGTGCCTCTAAGTCCCTGACTACTGAGTCAATTCTTAGGGGTGTGTTGTCAATAAGATAGTTGTCAGGGATGGATGACTTCCCAAAGGATACCATTATGCATGTTTTTGGCATTTACTTTTAGTCCATGGCTCTGACCCCAGCTGTTTGCCTGTGTCAGCCCTTCCTAGAGAACATTTGTGTAAGTGTGGGATTCAATGATAGCTCCTAATTTGCAATCATCTACTAATTTAGTTAGCCAGATACCACTGACATTGGCCTTGACTTCAGAAAAGTAAATACCAAAAAGGAGCAGTCCAAGGACTGACCTCCTAAGGGACTCAACTTGTGACTGGCCTCTTTGTAGGTGTGAACTCCCCAATTCTAACTTCCTGGGCCCTGTCTGTTTGCAGGTTGTCTATTCACTGGGTCACATACGGGTTTGTACCTAACCTCTTGAGTTTGTCAGCAATGCCTGAATGGGGTATTACTTCAAATGCTTTGGCGAGGTCAAGGTAGGCAATGTGAACCATTTTGCCCTCACCCATTGCTTTGGTGACCTCAAAAAATCCAACAGGTTGAGTAGGCATGACCTGCCCTTGACAAAACCAAACTGGCTTCAGTCCAGTGTATGGAGGTTTAGTATATCACTATTGATCATTTCCATGATAATTCTTTCCATGTCTTTACATATAAGACTAGTGAGACTTATGGGGATGCAGTTTCCAGGGTCTGTAGATGGCCCACCTTTGTGTAGAGGAATGACTGTTGCTGTTCTCCATCCATGAGTCATGAAACCTGTTTGAAGGCTACAACTAAATAGCAATTCCAGAGGTTATGATAGGTCATGCTTTGTGCTATTTACAAGACATCCAGGGATATTGTCTGGGCCCATTGATGCAGTGTTCTTGGCCTTAGAAAGAGCATTAAGTACCCGTTCCTTAGTGGTAGCGGTGGGGTGGGGGATTGTATTTGATGGTATTACCTGAGGGAAGGTTGGGGGGGGGGGGTAAAGTTGGAACTGAATTTATTGACCAGTAGGTTTGCTATATTTTCTGGCTCAGTATAGGTGGCTCCACTTACAATGAGCTCTACACACAGTTGTGTATTGCCTTTGAGGTTTCAGATATAGCTAAAGAATGCCTTGTGGTTGTCCTTGGACTGGGAGGCCAAATTTACCTCAAATTTGGCTTTCATAGACTTCATTTGTCCTCTGAGTTGTTTGCTGAGTTTGATGAGACTGCTTTCATCCTGCTGGGTGCTGCACCTCCTAATGTTTTACACAGTTTTCTTCCTTCTGTTATACAGCCTATTGATTTTGTGATTCCGCCAGGGCAGCTTGTTTCTGAGTTAGTTATGTACTTCTTTCTGTGGGTACAGCTGTCTCTGTGCAGCTATTAACATGCATGCACATGGTTTATGTAAACAGTTCTGCATATGTGTCAGTGTTTTAAGGGTTTATGGAGGCTTGACATTGTGTCAGGTTATCACTTAAAAGCAGAAAGTTAGCCTTAGAGTAGTTTCTGAATACTCCAGGTTTAGCTGGGGGTCCATGTTTTATTTTTACTTCAAAGGAGACCATTTTGTGGTCTGACCTTACCAGGGAAGACATTACAGTAGAGGGGTGTGCAGCAGCAGCACTCTCTCATGTTAGTGAGGACCCTTTCCAGTATGGTTGCATCCCAGTTTGTGTATTGACAATCTGGTCCAGGGAGTTTTTGTTTACAAAATCCAGGCATCTCTGTGCCTGTACATTTGGTGCCATATAGGATTCCCGGTTAATAGTGTGGTAATTAAAGTCACCTATGAATATGGCCTTGGGTTGGATGGTGAGTGTTTCCAATAGTTTAAATACATGTTATGGGTTTCTTGGGTAATACAGGGGGGGGGGTGGCTATAGCTTGCAAGGAAGTAGCATTGGATATTGCCTATGGTGATTTGAATATGGAGCAACTCAAGTGCATTCTCTTGTTTTACCAGCCTTGAGGTGTATTTATTTTTTATGTAAATTGAGACACCTCCACTTTTAGTCCCTCTGTGTGTAGGTCTAAATGTATGGAAGGCAATATAACCTTGCACTGCTGGTGTGCTCTCTGTAACTTTTAACCATGTCTCAGTGAATACACAGTTGTCAGCATTCTCTATGGTGAAGTGAGCTTCTAGACAGTGTTTTTTATTTTTTTTTGTTTGGACTCCTAGCATTGAGCAGTAATACCTTTAGATTTTCTTGGTTTTGATTTATTATGTTGGAAGTACTTTCAGTTTGGCATTACCTAAAGAGGCACTATGGGGAAGACAATGTTTTAGCTAATATTCTAAAGCCCAGAAGGGAAAGGTGTAAACCATCCCTGAAAAAGCAGCATGGTCTGTTGACCATCTCCTTTCATGCTGACAAATATTGCATCCCCTTAGAATAACACCAGAAAGTAAGCTAATTATTACAGTCAGTAATCCTTTGTTAGTACTGCGGCATCATCTTTGGAGAAGGTTAAATGCTGCTCAATGCTAGGCTCATATAAGCCTGACACACATATTCTGAGGGCTGAATGATGGCTTTCTTCATATAGTCTAGGAAGGTATGTCTCAGGTCATTTAATCCCATATCGACTATGACTGAGTCGTGCTGGGACTTGTGGTCTAATGACCTCAGTGCATGCATAGTGTGTTGGATCCTAGCCCTGATAAGCAACTGACTATGACTTTCTCCTTGCTTAGCTTGGTGAGACAGACATCAGTGTGTCTTACGATGGAGTCTCCAATGACCAGAATGTTGGATTGTGTGGTGCTTGCCTTATGGGCTTAGTAGTAGAGGTTCCATTTGGCTATATGTGTGGGTGTGGTTGTTGTTTTGAAAGAGTGCATTTGGGGCTTTTGAGGGTATTTGTTATGTGTGCTTCATCTAGGATGTCTTTGGGGCTTATGAAGGTTGCATTTAAGTGCCTCAGCAGATGTTGTTCTATATGTCTGTGTTGAATTCTGTGTGATGGGTGCAGTGTGTATACTACTGACACCTTTACTGACATTAGGAGTATTTTATGTAAGAGTGTTCCTCTAGTCACATTGTATAAATACACCTTTCACATACAATATCAGTTTGTTTGAGAATTAACTGGTTATCAAACATAAGGCAATTTCTGCATTACCTCAGGATGCCCATATCCACCAAGCTGGTAATGGAGATAGCAGGAAAGTTCATATCCATGGCAACAGAGCCTTTTTTATTGATTAGAAATTTGGAGTGAGAATATAAAGCAATGTCAGGATTATCCTGTTTGCAACTCTGAGGACAGTGCTTGTCACTGCAAACTGGTTGTCCTATGTGCAACTAGGTATAGGTAAATTTCAATCTTGCTTTTACGGGAAGAATGTCACTCAAGGTGTCTATGTCTGTACAGGGGACTGCCAAATGCATGACAGGAAACTAATATGTAGACCCTGAAAATTTAAGGATGAAGTATTTAGGTAAATATTCTGAAGTTTGAAACAAATCAAGCAGTACTTACTGAAAACAAAGAATTAGCGTAACAGAAAACATTAGACCATATTACAGTCTTTGAACAGAGTTAATAGAAAAGAAGAAAAGAAAACTTTGTAGAGACATAAATGATTTTAAATGCAGGAACATTTTTAATTGGCTGACTAACAAGAACCAGTAATCAATATAACCAACCAAAACAAAAAACAATCAGTGTACAATTTCTGATCACTGAGAACATGGCCATTCAACCCATGCAGCATGAAGTGCAATGGCCAATAACTATAGTAGATGCTGACAATGTTGCTGCTTTGGATCTCTTGAATTTTACAATTCTGGCAGCAGACCCCCTCTCTATGTTGGAACCTTGACAGAGAAGGAACAACACAAATAACAAGAGGAGGAACAACAACAGACCCATAACCAGGGGGCAAGTGAAGTCCCAATGCACAAAGAATCAAAGGTAATAAATTTATCTTCTTATACTTCAAATTCAGATGAACTGTCCGTTCTATCTAAAGGTTTAACATTTGTACCCTCCACTCAAATGGATATTGCTCAGATTTTACTAGAACTTAAATATTTTACATGTTCTCTTAACCTTAAGATTCTGTTCAAAGAGAACAATGCTCCACTGGATGTACCTAAATGTTCAAGAACTTACTGAGAAATCAGTGGAAAAAGAGCTATATAAACATTTATTTATTTATTGACATTTGTTTACTGGAAAAGTCCACTGGGCCATGAAGAGCCCATTTTCAGTGGAGGCCTGGGGAGAAAAGCTCCAATACAAAAAAACAATATAACAATATAAAATACAGGTTTACAAAGTATAATAGGGTATATATTAAAAGACTGAAGAGGTGTTTCAGCAAACACCTCTTGGTCAACACGTAATGAGCGAATGCACTAAAGTGTGAATGCTCAAAACAGCGTGGTTTCTTTCCCTGGGAAAGAAACTGCTAGCACAAACACACGCACACACACACACACACACACACACACACACACACACACACACACACACACACACACACACACTCAAAATTTAAAACATAACAATGTGGGGGGCTTCACCCCCACACCCCCTAACTAAATATACCAACTCCAAGATCGCACTACAGTGAAGAAAGGGGCGAATACACAGGGATGGCCAAGCAATTTCTTTCCCGGGGAAATAAATTGCTGTTTTGAGCGTTCGCGCTTTAGTGTATTCGCTCATTATGTGTCGACCAAGAGGTGTTCACTGAAACACCTCTTCGGTCTTTTAATATAGACCCATATAATAATATAATCAGCAAAAAAGCAAAGAAACAAACCAGAGTATCCATAGAAATTAATGAAGTATAATGATATAATCCACAAAAAATTGAAGAAATCCAGAGTAACCATAGGAGCAAATTAAGAATGAGTAAAATATATAAAATTCAAGTAGACAAACGGTACACAATTTGTGCCTCTAGTAAATAAATTGTGGGAAATATAGAAATGAGAGCAGAGTCAATACAGATTCTCAGTGGTAATTTAGAGTAGTGACAGGGAGGTTAATGTTAGTAGCAGGAGGGAAATCGGTAAATACAATTACAGCAATAGTGCAAGAGATAGAATGGTTAGAAAGATTAGTTAGTATAGATGCAATAGAGGGCAGTTAGAATGACTGCAAAGCTTAGAAGTAAGGCTGGGACTAATACAGAGAAAACTCAGGTAACGACAACATAGGTAATAGGAGATGCATTAGTGAAGTTACATATCCAGTTAGAAAGATGATTATGAAGGGTGATTTTTGAAGTTTGAGGGATGTTGTTCACTATGTATAGAGAAAGGGAGGTTTATTCCATAATCTGGCAATGGTCCAGGAGTATAGGAATTTTCCTGCAGGTAGATTTGGTTTATAGATTTAGAGTAAGTGTTGGTTTTCTGATCATAAGGGCCAAAGAGGGGGGTAGGGGGCAAGTAGGGAACTAAGAGCAGGACAACTTAATGGTTTATGGATAAGTTTATGTGAGGTGGTTAGCTGTATAAGTAAGACATAGGTGGTGAGGGAATTATACCCATTGTAGTTTCCTTAGGGCTGTGCAATGATGGGAAGAGTGGCAACTGTCTGTAGTGAATTTGGTGATCTTATTGTAGCAGGATTCTAGTTTTTGTTTCAGGGAAGACTGTAGGTTAATTAACAATGGTGCACCATAGGTTAGAGATGGTAGAAGGTAGGTGAGGTTGAGAGCTTGTTTAGTTGGTAAGGAGAGAAACCTGTCATGCCTGTATAGCAGCCCTAGGTTTTTGTGTGTTTCGTTGATATTGGATTGGATGTGCAGATCAAACTTTAGGATTTCACCTGTTATAAGACCTAGTGATTTGGTATTGGTTACTAATTCAATTTTTGTAGACTTTAGTGAGATTATATTGAAACCTTCTTTATTGAGAATAGTATTCTTTTTGAGGGTAAACAGCATAAGCTTGTTTTTTTTTTTTTTTTTGCAAGAAAGAGGTGTTTGTTGTAGAGCCAGGATTCTAATATAGAAAATGCTGTTTGTGTTATTTGTTGTAGAGTGTCTGGGTTGGGAGCAGAGCAGAATATCGTCGAGTCATCTGCATACTGGACTAGGGAGGAGTTTGGAATATCTTTGTGTAGATTATTTATGAATATATTAAACAGGAGACATCCTAAAATTGAGCCCTGTGGGACACCTGTAGGGTTGTGGAGGTAGGGAGAAATAAAGTTTTGCCACTTGACAGAATGTTCCCTGTCAGAGAGATAGCTCTTGAACCAGTTAAGTGATTGAGAGGATAGTCCTATGGATGGGAGATGAGTTGAGTCTCTATGGTGACAAGCAAAATAAATACTTTAACTTGACTGCATCAGAGACATGGGTGGTCAAGAATCGTATTACAAATTCAGACATAGTGATAAAACCAGCAGACAAAGGTCGGGGTACTGTGGTTATGAACTTTGAGTACTATAACAGTCAAATGTCTTTATGCTAGTCACCTCAGATTATGAGCAAATACATAAACAATTGGTGACTCAGTTAACTAAGCAGATCTCCAAAAAACTAGAAAATATGTTCACTGACAAACTTATTGGAGAATAATTATACCAGTACTTTAGAACTGATAGTCCTGTTACACAGCAACTTGAAATGACTGCTTTAGAAGTCATACAGCGAGGTCATAGTCAACAAGTTAAAACAATTAAACAAGGCATTACAAACAAGAGAGCCACAGAATACACTCCCTGCTAACCACTAACTGAAGTGCAAGATCATCCAGTAGTCATAAGCATATCAAACTAAGATACATTCTTACACACAATAGAAGTACACCAGCTATGGAGAACATTATTAAAAAATACTGGTCTGTTTTAACTGAGATTACACAACTTAAAGAACATTCTTTGTTATAAAGAGTAACCAAAAAACACATCTTATATTTACATTAGTAAGCAAGGAATGTACAAATATAATGAATGTACTTTCTGCAAATATATTAATACTGACAAGTTTGTTAAGCATCCAATCAAAGACACTGCATTTGAATTAATAGCATTTGGCAACTGTAACACACAACACTTAATATGAATGGCAAACTGCATCAAGTGCAAAACATATTACATAGGCAAGACAAATAAAAAAACTAAAAGAGAAAATAGGTCAGCACATGTCAGACATCAGAAGTGCTCAAAAAATGTTTATACAAACATACTCTTAATACAGATCTTGCTATTTTGCAAGTTATACGTGCACCACTCAGAGGGGGTAACTTAACATTGCAGACAGAGAGGACAGAACTGCAATGGATTTTAGATTTACAGCACAAATACCCCCTGGCTTGAATGACATGGTTACCATCAAGCCCCATTTGAAGTATGTACATACTCAAACACACTGAACTTCTTGCATTTGTTTCTATATTATATGTTTTAAAAATAAAAGTAGTATTAACACTTATTATTTTTTTACTTTTTATTTCTGACTGTTCATTCTTACTTATAAACATATTTTATACATAATTTTATACACCTTTTATATTTTATTTTAATCTTATCATGTGACTACAGTTTTAACTTGTGATTTGATCATGTGACTACAGTTTTAACTTGTGAATTGATCATGTAACCACATCTTGATTATATAAACTAAACACAATTCCCAGGATTTACTAATCTTCCATGTAAGACTAGATTAGTTTTACACGGAAGCGCCAGTCTAAGAGTATGACAGCAGCGTGCCATGCATATTAATGAGGGTGCACTACCTCAACTCTAAAGCTTACACAGAGTGTGGACGAGTGTAGGGGGCGTGTCGGACTGCCGAGCAGTTCAAAAATCCATGCCCCTGAAAGGAAGAAACACCGCAATGTCTAAGTTACATGAGAAAGTTCGCTCACATGTGCACAATGTAACACTACACTCCCCCATATGTTAAACAACTGACAAATTTAAAAATAGAAAAGATTTTTTAATTTTTTTTTAATTTCATCTGATATAGCTGCCTGTATTTGCACGTGTTTGCGCCAGTTTGTCCATTGCTTAGCTACAGTTAGCAATTTAGACACCAGAAGAGGATAATAAGAAAAATATATGCAAATTAAGCAAAATAGCAATAGCCTAGTGGTTAGAGTCTTCGCACAAAGTGGAGGCATTCCGGGTTCGAGTCCCACTACTGCACGTTCCATTTTCTGTTGGAAATCTGTATACAAAAATATTTCCTGACATTTTTTATGTATAAGTTTTGTAAAAAGCATTGAAAAATTAAATGCAGTAGTGAACGAATTTTATATATATATATATATATATATATATATATATATATATATATGAAGGTGAAATGGTTATGCATTCTGAGACATGAGTACCTTATTTTAAGCAATATAAAGTACTGCTAAGCACATTTTACCAGTATTGAGCATATTTAAATCCAATTGCTCATAGATGCGTACCGTGTTAACCAGCACAATGTCTGTGCGCATAGCTGCGCACCATGCAAACAAGCACAATTACAACATATTTGCACGTAGCTGCACACCGCGCTAACCAGCACATCAGGCAACGGCGAGCAATGTCGAGCAACATTGAGCAACGTTGGGCAAAGTCGGGTAAAAGTGAGCAAAGTCGGTTAAACACGGCCACACCTTCTTTACTGTACCTTAACCAGTCAGGTTTGCCCAGTAGGAAAATAAAAAGCAGTGACTGGGCTCAAACTCAGGATACTGAGCACTATAGTTGCAGTATTTATCCACAAAGCCATGGCAGCATTTTATAAACATGCACTTTCAACAGACACATATCTTATCAAAGGAATTTTAAACATTGCCAACATCAGCTAAGCAGGTGTGCCTATAGCTGAGTTTTTTCAAAACTGGCCAATCACAAATAAGTGCGGGAAATGAGGAATATTTAAGCTCCACAGGTGGGAATACTTGCTATAACTGGTTGTAGCTTCCTTCTGCAGTCAGCATGGCTGGTGTTGCAGAAGGCACTCAATTTAGAGTGCAACGTTGGGGCATTGAGGAATCCAAAGTAATGGTGTGGCTCCTTGTCCACAATCATGAGGAAAGACTCCTGCGGGGCCAGTACCAGGGTACCCAATATAAAACGGAGGCCTGGAACAGTCTTGCTTGTAATCTCACCAGTGCCACTGGTGTTCCTTGGACTGGTGAGCAGGTCAGGCATCATTATTCTGACCTGAAGCGATGTAGGGAGGATCAACTGGACCAGTGGATCTAGGAATTCCATGCGATGCCTAATGCCCCAGTACTGAGAAAGTAGCCATTGTATTAAGTAGTTAAGAATTGCTATGCTTGTCTATACTATGGATAGGTATGTCTTAATATCACTGCATTTACTTCACAGCTGCAGGTATCCGGGCTATGAATCAGCAAGCCCATGAAGATAGGCTGTAAAGGCTGCATCATCAGGCAAGTTAGTAATTATTCTGCATATACTGTTATATAAAATAAATAAGAGAGCCTTCAAAAAGTGTTTTAACCCAATAAATAAAGGTGTAATAATCCTTTAATAAATGTATAATTCCTGGAGTGTGTCTGTGTAATTTTCTTTGATATGTTGTTGTACTGTTGCAGTCTACAAATAATAGTGTTGTATTAAGCAGTGTCAACCCACACTTGGGTAGGCCTATATAACGTGGATGAAGGGAGTTTCAGTAGCTTTTATGCCTATTTACAGCCCTCAACTGTTGGTTCATGCTCAGCATGTACAGGTTAATCTGGCACATGAGTAGCTTTATACTGTGTTCCCCAGAAATGTGAGTGTGCTGCCAGAAATGTAGGGAGCTGTTAACATATAACTGATACTTTCACCTGAAAATATCTAGATAATAATTATATGAAAGTAGAGCTGTCAGTGTACCATCTTACCAGTAGTGTGTGTGAGCAACTCTCAAAATATGTAGCAGTAACATCTGCATCTTGGACAGTTTGTATGTAAGATAGAGCTCATGTATATAATGATCTAGCAAAATCCAATTGCACAATATAAGGACATTGGGCAGTGTAATAATACATGTAAGGGACATACAACTGCAGTTAATAGGAATGTAGTGAAAACTAGAAAGATATATAAGTTGTTAATTGAGCTATCTTTTTCCACCCTACTGTATGTGCATAAAAAATGCAATTCCACACCTCAATCGGTATGTCTAATCTCAAAACATTTGTTGGGACATATGTCCTATTGGTTTATAACTATTTGCATTTATTTCTATCCATGTGCCCTGTTAAAATACCACAATATTGGTGGCCTGTTGCCATCAATTCAACCTGCATGCTGTTGTAATGTCCACTATTGTTCTATATATGCATGTGTTATGCTTGCTTTTCAACTGTTGAAAATCTGGTGTGTTGGGTTAATGGGAATACTTCTGCATGCTGTTATAACTATTTGGCAATGCTGCTGACTGTTACTAACCCATGTCTTTATTAAACACTCCAAAACATAGTTTGGGAAGAACGGTCCCAGCGGATCCACCTGTCCCACCTCAGCTGGCCATGGCACCTGGCACCAGCAGATCCGGTGCCCAGCCTGGGAACTCCTCCTCTGTTGGCCCTATGCCACCTTCAGGTGGAAGAGCTGCAGGGGATGGGGCTCGGCCCCCCCATGCAAGTATGGGTGGAGTAGGGCCACCTATCACCCTTCAAATGGTCCGGGCTGTGGTGCATAGAGAGATTGAATGCTCTGTTGCAGAACCTCTACGCCAGCTTGAGGTTTGAGTGGCACAACTCCTGGGTCAGCCTGCCCCTCTACACAACCTCCAGCACAGCCACCCTCTGGGCCATGAAGTTGCAGTGGTGACTGCCCATGGGTGGGGACCTCAGTCCCACTGTTTCCACCTGGGGGCTCATGGGCTTGCTATTTCCAAACATTCCTCCCCGTCAAAGGTGTTCAACCACCACATGTGTCATATACTGCCCCTGTATGCATCTTGTTTGTCTTGTCTGTTTACCTCCCCAACCTACCTCCCCAAATATACCTACTTCCCCTACCCCACATTTCACTCTCATCTGAAAAAAAAATGGGCAATCTGCTCCCAAAAAAAAATTACGCTCCATACATAGCTGCCCATTTTGCACACATGTCCACTGGACACATGCAATGTTATTTAATTGGCATTACAACATACTTTGTTGTCCTCACCTCTCTCTCAGGGGTTGAAGGTTTCATATCTACCTCCAAATTTATTGCATATGCACAGCTGTTGCTGTTGAAGAAATGGGCAGCTATGGACCTTCCCTACATGTGGCCTGAACATCCCGAGCTATTTTCCATACTGTCTTTCCTTCTTTGTGCCCCTTTTTCACCACTTTCCTATCTCCCCATTTTTCTTTTCTTTCAAAGAAATGAGCACTGGGGTTAGCGGGAGTAAGCACTATTAAGCAGTAGTTAGCGGGTTTGCGCGAGTTTGCGCTTGGCTAAGCAATGCACAACAATGCACAAACCTGCTTACAACTGCTTAAAAGTGCCTTAGTCACTGTATGTGAGGGCCCTTGTTCTGCTCAGGAGCAAAATAAAACACCTCTGTTAGTCTCGAACCCTGGACCTTGCACACACTACACAACATGAAGTACCACTAAGCCACAGTAGATATGCATCAAGTTGGTGCTTAAATAAATATATCATGCATCAGAATGAGTGAATGTAAAGGAAAAATAGGAATACCATACCACACAACTTGTTCTGTGGATGTTGACCAACAGTTGTTGTGGGATTACATTACATGACTGCGATAAGAGAAGCAGCCATTCTAGCAGGAAATAATGTTACACCATCACTTTACAACCCCACACAGTATCACAGCAGGACAAACACTGGCATATCTGTTTAGAGCAGAGGCCATACCTCCCAACTGTCCCAAATTTTCAGGGATGTCCCTGATTTTGAAACAAATTTTAACTCTGTCCCTCTGAATCCCTCTGAAAACTACTGACTTTGGCCAGAAAGGTGGTGAATTACACTTAATGAATAATGACAATAATTAAGAGTTAGACACTTCTTTTACTTCGGAAAAGGTGTATTAATTCATATGCTCTGAATCCCTCAATGTCTCAACTTAATGGCACTAATATTTTAAAGGTGTCCCTGACTGTCCCTGACTTTTTCTTTACTTTTCCCTGAGTCTGTTCAAATATGTACCTGAGTGGTTGAGAGGTCTGGCAGAGGCAGAAACACAGAGGCATATCAGCCTTTCTGTTGTTACATACTGTGCAAATAACTTTGGAAGGAGTTTCGGAAGCATACCCTTATGGAGGAATACAACACTGAAATACAAATGGATGTAGCCATGTACTGGTAGCAACCAACTGTAAGAATGCCATTGCTCTATTGCTGAAAAGACCTGTGTGGTGTACAGACAAAAAATAACAGGCTATTCTTTGGCTATCATGTGGACAGGTCCACAGTTGGGAGTTATGCAGACAGACTACTTGCCTTGATAAACTAACATGTACACAGCAAACCTGTAAGTCCAGCAAGATAAAATCCACACAATAGCACTTACTCTCTCTGTACTTCTGCAACCCTACCCAAATGTAGAATATACCTGTGTGTGCAGGGTCTACCAAGGATGTAGGTAAGCATACTCACAGTACTGAAATGTGCCCAGTTTTTCTGAGCAGCTTGTGCTAATGTCAACACTAAAAAAAGCAGAAACTGTTTAGAACTGAGTAAATGAATATTCACAGTATAGCAGTTCACAATCAATTTTTGTGCCAAAAGAATACATCTCAATAACTAGCTTTGTATGGCAGTTAATTGTAACAGTTGAAAAGAAAGTACATCTTTCCATGTATCTTGGTGTAGCATTTTGAGGGGTGAGTACATTGCTACACTGACAAGTGGGTACTGAAAGCAGCAACATTAGATCTGAGCACAAAATGTAAATATCTGGCTACACTCCTGGCTTCTGATATAACAACTATACCAACCTTCTGTCTTAAACAATGATGTCCACAGCAAACAAGGATGATCTCCATTTTGGAAAGCTGAAAGGGCCATGCCTACATGAGTCAGCAATTTATAGTACTGGGTTGCTATGACAGTGATTACTGCAATTACTACGCAGCAGGCTGCATGCAATTAGCAAATGGTGGCCACTAATTTGTGCAGAGGCCATCACATGCTCATGTGCAAATCCCTACAAAAGCAGGCTGCAATCTCTGCCAACAAACTCAATCACTATATTGCAGAGACTGACAGAGAGAGACAGACAGAGAGAGACTGACAGACAGACAGAGAAAAGGAAAAAAAAAAGAAATATTACCAAATCATACAGAGGAAAGGTATGTGACACATATGTATTTACTGGTATGTAGTAGATGTTATTGAAGAATAGTCTACATAATGTGAACCATTCATATGTGGTAGCAGTACTTCTTTATGCACAAATGTTCTGCTTAACTACTGCTATCGACAATACTGTGTGTACCTGTGGGCAGTGGGACATACCTGTGAAATGTGTAGCTCAGCATTAAATGTCAAAGATCTGATCCATGTTATCTGTGTTCTGTACAGTAGTGTGGCCAATGGCTGTTGGAGGGATTAGCACTGACATTATATAAACATGGGTGTGACAGAACAACACATGCATGATAGTCATATTAAAGTGTAGCTTAGCATTGGCAACTGCTGTAGCAGTCTAGTATGCTTAACTAGCATCTGTTGCCATATATACCCCCCTAATGTTAGTGTGTGTTCATATGTGACACCTGTTTGCATTGCAGCAAGGCCCAACAGTTCAGCTGTGAGGTCCAGGGACTTACAACAGTGTGGACCTTGTGTGTGTATGCCACACACATATGGAAAAATATATATGTGTCATATATATTCACATCTGTATATGTGCATAGAGCAGGGGACATATTGCAACTGTTTGTGAAGGGGGGAGATATATAAGTTGGTGAAGGTTAGTATGCACATATTTGTATGTGGGTTTTAGTGTGTGACAAACAAGACAACATACAGTGCTGGTATATGATATGTGGTGGTTAAACACTGTGGGTAGTTTGTTCAGTTTTCAGTGTTGAAGCCAGTAAGGCCTGCTAAAGCCACCTAGGCTGTGAAGACCTTCAATGCATTTATTCCAAGACTGTCCGATTTTATTACATTACTGTACACCTTGCATCCTTTGTATAATTGACATTATCACTATGAAAGGTGAAATGTATATGTGCCTACATATATATGTATATGTAGACCAATGGATGTGTATAAGTATATATATATATATATATATATATATATATATATATATATATATATATATATATATATATATATATATATATATATATATACTCATACACACCTACATCTACTTGTTGCAATAGATTCTCTGTACTGTTGACTGACTGTGATGGTCAGTATGTTTGTGAATACGTGAAAGATATGTATCTGTGGGATAGCTTAGTGAGAAACTGTTTATGTCATGGCATTATGGGTCCTTGCTTTGATCCTAGCAAAAGCTGTGTATTCTGTTGCTAGGCAGAACAAGTGCTATTGCATACAGTGTGATTAAGTCCCTTGGTTTAAACTAGGGTGTGTCATTGGAGGCTAAAGCCCTACATCTATGATTATTGATTGGTACCGATGTTGAATGCAAATTCTGTGTACTGTAGTACTACTTGAAGCTCTGGGCCTGTACAGCAAAGTATGGTGTATGTCCACATTGCTTGCATCCACTGATTTGTGTGGTCCCTGTATTCATCACAGATTACATTTCTCAAGATTAAGGTTGTGTAAGTACTGACACATAGTACTGTGTAGTACACACTGAAAGCTTATCTGGGTTGTCATACCTTTTTGTGTCCTGAAATTATGTCTGATGTGTGTGTGGGTATGTCTGTAACATGTCCTTTGACATATATGCGGTAAAACATATAATTGCGTATCTAGCAACATTCATAGTGTACTACAGCAGTATGTAACCTATATTCCCAGTTGTGCACATATTTTGGCCACGGGTTTGCCATTAACAAGTTGTGTGGTATACTAGTAATACATTTACTGGACCTTACACTGATTGTGATGGATGATATATTTCTTTACACATCAGCTTGATCTATACCTGCTGTGGCTAGGTAGTGCATCATGTTGCATACAGTGTGCCAGGTACTCTTGTATAGTCTTATATAGTGATTTTATTGTGTTGCTGTGCAGAACATGGTTCATTAGATAGAGAGTGAGCAAGGCACTTTCAGGCAGTTGTGGGGTGAGCAGTGATAAGTGGCAGTTATTTTGTTTCACTCTCGGTTAGCTTATACGTTGCTATATATGGCAGTTCAGTGATATCTGTACTGTATAATGTTAAATGTGCCATATGACTTGCTCAGACATATTTTTGTATTTATGTCTTCCAAGGTTCATGGTCCATCGCAGGAACCCGAGTTACAGTAGTGCTGAAGATGACATCATTACTAGCAGTATGATTCAGCACTACCGTCTCATGTTCTCACGAACCAGTCAGGACCAGCAGGAGCGTACTGCAATGTGGCAAGATGTTGTCTGCAGGGTAAATGAGGTAGGCCTGCATAACCGCACATATCAGCAGGTACGCCACCACTGCAGTGATCTTCTCAGACATGTCCATCTGCGTGCTGCTGATGTGCGCAGACAACAGCTTGCAACAGGAGGTGGTGTTAATATCCATCCCCCCCTTCACCAGAGTGGAGAGCTGCTTCTGAGCCTGGTGGCACCTGCCCAACAACAGCAGCAGACATACACCATGATGGAGGTTGGAGCCACCCAGCAAGCACACATGGAGCATGCAGGTAACATGGCATATCTGTAGACTACTGTTATCTGTATTGGTAGATCATGCACATGTGAGATGTGGAGTGTATCGTTCAAAGATGTGGGGCCTGTTGTTGTGCAATACTGATCATTTGGAACATAATCTGTAGCCCTGTGAATGTAAACTGTTGATGTACTGTAAGATTGCAAACACACAGTAGCAATGCCACAGTTGTGGCCATTGATAAACTGTCTCATCTTTATGTAGGTCCCTCTGGGGTGACATCAAGGCAGCGGACAGATGCTGGTGAGTGTGTTCTACATTTATTATTGTAAATAAAAAGTGCATGTCATAGTTAAGGTGTAGGCCATGTACACATGTAACACACCTACCCATAACGCATGCTGTGCATGTTTGGTGTAAGAGCACACACATCTCACTAATGTGATTAGCTGCCTCAAACACATGCAATACCCACACCATCTCAAACAAATGTGGCTAGACTGTAGTGACCATTGAATAGGCACAATTGATACTCAACATGCACATAACATACACATCTATGTCATACACAGAGCATTTTAACATGCTACACATAAAGGATTCCCAAACCCTCTGTAAAGACACACTCCAGTATCCAAAATCTCATCCACACATTACACATAATATACTTGAGGGATAGAAGCCTATCATAGGGCATTTAAACACTTTGCAACACGCTACACATTGATGTCAGGGAATGCTCATTATTGGCCTCCTTACAAACTCACGTAACAACTGGGTGTGAAATGATGAATGTAGCCAAGGTTGTACAGTTCCGGCACAGCATGATTAGTGCTGGTTTGGGAAACATTTGTAGCCTTGAGTGACCACATGATGCTTTATGATGATAGCCTATGGTACTATACTGCATCCAGTTATTGTAACCACATTTCTGCACATGACTTTCATTGCTATACACCTTAATATTGTGTGTGCACACATATGCACCTCTAAACAATATGCATACCAATCACCATTTGCATAACTGACACATATATGTCTTGTGATGCTATTGAGTGGCTAGGTCATATGACACTCATTGGGTACATGTAGTGTTTAAATATGCAGTTGTGTTTTAGCATGCCATGTCATGGATGAGACTAGCATGTCCGCAATATGATCTACACTCACCATAAGTACTGTACATTGGGTATGTGGCCGAATGGAATTCCATCAATTATTCATGCACCACTGATGATGTTGTGTGAATACTCATCATGCATCTGCTAAAAATGTGTCCACAATTATTTGCTATAGACACAAAGGCTGTAATCAGCATCGGATACCTATCTGCCACACAGATACACATCCAGCAATGGTATGTACACCTGTGAGTTATGGTGCACAGTACATTACAGGGTTATGAATACCTGCACAGCAAAGTTGTGTCCATGTATGCATTGTGTTCCAGGGGGAGGCCCATCACCTAATAACAAAACACATGCATCAAAGCCATGTATACTGTTAGTAACAAGTACTGTCTACACTTGCACTACATGCTGTTGAGCAACACATGTCCTGCATGCTGACGTGTGATATGACTGTTTTGCTTGTGATACTATACCCCACCATCACCTGCTATTGTTTATGTTCTGAGATTGCTGGTGTTGTGCATGTCTGCTTTAGGGAGGGGAGTATTTTTGTGTGTGTGCATGGTTGCATGTGTGCATGTGCACATATGCGCATTTGTGCATGTGTGCAAGTGCGCATGTGTGCATGTGTGCATGTGCGCATGTGTGCATGTGTGCATGTGTGCATGTGGTCTGAAGTCATGTTCAGATCTTAAAGTGCGCTTCCTGTTTTCCTCTTACAGGTGCCAAGGTGGGGCTGATTCAGTACAGCAGGGAACCTGATGTCACTGAGACAGACAGTGATGATGAGCATAGGTGTGTTGAGGCACAGGCAGGTTTGTCAGGGTCTGTTGTTGGGCCACCAATTGACAGTACACAAGTCTCCACCCCATCCATGCACACAGTCATACTGCCTGTACATCCATCATCACCATTGCCCTTTGCTGAGGGACAGTGTACGGTTGGCACTGGCCATGACAGTGTGATATCTATGGTACATGTATCAGGACACAGCAGCCATAGCCAGATGTCTGGAACAGCACCACATAGGCAGATGCCCAGGGGTTCTCATCAGAGCACTGCTGGTCACCATGCCCCTGCAGATGTGCCACACCTCTTTCTTCCACCCGCATGTTCCAGGCTGTCATGGAGGCACAGACACAAATGAAGCCGTACACCAGACAGGGACTAATGGCACAGAGGGTTCATAACACCTCTGTAAATGACAGTATCCGTGACCTAGCAGGTGCCATATGTAACTACACTGAGGTCATTGATAGACGTTGGGGTGAGACATTGGATGTCCTCCTCAATGTCATGTCCATGTGTCAGGACAGTGCGGGATGGTTGAGACATCGATGTGGACGTATGCCAGCAACATCAGCAGCTGGAGGTCACCGTGGATGTCCAGCAAGTCACAGCCACTCCCGTAGTGCCAGTACCAGCCCCAGCAATGTTGGTGGGAGCTGTCCATAGATCGTCCTAGCAGACCACTTGCACGTGGCTTTGGCCAGTCCCAGCAGGGACCTGGATCCAGTGGACATATGTCAACCTCTTCAGATAATACCCAATCTGGATTAGTACCTGATACTGTCTGTAGCACCCCTGCCAGGCACAGATTCCGTATCCATGACCAGAGATGGTGATCTGTAAAGCCTGCCAGGTACAGTCTGTAGCTGTCTCACAAATCCCTGTATATGGCAGCCACATGGTGGAACTGTGTGCATGCAGACACACGCACATAAACCAGAAACCTAGGGCAAACACATACCTGCACACATTACATCAACATTGGCCCATAACAGTATTCATGGGCCTCACACACACATATTGATTGTATGGCTCAGTGTAGGCCTCTGGTAAACCAACAACAAACAACTCGAAAAAGACAAAAACAAACTAATAAAACAAGCAATGGATCCAAACCGTCACCAGTAAACCACTAAGCCTTTAAAATAGATTTATTCGAACTGAAGTGCGTTTTGTTCCGTACACTTTTCGTTAGAGCCCAAGCTCCAACTTCTTCAGAGAAAATTTCAAACATTTAAATGACTAGTGCAACATCAATAAATAAACTCTGTCTATTTAAAACCAATTAATCAATTGATCAATTAAGTTTAAATTTAAAAGCACAACGTCACTCTTAAAAATTATTAGAAAACATCAATTTATAAGTATTTTTTATAAATATAAATATATATATATATATATGTAAACACATGTGTTCCAATAAAAAACAGTCTGAAGAATACTTTATTTCTAATGAAATAATTTGAATAGAATGAAATAAAATAAGATAAAGTGAAATAAAGTTCCCTGCAAGGGTTCCCTACAGAAATGTACCTTGTAGAAATATATGGCTCTGTTGAACAACATGAATTAATGAATTATAGTGTTTATTTGTTTAGAACTAGATACATTTGTTCATGCTGGCGATAGTCTGTATAATAGGGTACAAAAAGATGTCACGCTATAGGACATATATGAGTGCAAATAGATGTCTCTCTGCAGGACATATATAAAAAACTTATGAATACGATGTACAGTAAATGTACTGCGTACAAAGAACATGCTGGTTTAATAATTCAGTAGATATTTAAAAGGTATATTTATCCAATAATTGTAAGTGCGTGTTTATGTACACGTGTACAAACGCGTATACACATATATATATACACATATAAGTATATATACACACACACACGTATGTGCACAAATAGGTATATAAGCGCACACATATACACGCGCACACTCACAATTGTACAAATACAGTTTGGCAAATACTATATAACAAGAGGGTTCTAATAAGTTACAGGTGGGGTATGTTCAAGAAACTAAATATGGCAGAATAAAAAGATATGGTAGTGTGCAAAAATAGGTAAAGAACCTATAATGACCTATATCAGAAACTAAAAATTAAAAATATATGAAGTAAAATAATAAAAAATGTATGTCTATGGTAATAAACTATACTAAACGAGTCCGACAGGGGACCCTGCGGAATTAATAAAATAAACTTATTGAATGGGCTTATATAGTTAAAATGGTCAAAACTAATGCTATTCACTACCTATCCAAGTTTTCTAATCTAAGAATGCATTTGATAGATGTCATTTCATTTATTCCTGGAAATTGGCTTGCATTGGTTTTAAGCTGCCAAATAAGTTCCCTCCTTTCAAGTTTAAGTGACTCTGGCATTAGTTTTGACCAAATAAACACTATAATTCATTAATTCATGTTGTTCAACAGAGCCATATATTTCTACAAGGTACATTTCTGTAGGGAACCCTTGCAGGGAACTTTATTTCACTTTATCTTATTTTATTTCATTCTATTCAAATTATTTCATTAGATTTAAAATATTCTTAAGATTGTTTTTTATTGGAACACATGTGCTTACATATATATATATTTATATTTATAAAAAATACTTATAAATTGATGTTTTCTAATAATTTTTAGGAGTGACGTTGTGCTTTTAAATTTAAACTTAATTGATCAATTGATTAATTGGTTTTAATTACACAGAGTTTATTTATTGATGTTGCACTAGTCGTTTAAATGTTTGAAATTTTCTCAGAAGAAGTTGGAGCTTGGGCTCTAACGAAAAGTGTATGGAACAAAACGCACTTCAGTTCAAATAAATCTATCTATTTTAAAGGCTTAGTGGTTTACTGGTGACGGTTTGAAACCAACAACAAACCCTGTGCATATGATGAAACCTGTGCCACGTCCTGTCAACTGTAACATTGATGCAGGAACAGGCTAACATGGTGCTGATGCACAGGGTATCTTTAAT
This sequence comes from Protopterus annectens, assembly GCF_019279795.1. Lineage (NCBI taxonomy): Eukaryota > Metazoa > Chordata > Ceratodontiformes > Protopteridae > Protopterus > Protopterus annectens. Next base: position 1,029,511,387 of record NC_056730.1, read on the forward strand.
AAAGTATAGCAAGGGTTGGATGTGTAGCATGATGTCAGCAGTAAAGTGTAATGATATCCTTGAAGGTGTAGCTGAGCAGGCATGATGCATTAAAGCTGTAATTAGCAATGTTGTATTGTTTTCACCAGTGTTTATTCCAATTATGTTTTGTTTACCCATGTGCCACTTGGCTGATGTGTGTAGTTGTGTCAGCATGCATTATACAGTAGACAGTAAGTGTGGGGTGTGTGCAACACAGGTTTGCAGGTGTCCATTTGTGAACATGGTGGAGGTGCACTGTCTGCAAGTACATGCTTATTGGACACATGGGCAGGGTGACATGCCCTGTATTGGCCAGTGTTAACACTCCATAGTTTCTACTGGTGGCCAGTATGCATTGTACTACACACATTTTGGAACTTGAGTATGCATGTGTGTGTATGACACAGGTTGACACTGTGCTGTGGGTGATGCTGTTGTTGCTGTCTGTCATTGGTTTGCATTACTAAGGTTAACACTGTCCCAGCTGCATAATCCTTTAGTAATGCACACTGTTCACCTACAGGGTTGCATGGACCGTGCTATCACAAACACAAGAAATTCTCACTTATACAGTAAAAGTGCATTAGTCTCATGGACCCCTGCCATAAACTAAATATATAATAGAAGGTGTGAAGTTGTACCAAAAAAGAGTTACATAGCAAGAAGGAATAACCACTCTGGTCAGTATCATTGGGAAAATACAATCCCTCAATAAACATACAAGGCAAGCTTCAAAATACAAAATAGCAAGGATTCCAAAGACAACACTAAAGCTTTCTTTAGTGTTGTTTATCATCTACAGGGGAAATCTCAGATCGGGTCACAGTTAATGTAAATGGTCTCAAAGTACACTTATCTGACGGACATTACCAATTCCTTGTCAGACAGTTTCAAAGTGGATTTCAACACCCTGTCGTTACACAATTGCCACATTTCCAGACCTGAAGAATGTAAAACCTGATGATTCACAGACACTCTAGTTAAAACATCTCTTTACCAAAGTCCAAACCATAGTGGCAATGGTACTGGACAGTGTCCCTGGCTGTGTCATACACAAGCTGGCATATGAAGTCACCACTCAGCTAAACACTCTGTCCAGATTCAGCCTCAATACAGGTTACATACTTGTGGAATGACACACGGTAATGGTGTTCACAGTCCACAAGAGTTGAGCTACAATGTCTTCTTCTTCACCTTTCGGATGCTCCCATTAGGGGTCGCCACAGTAGATAATCTGTTTCCATTTCTTCCTGCCCTCTGCATCTTGCACTGACACACCATCCACCTGCATGTCCTCTCTCACCACAGCCATAAACCTCATCTTAGGCATTCCTCTTTTCCTGTTACCTGGCGGCTTCATCCTTAGCATCTATTTCGCAATGTACTCTGCATCCCTCCTCAGCACATGTACAAACCAACTTAATCCTGCCTATCTGGCTTGGTCTACTAACCTTCAAACCTGACCTGACCCTCTAATATACTTATTCTTAAACCTGTCCACCCTCATCACACCCAGTGCAAATGTTAACATAAATTGATTAAGGGTAGAACTACAACAGATCCTGGAAACTCTCACCCTATAAGCCAGACAAATGTTATCTGGAAGGCTATGGAGCACAGCATTATGGAACTCATTAACAGAGACATTATGAACCTGCAAACACTGCACCATACCCACATAGGTTTCTAAAGGCATGATCATGGCTTCTACACCTAGTAGACTTCAAGCCAGTTAACAAGGCTATAGGTGAGGGAGGGGAGGTCAACACAGCCAAGCTATAGCTCACCAGCATTTCATACCCATCCCACATTCTGGTATTATACATAACCTCAACAGACTGACCATAAACGATTGTTAAATGATGGCTTGACAACTGATGCACATATGTAGGACACACAGTAACATTCGCAGCCTCCATGTACTATTCTATGCCATTAACAAGTGGTATTCACCTGCACTCAGCCCTGGGACCACTCCTGTTTGGCATATAGCTTTCTTAGGTACAAGCAAATACAGTAGGGATATGTCTGCCCATGCTTGATGAAAATGCATACTGTGGGCTATACTTTATTCTCCAGATGACACACACATCCTCCAAAAGGGTATCATAGAGACAGATACCTGGTGTCAAACTCATGCCGTAAAGCTATAAGCCAAATAAAGCATAGTTATCCACTTTTAGAAAACAAAGTATCCCCAGAGTACCACATAGATAGTAGCCCCAAAATGTGGAACAGGTAATAATGTATAAATAGAGCCATGTGTTTAGTCATCTCTCCTTTGATAATCACATTATCAAAAGGTTTTGGAAATCCCTCTGTGGAGCGCCTAAGCAATAAAGGGTTTGCATGCAGATCCACAGAGGTTGTTGCACACCTGTAATGATTAGTCATCTTTGCCAGACTTTGCTTGCTTTGGAACAGGTTTCAAATATACCTCAAGCATAAACCTTCACTCACACTCTTCAATAGAAACTGTGATGAGTGGATGTGAAACAGAAGACGTAGCCCAGGGATCACTGCAGTGGCTAAGCTTGTCACAAGCATACAGAAGTGACCTAACGTCTGGAAAGTGCCAGCACGCTCTGGCAAAGAGAACAGATGTGTTCATGGAGAAAGCAGAGTACCCACCTATGAAATAATTGAGGTCACATGTATGTATATGGATTTGCTCCACAGCTACCTTACATGTGTAATGCACATACAGTTGTCATTGTGATATGTCATACACTAGAAAAATCAAAATCCACTCCACATTGGCAAACAGTGTCACACACAGTCAGCAAGTGCAAGATTCAAACTCCTTCCTAACTACATTATGATACTACAGCAATATGCATTTATATGACATGCTATACACATTACTGGGACTATTTCTTTCCACAGGTATATTTGTAGGATGGTGACATCATCAGACTTGACAAAGATGAGTATACCACTTTTAAGGGATGTGAGTAGTCTCCAAAAACGCTGCTCTTCCCCAGGGAGATACACACACAGTCAGCAAGTATAGGATTCAAACCCGTACCCAACTACATTATGATAACGCAGCAGTACGCATTTACACAATGCACTATACACATTACTGGGGTTACTTCTTTGCACCAGTATATTTCTAGGATGGTGACATCATCAAACTTGACAAAGATGAGTATACCACTTTTAAGGGTTGTGAGTAGTCTCCAAAATGGTTGCTCCTCCCGAGGGAGACACACACACTCTCCCACACACAGTTATTAAGTGCAGGATTCGAGCCCCTACTTAACTACATTATGATACTATAGCAGTATGCATTTACACAATGCACTATACACATTACTGGGAATTCACCTTTCCACAGGTATATTTGTAGGATGGTGACATCATCAGACTTGACAAAGATGTGTATACCACTTTTAAGTGGTTTGAGTAGTCTCCAAAATGGCAGCTTTTTCCCCAGGGAGAGACAGACGCACACACACACACACACACACACACACACACACACACACACACACACACACACACACACACACACACAGAGTTGGCAAGTGCGGTGTTCTTAATCCAAGCTAAGTATGTCTTTACATTTCAGCAAGCAATATGGAGTTATGGAGTTACAGGGTGCAATACAGACATTACTTGCTGACAGTTTGCCCAAAGATTTTTTTCACATTTGCTAACCTCAGCAGGCTTATCATACTAGGTGTATTGTGAGTGTATTGTATGCATAGGCCATGACCATATCATATATGGGTTGATGCACCACATGCTGGCACACACAGGGTCAAACTGGTGGCTATGCTCTGTCAACCCAATACTAGACAATACAGTCAGGAGGAGTAGGGTCATACAACCACAACACCAACTGTCTCACATAGACCTACAATATAAGCACCAGCAAAACACACACATAAATACACATTACCATACTCGGAGAATACAAATATTAATCTGAAAAGGAGAGAGTGTCCTCCTAAGCAGACAAGCAAGCAACATGTACCTCCAAGCACACGCCAGAAAACACATAATACACCAAAGCAGTGTGCCTCAAAACAGGCCCTAAGGCAAAACAACACACACAGCACACTAGTAATAGGTGACTTCGTAGTCAGGCACACAGATGACCCTCTCACTCGGTTGGACAAGGGGAAGGTTACTGACAGTTGCCTGTCAGGTGCTATGATCCGCCACATAACACAAGCACTTACATCACTCAAGAACAGGTACATATATGATGTGTTCTTTGTACATGTCAATGTGAATGATCTGAGACATACCTCCCAGGACAACATGACAACAGATATATATTAGCTCTCTGATCATGTAGCCCAGGCTGGTATGACCCTGACCTTGAGTAGCATCTTACCTTCACCTACATGATACTGCAATATAACAGAAAGATGATAAACTTCAACAATTGGCTGAGCTTCTGGTGTCATTCAAAGGGGATCCAGTCTCTGTCTGCCTGTGATGACATGATAGACAAGCCTTGTTGCTTCGCTACAGATAGTTTGCACCTGTCACCCCTATGCTTCTGAATACTGGCCAAGGCTCTTGCTGCCCCCATATTACCGTTTCTAGGCAAGGCTCAAAGGTTCATAGGGTCATAGGTTCATAGGTTCATAGGTAGGTACTAGGCTATCTACCCTGGGGCCTATACAAGCCCAGCCAAAAAGGTACCCTGGCTTTTGCCACCCAAGAAATGTATTTTCCTGTGCCACTGTCAAGCAGAGACACAGACATGATCCCCAGGGTGAATTTGCTATTTCCCATTCAATCATAAAGATTTTTCTTGAAGAGTGCTAATGAGGAGCTTTGTTTGATATAGATAGGTAGTTTATTCTGGAGTATGGGAAGTCTCTGGGACAGGAATCTATCCCTCCAGCACGTCCTGTTTATTGCTGTGCTAAGGTTTAATTCACTGGAACATGTGGCTCTAAGAGATTTGGTTTTCTTGAGGTGGAGCATGTCCATTGAGTCCGGGTTGGACATGGCCTTATACGTCAGGCATAGATCACCTCTGAGCAGGCAGTAAGCAACCGAGTACAGCTGGAGTTTCTTTAGTCGAGCTGCATAGGGCATCTCTTTGAGGCCCATGATCCTCTTGGTCAGGTACTTCTGTGGTCTTACCAGCTGTTGTGTTTGCCGATTAAGGTACATACCAAATGGGGCATTGTACTCTATTATGGGCCTAATGACTGATGAGTAGAGAGGCACAATGACCTCTCTTGATCTAGAGGTGAACCCTTTTGTGATTAGGTGGGCTACACAGAAGGAATTTCTAACCACTTTGGCAATGAGATTATCAAAGGAGAGGTTACTGGTCCCCAGGTCCCTAATTACATGTTCCATACCTAGTGGATTACCACCTATGTGGTAATTCATGGGCCCTTTGTTTTTTCCAAAGGGGATGACTATGCATTTTTTGGCATTCAGCTTGAGGCCATGGTTTTGACACCAGGTATCTGTCTCTGTAAGACCCTTCTGGAGGATGTCTGTGTCAGCTGGAGAGTCAATTATGGCCCCCAGTTTGCAGTCATCTGCAAACTTGGTCAGCCATAATCCTCCTGAGCTTGCCTCTACCTCAGAGAAGTATATACTGAACAGGGGGGGTCCCAGGACCAAGCCCTGTGGGACACCACTTGTGACTGGTTTAGAGTCGGACATGGATCTCGCAACTCTGACCATGTGTGTTCTATCCGTGTGCCAGTTGACCACCCATCTCATGACATAGGGGTTAATGTTCAAGCTGGTAAGCTTGTCTATGATGCCAGAGTGGGGAATGGTGTTGAAGGCCTTAGTGAGGTCCAGGTAGGCTGTGTGGACTACCTTCCCTTCATCTATGGCCTTGGTAACTGTTTCGAAGAAGTCAACTAGGTTTAAGAGGCAGGATCTGCCTTTAACAAAGCTGAATTGGGTAGGGTCCAGTGTCTGGAGATTCCCGATGTCTCTGTTTCTGAATTAGGTAGGGTCCAGTGTCTGGAGGTTCCCAATGTGTCTGTTTATGAGTTCCATGATAATTCGCTCCATAGCTTTGCAGACCAGGCTGGTCAGGCTTGTAGGCCGATAGTTCCCAGGTTCTGTTGTGGGACCACCTTTGTGGAACGGGATGACTGTTGCTGTACGCCATTCTTTGGGTACATAGCCTGTGGTAAGGCTGAGTCTGAACAGTGAATTTAGGTGAGGGTTTAGTTCCTTTTGGAGCTCGTGTAAGACGCAGCCTGGGACACCATCCGGTCCCATTGATGCTGTGTTCTTAGCTTTAGAGAGGGCTGATTTTACCTGCATGTCCGTGATGTCTGGGGCTCTGCAATTTTCTGGGATGGACACGGGCCCTTTTGGGGGTGAGGGGGATGAAGTTTGCCCTGAACTTGTCTGCCAGGATGTTGGCAATGTCAGTTGGTTCAGTGTATTTTTTGCCATTTTGCAGCAGTTGAGAGCATATCTGAGAGTTGCCACCTAAATGTTTGATATAGCTAAATAAGGCTTTGCGGTTATCTTTAGATTCCTTGGCAATTTTTCTTTAGAAACTGGCCTTGGATAATTTTATGAGCAATCGTAATTTCTTGCTAATAATGATCAGTGATGCTTTTCCTTTTTGGAATTTTGCTCTATCATGTAGTAGTTTCCTCCTTCAGTTGTATAGCTTATTTATGGCCAAGGACCACCAGACTGGTTTCCTCTTTTTGGAGGAGTGAGTCTTGGTTTTACTTGGGATGGCTTGATCCATGCATCCCTGTAGATGCTCATAGAATGCACTTGTAAAGGATTCTACGGATTGGATAGCATTATCCTGTAGAGAGGGGGCTTTGAAACTTTCCACTTCATTCATGAGAAGTGTAAAGTTTGCTTTTGAAAAGTTTTTCACAGGGGTTTCCTTGACTGGGGGTGGGGTCGGGATGTGGATGTCCAGTGTGATTACTTTATGACCTGATCTTACCAGTGAGGGGTTTACCTCTGGCGTGGAACACTGATACCCCATGTTGGTGATGATCAGGTCCAGTATGTTGTCACCTCTAGTGGGCATGGTGACCAGCTGTTCCAGGGCGTTTGAGTTTATAAACTCTAGGAAGCATCGGGCAAAGTAGTTTGTACTTGAGTAATTCTCCCAGTCATTGTTTGGGTAGTTGAAATCTCCTAATATGGTGTTTGGTGAGACCTTTATATTTTCCAGTGTTCTCAGGAATGCTGAGTGAGGGTCCTGAGACAAGGAAGGTGATCTGCAGCAGGATACGATCTGATAAGCAGCTTTGCCCACTGTTAGTTGCACTTGGATAGTCTCTGAGGCCTCGTGCTGTGCCACTAACCTGGAGGTGTGGGTATCCTTTATGAAAATGGATACACCCCCTCCTTTTGTAGTTCGGTCTGGGTTTTGGGGCTGAAACTTGAAGGGATTGGGATTTCTTTAAGTGGAGCATGTCCAACAGCTCTGTGTTTGACATAGCTTTGTATGGTAGGCAGAGATCACCTCTGAGTAGGCGATATGCGACAGAGTAAAGCTGTAGTGTTTTGAGACGGTCTGTGTAGGGCATGTATTTGAGGCTGCTAATCCTCTTTGTGAGGTATTTCTGCAGGCTTTCCAGTTGTTGTAGATGTCTTGTGAGGTACATACCAAAAGGGGCGCTGCACTCTATAATGGATCTAATGAGTGATGAGTAGAGGGGAACAATGACCTCATTTTTTCTGCATGAGAAACCTTTTGTGATGAGGTGTGCCATGTAGAAGGATTTCCTGACTACTGTGGCTCTGTGATTATCAAAGGAGAGACTACTGTCCACCTGTGACCCAAGGTCTATTATCACACTTTCAGCATTAAGTATACTACTGCCTACATTGTAGTTCATGGGTACAGAGTTTTTACCAAAGGGGATGACAATGCACTTTTTGGCACTGAGCTTGAGGCCATGGCTTTGACACCAGGCATCTGTCTCAGTGAGGCCCTTTTGTAGGATGTCCACATCATTCATAGTTTTGATTATGGCTCCTAGTTTGCAGTCATCTGGGAACTTCATTAGCCAAAGACCTTCTGTGTTAGCCTGTACTTCAGGGAAGTAGATACCAAACAGGACAGGACACAGGACTGAACCCTCTGGTACTCCACTTGTCACTGGTCTGAAGTCGGATTTGGAGTCTGCTACTTTCACAGTGTGGGTTCTGTCAGTGAGCCAGTTGGCAACCCATCTTGTGACATAGGGATTTATACCTAGTTTAATGAGTTTATCTATAATTCCAGAGTGGAGGATTGTGTTGAAAGCCTTGGCAAGATCTAGATGGGCTGTGTGAACCACCTTACCCTTGTCTTCGGCTTTGGTAACTGCTTCCACGACGTCTATCAGGTTTAGGAGACATGATCTGCCTTTTACAAACCCAAACTGATTGTGGTCCAGAGTTTGGAGATTACCAATGTCTTTGTTTATAAGCTCCATGATGATACGTTCCATGGCCTTGCAGACCAGGCTCATCAGGCTAATGGGGCGCTAGTTCCTGGGGTCCGTGGTGGCTCCCCCCTTGTGTAGTGGAATAACCATCACTGTGCGCCATTCAGCAGGTACAAAGCCTGAGGTGAGGCTATGATTGAACATGGTGCTTAGGTGTGGTGCCAGTTCATTCTGTAGTTAGTGTAGAACGCAGCCTGGGATGTTATCCGGTCCCATAGATGCTGTGTTCCTGGCTTTGGAGAGTGTTTTTTACCTGTGCAGCTGTGATGACAGCAACTTTGCATTCTTCCGGTATAGAGATGGGCTCTTTCATGGGTGAGAGGAGGGTAAAGTTAGCACTGATCCTATCTGCCAGGATGTTGGCAATATCAGTTGGGTCTGTATATTTAGTGCCATTGTGCTGTAACTCAGAGCAGATCTGAGTGTTGCCATTGACATTCTTGACATAGCTATAGAATGCTTTGTGGTTATCTTTAGAATCAGTGGCGATTTTGTTTTTGTAACGAGCTTTGGAGGATTTTATCAGGGATCGCAGCGTCTTACTGAGGCTGACCAGGGAGCTCTTCCACTCATGGGATTTTACCCTCTTTTGCAACAGTTTCTTCCTTCTGTTGTGCAGTTTGTTTATGGCAGAGGACCACCAGACTAGCTTCCTTTTCTTGGAGGATAACATCTTGGTTCTGTTTGGGATAGCATGATCCATGCACTCATGTAAGTGCTTATAAAGTGCAATTGTGTAGGATTCAGTAATCGTAACTGCATTGTCCATCTGCATGGTTGTCCTGAAGTTCACCAATTCTGTCCTAAGAAGCATGAAGTTGGCTTTGGAGACATTTTTTAACATGGTTTCCTTAATGGGGGTTGGGGGCAGAATGTGGATATGTAGGGTAATTAGCTTATGGTCAGATAGGACCAATGAGGCATTGACTTCAGGTGTGGAACACCGGTCACTCAGGACAAACCAAACCCCGTAACAAACAAAAATAACCACAAAGTGAGCTAAATGCTACTCATTGCCAGAAGTCTCAGCCTCCAAATGCATACACTCAAGGCACTTCTCAGAATGGAGAATATTGATATCTGTGCAGTAACAGAAGCCTAGTTCAAGGCTCCAGAGAGCACACCAGCACTATTAGGATACTGCTCATTCCATACCTTCCAGCATAAGAACCTGGATCATAGCACATAGGCTGGGAATGTATCCATATTCATCAAGGATATCTACACCTCTCTCTGCATCCTCTCAACAGGATATGTACCCATAGAATGTTAAACAGCAACATTCTTCCCACTCCACAGGGGTGGGGCCACAAAAGACCCTTGGCATTCATGCTCTATGAGCCTGATGAGTCTGATCTGCAAGGCAATGGAGCCAATCATAATGGAAGTCAACAATAAAGACATTAGGAGCCTTCACACAGTTGAGCACACCCAGTTTGGCTTTGTCAAATGCAGATCACGCCTCTTGAACTGGGTGGATTTCCTTGAGACAGTTACCCAGGCTACAGATGAGTGAAATGAGCTCCACACAGCCTACCTCTACCTCGCTAAGGCCTTTGACACCATTCCCCAGTCAGGTATCATAGATGAACTTACCAACCTGGGCATGAATCCATACATCACAAGATGGATTGCAAACTGGCTCACAGATAGATCCCACAAATTAAGCGTTGCTGGCTACATGTCAGACTCTACACTGGTAACAACTAGTGGCCCCCAGGGTTCAGTCCTGGGGTCCCTCCTGTTTGGTATAGACTTCTCAAAAGTACATGCCAACACAGGAGGGTTGTGGTTGACTAAGTTTGCTGGGAACTGTAAAGTGTTTGCCATAATAGATTCCCCAGATGACACAAATATTCTCCAGAAGAGACTCTTTGAGACAGATGTGTGATGTCAGAATCATGGCCTCAAACTCAATGTGGAAGAATGCATAGTAATCCCCTTTGGTGAAAACAAAGTACCCCTAAACTACCACAAAGGTGTTACCCCCTAAAAACTGACAAGGTAATATGTGATCTGGGGACACAAGTAGATAGTCATCTTTCCTTTGACAGCCATGTTGCCAAAGTGATTAGGAAATCCTATGTGGCCTATCTAATCAACAAAGGGTTTGCATCAGGATCAAAAGAGCTAGTGGTGGCCTTCAACTCTTAAGTCATCAGACCCATCATTGAGTACAATGCACCATTATGGATGTACTCGACTAAGCATATCCAGCAGCTGTAGAGACCACAGAGGTACCTCACCAAGAGGATTACTGGCCTCAAACAGTTGTGTTATGCAACACAACTGGTAAAACTAAATCTGTTCTCCGTTGTGTACTGCCTACGTAGAGGCACACTCTGCCTAACATACAGAGCCATGTCCAACACATAACTGTTGACCATGCTCTGTCTACGGATAACAAAATTGAGTCGCACTACATACTCCAGGGATATGAACCTCATCACAAAAATGAATACAACATACTGGTGGGATAAAGTACCATCCCAGACACTTGCCTTACTGTGGAACAGAGTCCCAATGTACATCAGACAGAGCCCCTCGCTAACACTCTTCAATAGGAACCTTGATGAGTGGATGGGAAACAGACAATTCATGCCAGGCGTCACATCAGCAGCCCCACTAGAAAGGGGCTTAGGGTACTAACTATTAGAACTAGGGCTTAGGAGACTACCGAATGGGGTGGTGAAAGCTGCACAACTTGGCTAGGCTAATATATACCTTCGTGAAGATAGTCTACTACGTACCTATGAACCTATGTGACAGGTACATGTCTACAGATAGTAGATGTGTACTTCATTGCACAGTCATGTTGTACAGCAGGCACATGGACCACATACACTGTAATGCTTACAGATACTGGTGGCTGTTATGTACAGTGGGTGAGATGTGCACCTCATGTCTTTTGTGCCATTGGGATGTGTGCTGGGTGGGACAGTCCTGTATGGCTCCCTGTCATGGTCACCCTCTTACACACATCTCTGCCCATCCATCTTTGGCTTATTATACTGTGCCCCCCCCTACATATATATAGGTACATATGTAGGTAATAGGCTATCTGCCTGAAGGCATATATTAGTATGGCCAGAGTGTGCAGCTATCACAACACATGGGGTTAGTTCCCTAGGCCTCTGTGTAGTAGAGATGATGAAGTGATCCATGGTGTGACAGTTCAGTTTCACATACACTCATCATGGCTCCTCTGGAAGAGAGTCAGTGAGGGACTCAGTTTAATGTAGGTTGGGAGTCTGTTCCAAAGCAAGGGAAGTCTGTGAGTTAGTAATGTATCCCTCCAACATGCTCTATTTATTGTTGTGATGATAATATCCCTAGAGCATGTGGCACAGTGAGCTTGGGTTTACTTCAGATAGTGCATGTACATCAGTTCTGCATTGGACATGGACCTGTCTGTTGGGCAGAGATCGCCTGGGTAGACAGTATGCAACAGAGAACAGGTTGAGTTACATCAGTCTTGTTGCATGGGGCAACTGTTTGAGGCCAGTAATCTTCTAGTTGAGGTACTTCAGTGGTCTTTCCAACTGCTGAAGGTGCCTAGTCAGATTCATCGCAAGTGTGCCATGATACTCTCTGATGGGTCTGATGACTGATGAGTAGAGGGAACCTCCTTTGACCTACATGCAAAGACTTTGGCAATTTGTGGGAACACATAGCATGATTTTCTAACCACTTTGTGAATGTGTTTCTGGAAGTAGAGATGACTATCCACATGTGTCCATAGATCCCTTATTATTACCTCCATGCTTAGGGTGTTGGCACCTATGTGGTATTTGTATGACTGTAGCTTGAGGCCATAATTTTGACACCACATCTGTCTGACTGAGACCCTTTTTAAGGATGTCTCCGTTGTCCCAAACATTGATTATGACAACCTTTTTGCAGTCATCCACAAACTTTGCTAACCATAGCCCTTGTGTGTTTGACTGTATTTCTGAAAAGTATACACCAGACAGGAGGGGTCCCATGACTGATCCATGGGGGACGGCAGTTGTTATCAGCTTACAATCCAACAGGGATACCACAATTCTTACCTTGTGGGATCTATCTGTGCCCCAGTTGGCAATCAATCAGATGATATGCGTGTTTATGCACAGGTTGTTGATTTTGTGGATACATGTGTGTGGGATGTTGGAAAAGGGCTTTTCAAGGTCTATGTAGGCCATGTGTAGCTCATTTCATTGATGTATGTCCTAGGTGACTGCCTTGAAAACTGTCTAGCAGGTTTGCCCCTGACCAAACCAAAATGGGTAGGGTTGGGTGTTTGTAGGCTACCAATAGCTCTGTTTATGAGTTCCATAATGATGGACTCCATGGCCTTGCAGATCAGGCTTATTAGGCTTATAAGACAATAGTTCCCATGGTCTGTTATGCACCAACACTTGTGGAGTGTGCCAAACATTGCTGTAACCCATTCAACAGTTTCATATCCTGTACAGAGGGTGAGTCTCAACAGACTGTTCAGGTGCAGAGTCTGTTTGTTTTAGAGCTCACATATGACACAGCCAGGGAAAACACGTCATCCCATAGACGCCGTGTTTTTAGGTTTGGCTAGAGCTGTTTAACCATTGTATATGTGATTTCTGGGTTTTCACAATTTCTAGGTATGGTAATGGGCCCTTTTGTCAGTGAGAGGGGGGTAAATATGTATGAACCTGCCTGACAAGATGTTGGCAATGTCGGTCATGTACATGTATTCATTTACACCTTGCACTGACTCAGAACATATATGAGTTTACATTGATATTTATGACATAGCAAAATAAAGCTTCATGGTTCTCTATGGACTCTTTGGCAATATTTTTGCCAGAACATGGCTTGGATGATGTTAGGAGTGCTCATTGTTTCTTGATGATACTGATCAGAGATATATTGATCTTCTTTGGATTTTCAGTTTCTTTGAACAACTTAAGTACTTGTAGTACATAGTTTGATTATGACAGGGGGTCCAATATATTATATGGGTCTGTTTTCATATCACTGTGTGCACAAGGCAGGATTGGTGAATAGTGACAAGTGTCTGGAATAAGAACTGCAACTGCCAGATATGTGTGGCCCACTGCTGCACTCAGACATGGCCTAAGTGTATGAGCATGCCCAGTATGACCTTTCAGTATGTTGCTGACTGAAATTTGCTTAATTTGTTTAAGTGTGTGAGCATGCCCACTTTGGGCATATATACTATATGTGTGTGAAAAGTCAAGTTGGTTTTTACTTCAAGGCTCACCTTTGTGTTGTACATCGACAGGAAGCACTCTGTGCCTGCAGGGCTTCCATGAGTCAATTTGCATAGACTTAACATTTCTACATACAGGGGGGACAGCTATTATTTGTACATTTCTACCCAGGGGTGCACACCTGATTGTTACTGTGGGTGTACATAGGATGTGGGGTACACCTGACACTTATACACATTTTCTAGGCCTGCACTGCTATGTCATGTACTCCATTTCAGTCTGTACTGTTGCCTATCATACTGGCTTGAGGCATACCACTGCACTACAGACCTTAGTTTCCAGTTACATGCATATTAGTTTGTGACTTCATAGCCTACCCAACCCACATCACACTGCCTGGCCTGCTGTTATCTGTCTGCATAGGCCTGGGGGGAGGTTACTCATATGCCTCTTCAGAGGGCATGATACAGCATTTGTTTGTGTTTGCGATTGTCTACAATTGTCTTGCTGGCTGTGACTGTTAGGTATGTGACCTCCCCCAACTGGTATGTGTGAGTGACTTAAGTTGTGTCTGTGCCAGTGAAATGCTGTCTGGCTTAGTGGTTCAGTACTGTGACTATAGTGCACAGTATCCTGAGTTCGAGCCCTGTCACTGTTTTTTATTTTCCTGCTAGGCAGACCTGATTGGTTAAGGAACAGTAAAGTAGGTGTGAGCGTGTTTACCCATCTTTGCTCGACTTTGCCCAATGTTGCTCAACATTGCCCGACGTTGCCCGACATTGCGCTGATTAGTGTGTTGCGCAGCTACAAGCAATTGGATTTTAATATGCTCAATACTGGTAAAATGTGATTAGCAGTGCTTTATATTGCTTAAAATAGGGCACTCATGCCTCAGGTGATGCTGCAGGGCTGCCTATGTCAGATGCACATAGTACACTCCCTATACATGTTTGAAAACAGATAGTGTCAAGTTAGGCATCCCTTTTACTGTATGTGCAAGTCAGAGAGAGGTGTCATTTCCAGGGTTCCTACTGAGTCAGTGTATGTGCTATGCATTGCCTCTTTGCCAAGGCCAGGGCATACTGGGCACACCTCCTTCTGCCTACTGGGGCAGGCTCAGGTTGTTCCTCCTCCAAGTTACGCTGTGCCTGTGCAGGTCTTGGCAATGGTGGGGGGCTGTTTGGCCCTGCCCCATGCTGTTCCTGCTGCAGCTGTTTCCACAGGATCATATTGTGTAGCAAGGCACATACCATAACAATTTGGGTACATGTAGTTGGTGAGTACTGCAAGGCTCCACTAGATGTGTCCAGGCACCGGAACCATGACTTGAGCATCCCAAACACATGCTCAGTTATGTTTCTTGTTTGTGCGTGTGCTTCATTATGGAGTTCTTGTTCAAGTGTGTGTGCATTTCTGATGGGTGTCATTAGCCACGGCTGTAGTGGGAAACCAGCATCCCCCACTAGGTGACCATCAGGGATGTCCCCACTGGCAAATCTCTGGTACAGCTGTGTCAGATGCCAGATGTGGGAATCGTGATAGCTTCCAGGGCAGCCAGCACACACATTCATTATTATGCCCTGGGCATCGCACATGACCTGGCAGTTGATGGAGGGGAAGCCCTTGCGGTTGATGTAGATCCTACCTTGTTCACCGGGTGGTGTTTTGATGCGTATGTGCGTGCAGTCTATTGCACCCACTACCTTAGGCTATTCTGCTATTTGGTGGAAAAGACGCATATTGCTGGCCAATGCCTCATGGGAATTGGGGAAATATACGTGGTCAGCGACATGTGCTGACATGGCATCCAGGAACTGGTGGCATACCCTGGATGCTGATACCTGTGAAATCCCCATCATATCACCAGTTGGTCTCTAGAAGGTACCTGTAGCTAGTATTCTTAAGCCAACACATACCTTGGTATCCACTGGGATGGGTTCCCCTCTGTTGTTTCTGTGTGTGAGGCGTGGCCGGCACAGCTCAACTATTTGCTGCAGGAGGTCTTTGTCCACTCTATAGCGCTCCACTATCTCCAGCTCATATAGCCCCTGGTAGGTTATCCTGGGTCTGTACACGCTTCTCAATCTCCTCACTGTTGGTTGCTCAGCAGCATTCACAACATCACCACCCTCAGCACCTTGCACATGTTGGTTTATGATAGCAAGAGCAGCCCCTAACATTTTGTCTGACTTAAGCATTTTAAGCTTTCCCTCTTAGTATACTGCAGTGTTGCAGAGTTCTTGGGGAAAAAACAGGGGGGAATGCTGTTTGCAGAGTTTAAAGTGCTGGGCTGGGCTAGTCTGCTGCCTGTGTAATTAGCTGATTCTGATTGATTTCACCTGGCAGCTCTGTTAGTTTTCCTTGGTTAACTTCCTACTACTGCTTTTCCTTCCTTTTCCTTTTCTGTTTCCGCCCAGGGCAGCGCCGCGCAAACACTCGCACACACGCGCACATGAGCGTACATGAGCGCACATGCTGTGTACATGTTTGCAAGAAATTTCCAAACTTTTAACAGTGTGCACCTTTGGTTTCAGGTTTTAAAATAGGACAACTGTAGATATGCCTATTGCAATCCTGAGCAAATCAGGGCAAACACAAGCCACTGTGCTCCAATTAGCTTACAGCCTTACTGACATACCCCCTCATGATGTCACCTATATTCTACTCTACTACTCACCTACTCCTACACTTACACTCTTGGGACATGGCTCACATGCTGGGGAAAATTGGGATTCACTATCCTTTTCCTCATTTGCGTAGGATTGCCTACTAATGCATGGTTACATCTCTCACACTGAGCTTCCCCCCCTTAGCAACCACTACTCAGTGGCCATGTTGTCTTCAGCTTGCCATTCACCTGCATGGTAGGATAAGCTTTTTAGTGAAAATGCCTATTTTTGGCTATTTTTAAATTATTTTCTTGTTTTTTTAAAGCGCCGCATGTTTGCGCGGTGCTGCGTTATGCTTAAACATCGGATATCGGGGGAAAAAAAGTTATATTTTGATATTTTTAAACATTTATAAATGCCAATGGCCTTATGTTTGGCAATTGGCATGCTTCCTCAACTGTATGCATCCTTTATTTGGAGCTGTCATAGCTCCGTTTAGCTATTTGTAGAACGGTACTCCGTTACCAATGGAATACATTTCTGCAGATAACACTAATCTTCCACGGACAGGTTAGTGTTTCCTGGATTGCAAATTTACCTCATTTGCATAGCTTTCAGCAGCAAATGAGGTAATTTGCATACCATGACGCTGTCCGTGCAAGAGTAGATTTAGCAGCTCTCTTGCACGCCCCTGCCGGCTGTACCTGGCTCATACGGCAGACATATTGTCGCAGTGAGCTCCTACACTCTTCTTGCACTCTGTGCAAGCTTTCGTAAATCTGGCCCAATGAGTTGTTCAGATTTTTGCCTGAATAAGTCTATCTAGGTGAATGTGTTCTTTGCACTTGCAATGTAGCACTTTAAATACGCTGTGGATTTTAAACTTTTTCAATAAACATATCTTGCTTTAAAAAAGCAACCTTTCAAGTAAGTTGTGGACTCTGTACTTTTTAAAAAAAAACTTTTTTTTTTTATCAGTGCTTGTGGTTCCAGTTACTTTTTTGTTTTGACAGTTTGGCCTCATTAGTAATGGACTTGTCACTGCACTAATACTGTTGCTTTGCTTTTGCAAGAATGATGAAAAGAGGTGGTGTGAATGGCTACTGCCTGGCTACTACTAGTGCTGGTCTCACCATATCTTCTCTCTTCTGGGATACAATGCTCCTTTGCTCATTATCTCATCAGAAGCAAAACATTAGCAGCAATCCCAAAATGAGAAGTAGGCCACAGCCTGTTTGCTGATAACAATCTTGTCTCAGTTGATACAAACGTCTGTAGATTTCTTGTAGCCTTTTCCTGGTAGATGTCTTGAATAGCAACCAGACAGTCAGGAACATCAAGTACAGACACTCACTCTCCAACCAGAAACAGTCAGGAATCAATGCACTCTGCTCCTTCTCTCACCAGGACCAGAATATAAGCGCAGATTCCAAGCTGTCACTTATAAAGCATTTATTAAGCTTTCTGGTGATCAGCAGTCTCCAGAAAATAATGTAAATTTACTCTTTCTGTCACCAGGAGAAAACAGAAGCACTAATCCCAAGGTGACTACTTAGATGCAGAATGTGGGCTCTCCAATAACTGGTGGTCTTGCAATAGATGATTAAAGGTAAGATGAAAAAAGTGAGTTAATATCCTATGCACTGCAGTGTGCAATAGCAGTTAGATAAGAAAAGGGGGTAACTTAACTTTAGCTAAGTGGAGAGCCACTCATTTTAAAAGAGCAAGATAGGTAGAAAGGGGGTGGGCACTTTTTTTATTCTGGTTCTATGAAATACAGTGGGATGGCCAATAAATTTAAATGATTGAAGGGGAGTGATTTCACAACATTATAATTCTGTGCTTACAACAGCCAGTGAAAGGGGAGAGGGAAGGAGATACATGGTCAAATTAACATAAGGGGCAGGCAATTAGAAAGACAGTTGTGTCTAAGAACACAACATCAACAGGCTTGGGGGGAATGAAAACATTTTTAAAAAGTTCTGTGTGACTCACAAGAGACACAGCTGTGGTCTCATTTCAAGTTTTAATATGCAGTTAAAAGCAGTGATGGGTAAAACACAGTGTAAAGAAAACAAATCACAGTATACAAAATAGAAGAAGGCAATAAAATAATACAAAATACAAGAAAGCAAAAACAAACTAACCTTTCCCTCGCAACAAGTTGTGGCAGTGTCTGGGTGAGCTTTTCCAGTATTTTAGGGAAGATAGGCAGGTTACTGGGAATCTGAATCACTGCTCTGAAGCATATCTTGTTTATTGTTTGTGCAGTTATGGGAAATCCTGGCTCATGAACCAAACTACATTCTGTGTGGTCGATTTAATATAAATAATATGTTTTCAAGATTTAAGATTTCTATTTAAATGAGCCTGCTACTGCTGTAGAGGAAAACGTAATAGACCGTGTGACATTGTAGGTTAGCAGCAGTATCATGGGCAGGCTTATAATGCCACCTGATGACACCAACTAACATGCTATGGCCAGAGGCTACAGGTTCTAACTCCTAAACTACTGCCATTACTATCTGAATGTACAATTGAACTGGATACTGTTTGGCTACCACAACTGGTACCCTTGAATATACAAAAATAGACTGGCCTTAAGGTGATAGAGCAACTATGCACTGCATTGGGTAGTTCATGCAATACCCATATAAGTGTCACACTCCCCAGATCAACATTATAATCAGTGGCTCTCCAGGATTTTACACAGTTTAGAGCAAGGCCATTGTGTTTGAATGCAGCTTAGAAAATTTGCTATAGTTATTTTTACACTTACAAAGACACACACACACACACACACACACACACACACACACACACACACACACACACACACACACACACACACACACACACACACACAGACACACATTCACTATTTTGCCCTCATCCATTGCTCTGGTTACCTTTTCAAAGAAGTCCACCAGGCTGACTAGGCATGATCTTTCCTTGACTAAGCCATACTGGATTGGTACCAGTGTCTGAAAGTTTCTTATGTCATTGTTTACCATATATGTGATAATACTTTCCATGACTTTGCAAATGAGAGTAGTCAGATTATGGGCATGTAGTTACTGAGATTGGTAGAACAGCCACCCTTGTGCAAAGGGATGGTGGTTGCAGTCCTCCATTCACTTGGCACAGAGTCTGATTGGAAGCTGTGGTTAAATAATGATTCTAGTGGTCCTGCCAGGTCATTTTCTTGTTACTAAGGAGGCATGCTGGGATATAATCAATGTGGTATTCCTATCCCTGTAAAGTGCATTGAGGCCTTATTTTATAATGATAGTTCAGCATAGGCAGTGGTGGTCTCAAGAGTTTGAGGGGGTTTGGATTTTTGACAATGTGCCATCTCTTAGCAGGAAGCTTGCCTTAGAATAGTTTTTCAAAATGTTTGTGTTAGCTGGTGTCCTGGGTTTTATTTTTATTTCAAAGAAGACAGCTTTGTGGTCTGACCTGAGGACTTTATACTAGGGGTGTGCAAAGTTTTTTTATGTTTGTGAGAACTACGTCCAGGATGTTAGTGCCTCCAGTGAGCATGTGGACTAGTTGGTCTATGGAGTTTTTTTTTTTACAAAGTACAGGAACCTCTGGGCCTGAATGTTTGGGATTGTCTATGATTCTCAGATTATAGTGGGGTAGTTAAAGTTGCCCATGGATAATGTGTTGGGTTTAATAAGGAGTGTCTCCAGACATTTAAGTATGGTTAATTGGTACCCTGGATCATCGATAGGGACCTATAACTTGCAAAGATATGCTACGGGACATTACCTATGAAATTTGGATGTGTAGAACCTCAATCATGGCATGACTGACCTTGAGGTATGTGTTTCTTTTTGATGTCAGTTGAGAAAACTTCACATTTTGTCTCCTCCTGTACAGTAGGTGCATATCTCTCAACTACCTAGATTTTCACAGAATGTCCAGATTTTTTTTGCCTCATATTTTTGGTATGTTCCTTAAATCTATGGTTTTCTGGCAAATCACTGAGGACTGAAGTCACTAAATAATGACTTCATATCATCCAGAAAACAAATGTTCACAGAAAATCTATTATTTTAACAACTTTCTAAGTTTATAAGAGCAGTATTTAAAATCTGTCCATGTTTTTGGGCCATTGCCCTCCCATTATTTTAGGCTTTGTTCAGATTTCTTGTATTAAGAAGTTGAGTGGTATGAGTAGATGGTCTAAATATGTGGAAAGCATTGTAGCCCTGCGCTGTTGGAGTGCTCTCAGTGGCTTTTAACCATGTTTCAGTAATTGTACATATGTCCACATTCTCCAGTGTAAGAAGAGCTTGCAGGGAGTGAAGGTTCTTGTTTAGACTCCTAGCATTGAGAAGTAACACAGTTAGATTTTTCTGGTCTGGTTTTGCTATTTCAGAAGGTTTGTAAGGTTGTCAGTGCCTACAAAAGGCTCTATGGAGGAGGGCAGTGTTTTAAGCAATATTCAAAATCCTAGAAGGAAAAGGTGCAGAACATCCCCTGGCAAGGTCAAATGGTCTGTTTTTCTTGTCCTCCCATGCTGACAAATATTGTGCCCTCTTCAAATGATACCAAAAACTAAGCCAATTATTAAAGTCAATTGTCTAATGTTCATATTGTAGCATCATCCTAGGAGAAGGTAGAATGCCGCTTAATCATAGGTTCATGACAACTTGGGACACATAATCCAAGGGCTGCAACATTTATCTCTTTATATAGTCCAAGGAGGTATGTATTAGGCCATTTACAACCACATACATGGAGTATAAATGATTCATACTGGTAGTTGTGGTTCAGTGACCTGAGAGTGTGTATGATCTGGTTAATCCTGGCCACTGAGAATCAAGTGATCATGAATCTCTCCTTACTCAGCATGGTAAGTGGGGCATCTGTGTGTCTGACATGGTTTACCTTCAAAATGTTGATGGTCACAATGTTGAAACCGCTTCCGTGAACCTGGAACTACACCTTCTCAAAACCTCGAAAGCTGATATTCTGAACCGCATTATCTCGCCCCCTTTTTGACCTATGATAACACTTGTTTGTAGGTGTGGCATGGTCAGAAATATCAACGTTCAATGTTTTGTCGGATTTCTGAAGATGTGGCAATACGGACTTCATGAAAACGTTTTGGTGGTGTGTACATTTGACTATGTGCTTTCGACATTTTAAAGGCAAACCATCTGATATTGAAGTCTTCTTTAACAAAAATATTGACTTGAGTGGTAGTTTGTCATATGGGTTTAGAAGTTGAGACACCATGAGATGTAGCTGTATGTTCTGTGGTGGGTGTTGTTATACTGTAGTGCTTTTGAGATTGTTGAGGATGTTTATTGTAGGTGTAATGTCTGGAGGCCCTTAGGGTTCAGGAGGATTACAGCATATGACAGTCTATGTGTCTTGACCATATTGCTTGTGATGGGTGTAGTGTGAGTGTTACTGACAGAGTGTTTGGTATTATACACGATTGCATGTGAGATCTTGCTTCAATAACACTGTATAAATACATCTTTATAGGTTTTTAGGAGATTATTGTGCTAACTGCTTAAAGGCCCTTACAGGCCTAGCCAACACAACCTGATTTTACCCAATATAAAGCCACTAGCAGCAAGAGGATGGCATGGATTTGTGCCTGTGCATTGACTATCTTATAAATGGTTGTCAAAGTTCAGGCTACCATCTATCTGTGTACCTAGATCTCTCACCTCTGAATCTACCCTAAGGGGTGTGCTATTGATGTTGTAATTTGCAGGGTTATTTAACATCCAAAAGGGCATTTTTTGCCATTAGTTTTAGGCCATGGTTCTGGCACCAATCATTTGTCTGATCTAGACCCTCCTGAAGGATATCTACATCACTGGGGGATTCGATGATTGCCCCCAGCTTGCAGCCATTGATAAACTTTGTCATCCAGAGGCCTTCCACATTTGCCTTGACTTTAGAGAAATGTATTCTGAACAGGACTGGTTCCAGTCCTGAGCCCTGTGGCATGCCACTAGTAACTGGCTTCTTGCCAGATCTGGATTCACCCACTTTAACCACGTGTTCTGTCCATGAGCCAATTGTCCATCTGGTGACATAGGGATTTACTCCCAGTTTTGTAAGTTTATTTACAATACCTGAGTTGGGAATTATGTCAAATGCCTTGGCTGGGTCAAGCTATCCATTATGGTTCATGGGTTAGTACTAAGCTAACTGCTCTTGTGAGCCATTTCAAGCCTAGACAGTTATCCCTTGTGAGACTCAAACCCTGCACCTTGTGTTTGCAAGGTAAACACTTTAACCATTAGGCCACCCTCCCAACCCTCATCCATGTCCTTAGTGACTTTCTCAGTGAAATCCACCAGATTCACTAGGCATGACCTGCTTTGGCAAAATTGAATTGGGCTGGTCCAGTGTTTGGAGGTCTCCTATGTCATTATTTATCAAATCCACGATTATTCTTTCCATGGCCTTATATATAAGACAAGTCAAACTTGTGGGTCTGTAATTTCCTGGGTCAGTAGATGGTCCTACTTTATGGAAAGGGATGACTGTTGCAGTCCTCCACTCTACTGGGATGAAGCCAGTCCAGAGGCTGTGTTTAAATAGATATCCTAATGGGCCTGATAAGTCCTGATTTAGTCTGTTTAAGAGGCAACCTGGTATATTGTCAGGCCCCATTGAAGCAATGTTTTTAGTTTTAGAGAGCACAGTGGCAACCTGTTCTTTGGTGATAACTGCCAGTGGGGTGGTGGAGGGTATGTTTAGAGGAGAACTGGGGGTAATGGGTAGATGAAATTTGAGCTGAATTTGTCAGCCAGCAGATTTGCTATGTCTTCCGGCTGAGTATAGGTGATGCCATCTACAACTAATTCTGCACATTGTTGGGTGTTGCCCTTAAGACTGTGGAGATAACTAAAAATGTATTGTGGTTGTCCTTAGCTTTAGAGGCTATTTTTACCTCAAAGACTGCTTTCAGAGACTTGACTAGTTCCCTGATTTGCCTGTTTAGACTAATAAGGGACCTATTTCTCTGTTGTGGTCATTCCCTCTTACTTCTCAACAGGAATTTATTTCTCTTGTTGCACAAGCTATTAGTACTAAGGGTCCAGCAGGGTAGATTCTTTTTGTGGTTTGAACTGGGATTTTTTTGTACTGCTGCTTTTATGTAGTTGTTTATATGGTTGTACAGGGCTTTTGTGTGTGTCTCTCCATAGGTTTCTGTGTTTTCTGAATTTGGAGGAGCTTGTTAACTAGTTATGCCATCCCTTAATAGGGGGTAATTTTACATAAAGCATCAGTCTGTTTAAGAATTATATATTTGTCTGTAAACATGAAACAATTGCTGCATTGCCAAAGGTTGCCCATATTCACCAAACTGGTTGAGGAGATAATAGGAAAGTGCAAATCCATGGCTACAAATCCTTTCTACATAATCTACAAAAGGGTTAAACAAGAGGGGTTTACAGATGGATAGACTGGGTTTTGTGAGTTCAGGCTACAATCAAGACTAACAGGGACAAAACTCATGGGGGGGTCCTCCTAAATGAGCAAACTAGCTGCTCTTTCTGTAACTAATTATGAGGAAATGTAAAAGGTAGATTTATAGGGAAATTTTAATCTTAATCTCCTGCAGCTATACAGGGCATTGCTAACTGCCACAGTGTCTTAATTCAAGCAAAAAACACTCTTGTTCTCTGGTGGTGTGGTCACTAAGCATGGCTGAGCTCCGTGGAAATGAGACAAGTGTTGTACAAATGTGATGACAGCAGAGAAGATTAAAAAACACGGAAAAAATCCCCCTGACAAATCAGGAACAACATATCTCTCTGTGTTTTAAGTAATATTGGCCATGAAAATCCTCATGTCCCCTCTGTTCTCACTGGAGTGCAAGCATAGCTTTTCAAACTTGAGATCACTAAAAAGGGCAGGAAGTCCAGATGTAACAACAAATATAGATCAACAATGTAGTTAAAATGCCAAACAGCATGCAATGCAAGTGCAGAAACAATGAAAAAAGTACTTATCAATTTTGTTTCAAACACCTTTATTGTATTATTACTTGTGACACAGGCAAATTTACATTCCTATAAAAGTAGTCAAACTATATTAACATAATAAACATTATACTTAACATATGTTGCTATACATCATATAACCTAATACATTATTCAGTTCCTGCCTTTTTATAAACAAGAAAGTACATAGGCAATCATACATTTATATAAATGAAAACAAACCACGCTGACATAATCCTAGTTGAAAGCATTTTTCATCAGAAACCATACTGACACACTCCCAGTTGCAAACATGCATCACTTATAATCCACCCAATTTTTCTCACTTAAACATTATATAGCTCATTTAAGGCTTGTCGCCGTTTAAACCTCATTCCTCCTTTGTATGTATTGTTCCCACAATTCCCATTTTTTCCTATGCAGTTTGTTCCTACCCCTTTCTAAAGATCTCAGTTCCAGTTGTTTTATCTCTGTTACTATATTCACTACTTCGAGTATAGTTGGTTCAGATTTTGATTTCCATTTTCTAGTAATTGCTTTTTTAGAAGCCACAATTAGTAGACACATCAAGGCATTACTATGTCTAGGCAATTCTGATTCTATATCATAGCTCAGAAAAATCATCTCCCTCGTCCGACCAATCTGCCCACCCAGCATTTCCGATAGTGCATCCTGCAGGGAATCCTTAAAGTCTGCCAACTCACTTCACTCCCAGAAAATATGTTCTCAATTATCTCTTTTGTTTCAGGTTAAATTTGAGTAAAAATAACACTATTCCCCAGATTCAGCAAGCTCTGCATGGTGTGCAGGAATAGTGCAATAGCTGCTGCACGCAATATGGCCGATGAGTGATCCAGGATCGAGCTCCCGGGATGTGCACAAGCGCTCCTACACTGTTCCTGCACAGACACAGCTTCTGTATGCTAATTACCTCATTTGCAGGTGAATACCATGCCAATGAGGTGAATTAGTGATCCAGGAAGCAGGTAGGCATCTGTGCAGGAATAGTGTAACCTGCAGAAATGTATTCGGCTACTAACAGAATATATTTCTGCAAATTGCAAAATGGAGGCATGACAGCTCCAAATAAAGCATCTAATCAATGTAGTATGCATGCCAATGGCCAAATATATGGCCATTGGCATGGTAAATAGTTGCAAAATTATAAATAACTTTTATTTTGGCCAATTTTGTCCGTTTAAGAGTAGGTCAGTGGTTCACAATCGGGATCGGCCCGAAAATAAGAAAAAAAGTTGGAAATAACCTTGTAAACCAGACCGCATTCTGCCATAATAATCAATGGCATGCATAACACAACAATACCGTGTGATAGTGGTTGCTATGGGGGAAGGTTGAGTGTCAGTTTTGTAACCATGCATTAGCAGTCAGTTTTATGCAAATGATGGGATTGATACTGAATCACAGATTTCCCCTCACTGTTAGCTTGCACCCAACCATGTAGGTGCAGCAACACCATGGTATAAGCATAAGAGGTAGATGACCTCATAAGGGGGACTGTCATGCATGCTGTAAGCTTAATGGAGCTCTGTGGTCCATATTTGCCCTTAGCTAAGCACAGCTCAGGAAGGGAGTGTGTGTCTGAGGCTGCCTAGCAGTGTTTACATTGCCTAAATGGGTGTGCTCGCCACTCACCAGGTTTTAAACCAAAAAAAAAAAAAAAAAAAAAACAGGAAATAGCAGCTCTGTTCATATCTGAGCACTGGGTATGCATGGCATACCTTGGGGCTTAAGCTGGAAGACAATGGGAGGGAAAACAGCAGTAGGCAGGCAATCAAGGAGAACCAGAATAGCTGGCAGGTGAAATGTATCAGAATAAGCCAATTACACAGGCAGCAGCACAGCCCAGCCCAGCCCAGCACACTACTATAAACTATGCAAACACCTTTCAATCTGTTTTTTCCCACAAACTCTACACCACTGGTGTACACAGATGGGGAAATTTTACCTGACAAAACTAACAAATTGATAGGGGCTGCTGTCGCTCTCATACATCAATATGTGGAAGGGGCTGAGGGTGGTGAGGATGAAAATGCTGACAACCAACCCACAGTGAGGAGAAGAGTGTACAGACCCAGGGTAACCTACCAGGGGCTACATGAGCTGGAGACAGTGGAGGGCTATAGGGTGGACAAAGACATCCTACAGCAAATTGTTGAACTATGCTGGCCACGTCTTACACACAGAGCCAACAGAGGGGAACACATCCCAGTGGATACCAAGGTATGTGTAGGCGTAAGAATACTAGCCACAGGTACCTTTCAAAGGGCAACTGGGGCTATCATGGGGATCTCACAGGCATTAGCATCCAGAGTACTCCACCAGTTCCTGGATGCCATGTCAGCACATGCCAGTGAGCACATTTATTTCCTCAACACCCATGAGGCGTTGACCAGCAATATGAATGTCTTCTACAATGAGGTAGTGGGTGCTTTAGACTGCATGCATATACACATCAAAGCACCACCTGGCGAGCAGGCTAGGGTCTACATAAACCAAAAGGGCTTCCCCTCCATCAATGTGCCAGGTTGTGTGCGATGCCCAGGGCATTATAATGAATGCGTGTGCTGGCAGCCCTGGAAGTTATCACGACTCCCACATCTGGCATATGACACAGCTGTACCAGAGATTTGCCAGTGGGGCATCCCATATGGCCACCTAGTGGGGAATGCTGGTTACACACTGGAGACGTGGCTGATGACACCCATCAGAAATGCACACAAATCCAAACAAGAACTCCATAATGAGGCACACGCACAAACCATAATCATAATAAAGCATGTGTTTGGGATGCTCAAGTCATGATTCTGGTGCCTGGACATTTCAGGTGGAGCCTTCCAGTACTCTCTAGCTACATGTACACAAATTTTCATTTTATGTGCCATGCTACACAATATGATCCTGCGGAAACAGCTGCAGCAGGAACAGCACGGGGCAGAGCCACACAGCAGCTCCCCACCATTGCCAAGGCCAGCATAGGCATAGAGTGACTCAGAGGAGGAACAACCTGAACCTGCCTATGTAGGCAGAAGAAGGCATGCCCAGTATGCCCAGACTTTGGCAAAGAGGCAACGCATAGCACATACATGACATGGTAGTAACCCAGGGAATGACACCTCTCTCTGACTCACACATACAGTAAAAGGGATGCCAAACATGACACTACCTGTGCTTTACCATGTATAGGGAGTGTACTATGTGCATCTGACATAGTCAGCCCTCCAACACCATCCTCAATACTGGCACTGCCACAAGGTAAGTCACTCTTCCTATCAATTGCTGAATGGAGTATTATGTTCTGCTAGTTGTAGCTATGGTATGGATGTGAGCATGCAAGGGAATTGGGTGGCTGAATGGGATGGCAGCAGATAGTGGACACCTATATGGACAGCATGAAATCCATAACAAATACTGGTGTTGACAAAGTAGGCAGTATTAGACGATGTGACAAATCCCACTGCAGTACATGTGGTGGTCCAAATGTGTGTCCATAGGACACAAACATGCATGTCAGTGAGGTTCACATACCCAACAACAGCCTCAGCCAGCAGGACAGGTGTAGATGACCATAAAGAAAGGCTGTGCTAAGGCCTCCAATTAATGGCAATGGAAAACAGCCCCCCACCAGACTTACACAGACAGACTACAACAGGTCAGGCAGTTGTATGTAAATTCTGCAGGGTAAGAAGTCTGAAACTGAAATGTAGGTAAATAAAACCTAAGATCTGTACTCTACTGATATGCCTCTAGTCTGCACGATAGGTCAGAATACAAAATGAAATGGAAGCCAACAGAGTACCTGAAATACCAGTACAGTCATAGCAAATGCCTGCAGTTGTCAGGTGTGCCCCCCCCCCAATCCTATGTAGAAATGCAGTAACATGTACGTGTGGGTTTAATAACAGTGGAGCACAGATTACCTTACCTGGCCCAATTTACAGGATAGATTGTTGCATGTGTACAATATGCAGTACTCTGTGTGTTAGGTTGGTGTGTGTTGCATATTGTGTGGAAGTGGTCAGCATGTAGACATGGAGGGTTGTGTCCCGGTGGCCTATGGCCAGTACTGTCGATGACAGGGCCATGTTCTGACAACTGCAGTGCCAACCACAAAGCATCCTAGCAAGATCCAATTCAGCAGTCATCCATACTCATTGTTCAGATGTCAATATCTGTCACAATCTGAAAGATGAACATGCCATAAATGTGGGCCCAGACATACACACAGTACTCAGGTGGAAGTACCCTAGACAGAGTACATAAAATGTAACTGTCAACTGCACACACCTTTGAAATTGTACATACAGTTTAGCAGCACATTAGTTGTCTGTGTAGTACGGAATACTGATGTAGTCTGGCCAATCACTGGCAGACAACAAAAAGCACAGTTATGAAGTAATGAGAGACTGCCAATGTCCCCACACAAGGCAGTTCAAGGGGAACGTCCCAGGTATATCTGTGAGTCAGCTGCAAGAATCTTCCATATTACACATGCACTCAGCTCACACCACCATCAGCCACAGGTTTATCACAGGTCATATCCCTGCTGTTGGGAATAAGTACAGTATGACCCCCACGTCTGTATGGGAATACCCACAGGAAGGCAGCATGCTGAAGAGGTGTCCCATGCAGGTGTGCCCCCTAGCTGTAAGCAGCACCCTGCCAGCATCCAGACCAATGGATTAATATGGACAGGAAATATTGCCATTAAAATCATGCACACTTACCCTGTCACCCCAGGGGAATCCAGTGGCTTGCAGCCTGGGACTGTAGGAGTGACAGAATGCACTGGCCTGCTACAGATGGCCTGCATCACTAACAAATGCCCTACAGTCCTCTGTCAAAGGCCTGTGCCTCACCCGTGCTGCCACTATATGTTATCTCATGGGGTCCCAACTAACAACATAACACAGTCAACAGAACACAAATGCAAAGCCATGTCGACAAATCCCAGTAGCATGCCCACCATGTCCTATTGCATGAACTGTGAACCAACCCCTAAATAATGATAGGATGAAGGGACAAGTATAGGGATACTTTACAGATATCACTTGCATAATGTTAGGAAGAGGATAGAATAACAGCGTGGGGGTGTAGAAGCATGAATGCCATGGAGTGTGTGAAGTCTGAAACTCTGATGTGTGCCCATACTACCCCTGCCTGCAATCCCAGTGATGGGTGGCTATAAACCTGTTCATAAACTACAATGTGAAGGGGAACTGACCAGATATATGAGCCCTGCCTCTGAGTAACCTGGGTGAATCTCTACAGCTGAGAGGTATGGCCACAGCAGGATATGGCCATTCTGTTATGCCGATAGATGTACAAGCAGGGGATCCTCAGCCACCACAGTACCAAGGTGCTGGACCCATTTACACATACCCATCAGTAAGTGTCTGCAGCTACCCCTCCAGAATGGCATGAGTGTGCAAGAATATGTAGGCTGCAGACTGCAATACTGGACACAGCTTCATTTATCTTGTATTTCCCAGGACACAACTGTGAGCAAATAAGTATATCTGTCAGTAGTTGATGACATAATACATCACAGTGTAAAACAATACATATGTCTGAATATCTCTGCTAACACCAACCATGTAGCACAAGCAGCACAGACACAATAGTTACAGTATCCCACTATCTTTCGCCCATTGTGACTCCATATTGTCGACCTATCTACAGATATCCCTGAGAAACAGGTTGCTAGCTGTAGATGTAGAACACAAAATCCTGCACTGGAGTAGAACCTACCTGGAATGGATTCACACACTCAGTACAGAAGGTCATACTGGGCAGGCTCCAACACACAGAGAAATGAAGTCCATGTCTGACAACAACAGTGGACTATACATATCTGTCAGTCACAGATGTCTGTGCACACACACCACATTGCAAACCATTCATGCTTTACACACAGATTGGATAGGAATACTCACACATATCCAAGGCCAACACACTATAATAGGTCAAACATACAAATACAAAGATGTTGGGAAGAGAGAGGCAGACAGTGACAAAGAGATTGCCATTATGAGGCCTGTCCCACCCACCACACATCCAATTGGCCAAAATCCCATGATGGGCTGATGTCAATCACTGTAGACATGTGATTTTGGTAGCCCTCAGGCTTATAGTGTCTGTGATTCTTGTGATAACTGTATAGCATGATAGTACAAATCAGTATTCATCTAGCATTTGTATACTCAGTCCTGTCAAATGTAAAGTTGTGTGTGGCTGATTATTGTGTGTGTGTTTCCAGAGGAATGGTTTATGGCCCATTCACACACACACTGCACTTCTCATAGCCCATGTTAGCACTCATGCTGATGTCAGTCACCTTGAAATAATCCTCTGGCCATTTCTCAGCCCCATAATCTCTGTAGCACGTGCGATAACTGTGTAATGCTTTATTGTAACATACTAGTTAGGTAGGAGTTCTAATCCCAGACATGGAAACAGTGTGTGTATGTGTGTGTGTGTGTGTGTGTGTGTGTGTGTGTGTGTGTGTGTGTGTGTGTCTGTCATCAGTATCCTGTGTGGAGGTTGCTGTGATTGTGTAATAACAGAATGTATTGTGGAGTGGGTTTTGTTAAATTATTATATTGAGGACCTAGTATATGTCACAATGTCAAGCTTACAAGGTCAGCAGATGTCAAACACCAGAGAGGCTGGTGTAGACAATCCATAGCCTTACATGTGACATTATAGATTGGTGAACAATATAAGCAAACCTTGTATTACTCAGAGAACACTCTCCACTCATGTCTCATACACAAACACACTTGGCTAGGGAACAACCACCATATTGGCAGTTCCCTGCATATTGCCTTACAGATAGTAACCATGGTGTGATTGCAGTGGACTACATGCTGTTGACCACAACAGTGCCACTGACATCAGAATGTACTGTGATGTGTTACATCTCCTGACTTAGTGTGTGTTATCCAGCAAGTAAAATTGCACCCTGTTCCATCCCTACAATAGGCAAATAAATGCTTACAGTGGTCCTTTTGCTATGTTCCCCACTGGATGCCTGCAACAACTGTAGAGTCTGCAAATGTAGCCCACAAAGGGAATGCCATGCCCTATACACATGCCCTGTATGGACAGACACCAATAACTCCACTGAATACCTGTGTCATGCTGTCAATGTAGGTGCAAGCATGAACTCAGTTCCATAGCCAGGTCTCCCCAAATGAGGTCAGGAATGCTACATCAGAAGATAACAATCTGTACACACATGCCCCAAAGACATCAAGTACACATCCAGACATCAAAGAGCATGCATGTGGGACTTGTGCACAACCCAGACACTGTCCATGTTATGGAATATAGATCACATACATGGGAAGCAGTGCACATCACTGGCCACCCACAAACAGTAACCCAGATGAGTGAATGGTGAATACAATACCCACCTGTGGGGACCACTCCAGGGACTACACCTCTGAGCCACACTGGAGACCATTGTCATGTGGCCTGATGCCAAGGTATTCCCTTTTCCTAGCCTTGTACAGCCTTCAGGCCCATTCACCTACTACACACTTGTGAAGCAATAAATCTATGTATCTCAGTACTGGGAAGTGTGTGTGTGTGTGTGTGTGTGTGTGTGTGTGTGTGTGTGTGTGTGTGTGTGTGTGTGTGTGTGTGTGTGCGTGTGTGTGTGTGTGGAGATTAATGATTTTGAAGCTATTCACAAACACTACACCTCCCATTGCCCTAGTTTAGCACACCTACTGATGTCATTCACCTTGAAATAACCCTTTGGCCATGTATCAGCCATATAATCTCTGTGGCACTTGTGATAACTGTGTAATGCTGTAGTGTAGCAAACTAGTTAGCTAGCAGTTCTAATCCTGATCCTGCCAACTGTGATAATGTGTGTGTTTCCCTTAGAGAGTGTGTGTTTGTCTCCATCGATACCTGCTTTTGTGGACATTCACATGTACTACACTTCCATTATCCCTCCTTTAACACTGTTGCTGATGTCACTCAACTTCAAAGATACCTTTGGACAGCTTTCCAACATGTAAGCTTCATGGCGCATGCAATAACTGCATAACACTATGATGACAATACATAGTCAGGTAGGGGTCAGAAACTCAGTACTGGTAAGTTTGTGTTTGTGTATCTGTCATCAGTATCCTGTGTGGGCATTGTGATGATTGTTCTCTGAAAGGATCCATTGCAGTGAGGGTTTTGCTACATCATTATATTGAGGACCTATATGTCCCATTGTCCACATTACATGGCCAACAGTTTTTCAGAGGTTGTTGTAGACAATCCTCAGCCATAAGTGTGTACAGCCATGTGTAGTTACTATGTGACAGTATGGATTAGTAAACAAAATAGACAATATAGGCAACTGTTATAATACCCAGATACCACTCTCCACCCATGGATCATACACAAAGATGCTTGGGTCTTACTCTCTTACACCCTTCCTTTCTTACTTTGTCTCTGTCTCTCTCTGTCTCTCTCTGTCTCTCTCTGTCTCTCTCTCTCTCTCTCTCTCCCCCTCTCTGGTGGATGTGGAAAAGTACATCTGTTTTGCATAGGCAGCAGCTTGAATATTGTACGGAATGTTCAAGATCGGCTGATGGCCTGTGCATGAATTGCAGTCCACCAATTGCTAATTGCATGTGGAACAGCTGTGGTATCATTTCTATAGCCAGTTGCAATGAAACACACTCCTATAACTGAGCACTTCATGTGGGTTTTGGCCCTTTTCTTTCACTGTGAGCAGGACTTCATGTGGGTGTTTGACAAAGAGCATCACAGAGGTTAGTTGGAAATACCTCTTACAACATACACTGTGGAGACAGGCCAACAAACAGGAGGTGGATGTTCCAGACATGGGGACAGAATGTAAGTATTGCTGTTCTGCATTTCAGGTAATGTTGGTTTAACAGGTTTTGTGTGTATATGGCTGTTCTACGTGATTTAAAGTCTGGCATGACAGTGTTATGTGGTTGAGAAAACTCTCAACTGTAGGGCTATCTGCAGACTGTCCAGAGTTTGGAGTCTTACATGTGTTGTGATACTCACACATTTCCTATCTTTAGATATGTAGCAGCATACTCTGATGATTGAGACAGTACATGGTGACATCCATGTCAATTACTGACTTCATATCCCTCAGAAGAGATGTCACAACAACCCTGTTACACCAGGAAATTTCTCAGCTTATCACAGCAATATGTCAGTATTGGCCCTGTGTTTGTGCCTCCATCCCCCAAGTCTGTCCCTCTTTGTCCATATGTCATGCAGTAAGAGGTGCATATGTACAGTACATCATTATTTACTGACATCATACCTGATAAGCCAGTGAGATATCAGACTGCTAGACATGTTATGGTATAGTAGGCCTTATATTTGAGGACAAAACCTGCACATTCTGTTGTAATGTGTACAGTACTGGTGTCTGTATACTTACGGTGATTGTTAACAGAGTGTGTATTGTGAATATGTTACTTGCCTGTGTACAGAATGTAGTAGATGTCATTGTTCTTGGTCCTGTTCTATCTGATGTTGCATGCTGCTCCAGTTAATGGTACCTTATCAGCGTACATGTTTGTAGGCTCAGACTGGCATGTCCCATACCACAGATAGGCGTCAGACTACACTGTGTATTGACCCAGTATCTGTAGGGTTATTGTATGAGTGGCTCATATGAGGGTGGTTTTGTTTACACAGTCCATATACTGCAATATTACTTAGGCTAACCATAATGTGACTGTGACTAGTTTCAGATTGGTTGTGGGTATGCACTTTCACATTGGTGTCTGTTACTCAGTGCTGTTACATGCCTGTAGTGCCTGCTATATTTGCAAGTACATGTTTATTACCCATAGGAAACTTGGGTCAGTATTGCGGCAGTCTGCCTGTAGTTTGCAGAGTGCTTTGTGACATGCCTAGCAACTCAGTGTATTTACCTATTGTGATATTATGTCCAGATATTTGTCAGATGTACTGATGCCTGGCCACCATAACTGTTGTGTATTAATGACAAAGCAGTGGGATGCTGTAAAGTTGTATGTCACTCACTAGTGTGAAGTATGTGGGCTTGGGACATTTGCTCCTCCAGTTAATATGTGTTAGGACAGACAGGAGTGTGTGAATGCATCAACTGTGTGAGCTTATCTGTTCTGGTATTTTTGTGATATTCCCATTTACATGGCTGTAAACATCCACTTTGTCAGACTTGGTCCACACATCTTGCACTAAGGAGTTTTGTGTATACCTCTGCACTGATCAGATTGTGTCAGACTGTCCATGTTTATTGGTCATATCTCTGCTGTATTCCACAGGATTATTACTGTGATTTGTGTGGTACTTTACTATGATGATCTTATGATATCTGTCAGTAACTGAAGACGTACATGTCAGTATCAGAAGTGACTTCCCACACAACATGTCTGTTAACACAACACCTGTTACATTCTACATTTATACCTGCAATATGTACAGGACATCCCCTTGCACTAAGAGGTTGTGACTATTGGTGTTGTGGTATGACTCTACTACATGTTATGGGCATATGTTATTTATTTATATATCTATATATCTATATATATATATATATATATATATATATATATATATATATATATATATATATATATATATATATATATTTACACACACACACACACACACACACACACATATATATATATATATATATATATATATATATATATATATATATATATGTATAGATTCCATACACTAGATCGAATTTTCACTAATTCGAAATAGTGCATGGAATGCTCACTACATCGAAAGTGCACTTAATCAAAAGTGCACTTATGCGAAGTTCAGGGTTAGGGCACAGGTTATATAAATATATATATATATATATATATATATATATATATATATATATATATATATATATATATATATATATATATATATTTATATATATATATATATATATATATATATATATATACACACACACACACACACACACACACACACATATATATATATATATATATATATATATATATATATATATATATATATATATATATATATACATATATATACATATATCTATATATATATATATATATATATATATATATGGTCTACTTCTATTCACCAACATCCCATTTCACTGAAACCCATTTCACTGACAGCCTCATTTCACTGACAAAAGTAATCAGGCCAAAACCGTGGGATTTGCCGCCCTGCCCACTGTTGTGCGACCGTGGAGTTGTAATATATAGTTGGGGGGTGGGCACAGCCCCACATTTGGGTGTGGGGCGAAGCCCCCACCTTGAAAGTTTGTCAGTGAAATGAGCTGTCAGTGAAATGGGTTTCAGTGAAATGGGATGTTGGTGAATAGAAGTATATATATATATATATATATATATATATATATATATATATATATATATATATATATATATATATTTATATATATATATATATATATATACACATATCCCACCATATTATCTGATATTTGTATATTTAGATATAACAACATACTGATTCAACACTAATGTCACCAAGTACTACACAATTGTAGAAGTCAAAGCAGTTGTTTTACTACTATTCAGTATGTGTACTGGTAGATATATTGGAAAAAACAACAAATATATTCACAGCTGTGATGACTTAGTGGTTAATTGCTGTGACTATTGTGTACAGGGTCCTGGGTTTAAGACTTGCAATGGTTCATAGGTTCATAGGTAGGTACTAGGCTATCGGCCCAAGGGTTTACGTAAGCCTAGCCAACAAGGTTCCCTGGCTTACACCACCCAAGAAAGTTCTTTTCCTGTGCCACTGTCGAGCAGAGACACAGAAGTGATCCCCGGGATGTATTTCCTATTTCACATCCACTCATCAAGATTTTTCTTGAAGAGTGCTAATGAAGAACTTTGCTTGACATAGATGGATAGCCTGTTCCAGAGTATGGGAAGTCTCTGGGACAGGAATCTATCCCTCCAGCATGTCCTGTTTATTGTGATGACAAGGTTTAGGTCTCTAGAGCATGTGGCTTGGAGGGATTGGGATTTCTTAGGGTGTAGCATGTGCAACAGCTCTGGGTCTGAAATAGCTTTATATGTTAGGCAGAGATCACCATGGAGTAGGCGATATGCTACGGAGTAAAGCTGGAGTTTTTTGAGGAGGTCAGTGTAGGGCATTTGTTTAAGGACAGTAATTCTCTTTGTGACGTACTTCTGTGGCCTTCCCAGCTGCTGCAGATGTCTTGTGATGTACATTCCAAAAGGGGCATTGTACTCTATAATGGGTCTAATGAGTGTCGAGTAGAGAGAACAATGACCTTTTTTTTCCTGGATGAGAACCCTTTTATGATGAGGTGTGCCATGTAGAAGGACTTCCTGACTACTGTGGCGATGTGACTATCAAACCAGAGACTACTGTCCACCTGGGTCCCAAGGTCTCTTATCACACATTTGGTGTTAAGTAGATTGCTGCCTATATGGTAGTTCATGGGTACAAAGTTTTTACCAAAGGGGATGATGCTGCCCTTTTTGGCATTGAGCTTGTGGACATGGCTCTAACAACAGGCATCTGTTTGAGCGAGGCCCTTCTGTAGGATGTCCACATCATTTGGGGACTTGACTATTGCTCCTAGTTTGCAGTCATCCTCGAACTTCATTAGCCAGAGGCCTTCTGTGTTAGCCTGTACTTCAGAGAAGTAGATACCAAACAGGAGAGGTCCCAGGATGGAACCCTGTGGTACATCACTTGTCACTGCTTTGAGGTCAGATTTGGAGTATGCAACTTTTACAGTGTGGGTTCTATCAGTGAGCCAGTTGGCAACCCATCTTGTGACATAGCGATTTATACCTAGTTTAGTGTGTTTAGCTATAATTCCAGAATGGGGGATGGTGTTGAAAGCCTTGGCAAGGTCAAGATAGGCTGTGTGAACCACCTTACCCTCATCTACGGATTTGGTGACTGCCTCAAAGAAGTCGATCAGGTTCAGGAGGCATGATCGGCCTTTCACAAACCAAAACTGGGTGGCATCCAGAGTTTGGAAGTTACCAATGTCTTTGTTTATGAGTTTCATGATGATACATTCCATGGCCTTGCAGAGCAGGCTCATCAGGCTAATAGGTCGATAGTTCCCGGGATCAGTGGTGGCTCCCCCTTTGTGGATTGAGATAACTTTTGCTGTGCGCCATTCAGTGGGCACAAAGCCTGATGCAAGGCTATTATTGAACATGGTGCTTAAGTGGGAAGCCAGTTAATTCTGAAGTTCATTTAAAACACAGCCTGGGATGTTGTCCGATCCCATGGATGCTGTGTTTTAGGCTTTAGAGAGTGCAACTTTTACCTGCATAGTTGTGATTACAGGGACTCTGCATTCTTCCTGTATAGATATGGGCCCTTTAGGGGGTGAGGGGGGTAAAGTTAGCACTGAACCTATTTGCCAGGATGTTGGCAATATCAGTTGGTTCTGTAATTTTCGTGCCTTTGTGCTGTAACTCAGAGCAGATCTGGGTGTTTCCATTGAGATTCTTGACATAGCTATAGAATGCTTTCTGGTTGTCTTTAGAATTAGTGGCAATTTTGTTTTCATAGCTAGCTTTGGAGGATCTTATAAGGGATCTCAGCTTCTTACTGAGGCTGACAAGGGAGCTCCTCCACTCATGGGAGTTTACTCTCTTTTGCAACAGTTTCTTCCCTCTGTTGTACAGTTTGTTTATGGCAGAGAACCACCAGATTGGCTTCCTTTTTTTGGAGGATAGCGTCTTGGTTCTGTTTGGGATAGCACGATCCATGTACTTTTGTAAGTGCTTATAGAGTGCATTTGTGTATGATTCAGCAATTATAACTGTATTGTCCATCTGCATGGGTGTCATGAAGTTCACCACTTCTGTCTTAAGAGGCATGAAGTTGCCTTTGGAGAAATTTTTTACCGTGGTTTCCTTAATGGGGGGTGGGGTTGGGATGTGGATATCAAGGGTGATTAACTTATGGTTGGATCGGACCAATGATGAGTTGACTTCAGGTGTGGAACACCAGTCACTTATGTTGGTAATGACTAGGTCTAGGATATTGTTGTCCCTGGTGGGGTGTGGATAAGTTGATCCAGGGCACTGGAGTTTATGAATTCCAGAAAGCATTGAGCTAAGGAGTTGGTACACGAGTAGTTTTCCCTTGTTTATTTTGTTGCTAGGCAGAACAAAGACTGTTGCTAGGCAGAACAATGACTGTTGTATACAGAGTGGTTAAGGCAGTTTTGAGCAGCTTTAAGTGGGTTTGCTTGGGTTTGCGTGACAGTAAGTGCTGCTAACGTATGGTTAAACGAACAGGCACTTACACCATGTAGGCTTCGCTTACCAGTGCCCAAATTTGTTTAGCATTTATAGTTAAGCAATGCTTACACCAGCTAAGAATGACTCAGCCCTGGTAACCAATGATCACATTCCGGTCTGATGAAATAGCATGGTAATGTCATCTTTAATAAGTGTATTTAATTCCTTGTACATAACATGCTTGTATGTGCTGTCATTACAGTAGCAAGGGGTGTGAGTATACTGTCTGGGACACCTGAGTATATATGGCTAGTAGAAGAATCTTTTCCATTTGTATGTGTTTCATACATGGGTAGTATCCCAGGTTATATGCAGTCACAATTGCATATATTTCATCATTATGTTACTACTTTTGACAGTGCTTTCCCAAGTAAGAGTAGTTTGCAGATTGTCATTCTGGAACTTTACACACATGTATGCAAAGCTAGACTCTGAGTACTGACTATTGTGCTCTTGGTATGTGAGCGGTGTGCTATTAAACATGTTCTACTGGATATTGATCTGATATTTGGATATTAACTGCAGACTACTATGTGTAAGGACATGTCATTGAGGGCTGCTGTCATTTAGTAATGACATACCTTTCAGTGTCAGACGTCTATCTGTCAAAACATTAATCCTAATGCATAATCTGTTGGCTAGTTGATTTCTGTCTGTCCTCTATGCAGATGTGCAGATGTCAGGTATCCAACTTGGCTGCTTACAGGCAATCTATGCTTGACTGACACTGACATGTCTGCCCAACTGTGTTATGAATGTCACAGCTAGGAAACCCCACTCTGTATGCATCACATGCCATGCATACCTCAACTAGACTACCACAGTCAACAGAACAAGCTTGGGTACAGGTCTCTAACCCAGACGCTGGCCATGTTATGTAATATATGTTGAATACATGTCAATTGGAGCACCTCACTGGCCATCTGCAAGAGACAACCAGATGATTGGATGTTGCATTTAACTGCAACCTGAGGATCACTTACATATCATCAGTTTATAGATGGCCTGCTGACAAATGTCAGGTGACATGTTACCACTGTATCCACATCCCCATACTCTTTTCATCTCTCCATGGACAATATCATGTTACACACCTAAGAACACCTGCAACTATGCATCCCAGTACTGCCAAATGTGTCAGTGTGCATTGCTGAGAATAACAGTGTCTGTGTGTTTATAAACTTGTAGTTGATAATACCCTGAGGGCCTTTTCACACACTACACCCCCCATTGCCATAGTTAGAAATGTCTGCTGCTGTAATGGACATTAAATGTACTTTGTTACACTCTTCACTCCTGGGTTACTTGGAGCTTGCAGTACCAGCACAACACTATTGTAAAAATGAGTAGATAGGAATGGGTTACTTTCCAAGTCCTGGCAAGTGTATATGTGTGCAAGTGTGTATATTTGTAGGACACAGCATTCTGAGGCCACATTCTCCAAATACAATACACCTAGTCATACAGTATAAGGGATAGTGATGTTGTTGACATTAGGAGAGCCATGACAAACCATCACCCTGATATCCCTGTGGCATGTGCAATAAATGCATATTGCTGTAGTAGCACTGATGAGATAGACAAGGGGTTGTATTGCAGTTCATGTCAATGTGTGATTGTGGGTATGTCAGAGTATTATCATGGGTTTCAGTGAGTAAAATATTCAATGTGAGGTGTGAGTGCTGGGTATGCTGTCTTTATACCATGGTACCCCCAGTACATGTCCCAAGGTCCACTGTATGAGGACCACTGTCACCATCAACCATACAGGTAACTGATTACACTATCCGGCCCAATGATGCATGTGCTGTGTGCAAATTATCTGTAACAGACTGGACTCACTGACAAGGTAGTTAGCACTGATAAACACAGGTCTTTCATATGTGACTATGACTGTCATGTGTTTGTCAATGTGTATATGACAGTATGTCATACTATGTACTGTTCATTAACACCCAGTCCATCCCTCATTACCATACTGTACAAGGCCTGGTGATGTTCCTCACATAACAAGAAACTGGGGACACACCTCATCCTAAAAGCTGAGTGGTGTGTGCAATTAAGGCCAAACACATTAGTAGCAATAAGTACCTAGATAGGGGTTCTACTCTACTCTCAGTGCTGCCAAGTAAGTTTGTGTGTATGTGAAGGGATCTACTTCAGTTTGCAGAAAATTCATGTCCCAGGAGATCATCTGTCTGAGAACTGACTGGCAAATGCTAACATTTCAAAGGAATCATCTTGTGGAAATTCATTCCATCAAAACTAGTAGTGGATATATAAATGCCCTCTTCCCCACTGTATAGCTGTACAACAATACTGGAGTTGGTATATATAGTCGGTTGTCGATGTTGTGGACACAGCCACCCTCATTGGGGTTATTGTTGTGTGTATCACCCCACTTAGTCTGCTGTAATACTGTACAGTTTATGTTAACAGGTTAAGTAGTTGTCAGTCACACTATGTGCAGCTCTACACCACCCCACACCCTCCAAAGTGGGGGGCTGTGCCACCCACACCAGCACACCTATGTTTAGCAACTCCAGGATTGCACTACATTGGGGAAGGGGACATATACCCTGCCAGTACTATCGTCAATTACATGAAACTAGTAGAATGATTATTTACTGATGTGATGTTTTCACTATTTTGTCTTGGTGGAATTACATAGGCTAAATTGGGTTCTCTGCAAAATTAAGTACATCCATTTTTACAGTATTCTCTGTGTATTGCATCAACACCAAAGCCTGTGTGTGTGTGTGTGTGTGTGTGTGTGTGTGTGTGTGTGTGTGTGTGTGTGTGTGTGTGTGTGTGTGTGTGTGTGTTATACACAAACATGTGGTATGTGCCACCCAGTACACACCTTTATCCACTATAGAAGGGCTGCTGACATCAGCCACCATGCACTCACCTGTATACACCCCTCAGACCTATCAGCCATGTGGCACATACAGTAACTGTTATACAGACCTGTTACTTGTGTTCAGCTGTACCCAGGATATGACACAGTCAATGTGTTCACCACAGTGCCATACCCCTTGTAGGAAACAACAGCAGGCCAACATCCTGCTGACACATAGACACCTACAACATAAACTGAATACATTGTGGAGACAACAATCAGTCAGTGTTAATAACAGCTATAATATATCATGGCTGGACAGCTACACATCGTGACGTGTAAGCATTAATCTTTCCTGCTGAAAACATGTTACGCAGCATTACATTGTTACACCTTAGTACATTCATCCTGTGCATCAGAACCATGTTAGCCTGTCCCTGCATCGATGGTATGGATGACTGGGATGTGGTGTAGGTATCATCATATGCACAGGGTGTGTTGTGAGTTTTCAGAGACCTAGGCTGAGCCATTTGGTTGACATCATGTGTGTGTGTGTTAGGGGGTTTCGTTATTAATTGGGCTGTGCAGATGTGGTGTGTGCAGGTATGGAGGCACCCTAGCTGTGTTGGTGATGTGTGTGTGTGTGTGTGTGTGTGTGTGTGTGTGTGTGTGTGTGTGTGTGTGTGTGTGTGTGTGTATGCATGTGCATGTATGCACACAGTTCTGCCATGTGCCTGCCCTATACAACGGTTTGCTGGACAGCTTCAGACTATACATGGCAGGGTGTGCAGTTCACCGTCTCTGGCCATGGACATGAGAACTGTGCCTGCCAGGGATTCCACAGGCACTACCAGGAACAAGACCAGATATGGTACTCTCCCCTGATGATAACAAATGTCTGCTGCATCCGGGTCCCTTTTAGGACCAGCCAGGGCCATGTGCATGTGGCCTGCTGTGTTGTGGTGTGGACAGCACCCCCCTGCAGTGCTGGTGCTGGTACTGCCACTATAGGAGCAGCTGTGACTTGTTGCATGTCCACTTAGACCTCCACCTGTTGGTGTTGCTAACCTACATCCACGTGGCTGTCGCCCTACTCCCACCATATGCTCTAACACAGACATTGCATGGTTGAGCATTCCCACCATCTCATCCAACCGTCTATCCAGGACATCTGCAAAATAACAGTGGGCACCTGTAGGATCACAGATGTTGTCAATAACAGCAGTATGAGTAGCCCTCTGGAGCCTCAGAGTCTGTCTAGTATAATGCTCCATACATGCCTGTGTCTCTATGATGGCCTGAAATATGCATCTGTTGACACCTGCTGTGACACTTCTGACAGGGGCATGATGGCCAGCAGCCCTCCTATGAACACCCCTGTACATCTGCCTGTGTGGTACCTCACCAATCATCTGGCTATGGCTGCTGTGTACAGACACAGTTGCCATAGTCAGCACACTGTCCTGTCCCATGCCACCACCCGCTAACTGCCCTGCATCTTTGGCCACTGGTGATGGGGTATGTATAGACAATGTAACTGTATGTGGGGATGGGGTGGATAACAGTGGGATGTCATCCGATGGCACAGCTTCAGTCCCTGACAACCCTGCCTGTGCCACACCATACCTATCATCATTGTCAGAGTGTGTATGGACACTAACATCAGTTTGTCTGCAGGAGCGACCCTGACCCACCTCTTCACCTGTGAGGGGAAAACAAAAAACGTACTTTAGACCTGTACATCATTGCTTACCTCTACACACACACACACACACACACACACACACACACACACACACACACACACACACACACACACACACACACACACAATTACAGGTGAGGTGGTACAAAGCTATTACACAGACCTCTCATTACCCAACTGTCAACATGCATGACATATGGCACTCAACACCATGCACTGCAGCTATACTCAATCCTTGTTACCAACATTATACATCTCTGTGATGCATGAGTTGTGTTACTAGGTGATGCCCCTTCCCCTGGAAAACACTGCACCCATGTACACAGTATTGCCCTGTACCTGTTCCACACCCTGGCATGTACTGTGCACCATACCTCACAAGTGTACACACCATTGCTGAATGTGTATATGTGTGGCAGTTATGTTTGCTCTGTTGCACACAGCCCCTATGTGTTTGTCTGACACACACCTGGGATAATATGAGGACAGATGTCAGTAGTGAATACCTGATGTCTGATTTGCAGATCTCATCATCAGCATTGCATGTATGAGCAATAGGATACAATTACACTGACAACCTCCAAAGCTTACTGTGGCTATGAGGAGTGTACACACCCTTATTGACATGCCACCCTCTTCCCTGATATGCCATGGGGCCACAATATTTCATATGTTAACATTACACATACCTAATATGTGACATATGACCTTTGCAATCAAATGCAGTATCAAACAAATGTGTTACTTGTGCAGATGCTGATTGAGATGCATACAACATGTGGGTTGCATAAGTGTGCACACCCTTAACACGATGTTTTTTTGCAGCACCTGTTAAGTGAA
The DNA here is from genome assembly GCF_019279795.1 of Protopterus annectens. Lineage (NCBI taxonomy): Eukaryota > Metazoa > Chordata > Ceratodontiformes > Protopteridae > Protopterus > Protopterus annectens. Next base: position 1,029,555,334 of record NC_056730.1, read on the forward strand.
CTATAGCAGCCACTATTCCTGGATGGGGTATACTAGCATGGCCCGTATTCACTTGCTATTATTTGGTCACTCCGCACTGCAAATGTCCCCAACTCTGCCAGACTGCAAGGTCAGCCCATGTGCACAGCCCTTGGAGGTCACACAGTGCCTTCACTATTGCTGTGGAGTCAGGGTTATGTCTGGCACAATGCATGACCTTGACTGTGTTCACATACAGCCATTCTTAGCAGGCTTTGGATGTATGCTTCAGTTCACTGTTGTGTTTCAGGATGACACCCCTCTTCATCCTCAGCCTTTTTGCAGATGCTTGACAACTATAGGCCACACACGAGTGTCATTTTGCAGTGTCCCAAATTCAGAACACCATGTCTACTGGCCTAGTTCCTGCTAATGAACAGCAAACCTAAAGGTGTACATTGGCACCAGCAAGGTACAGATGGAGATGGTGGGCCTGAGGTGGAGTGAGGTGTTGCTTGTGCAGCACATTTATCTTTATTAATACTGTCTGGAGGTTTCAGCCTTGGTATTGGTACACCATTACACATTGCAACACATGCCTTTTGGAGACATGATGTTATGCATATGCTACCTGTAGACAGTCCTGGATGATGCCTCCTGTGGAACAACTCTTCCATCTGATTACCCTAACCCATAGACCACACTTATGCAGAGTCCAGGCAATTGTCGACACAGATACTGCACAGGCAATACTTGCTAGACATTCCTGCAATTCCCTCAGTGTTGATGAATGTTTCTGGGCAGCCTCCATGAGCAGTTTGCAACATGTGTTGTCATCTGTCTTGGATGGGCATCTGTTTATTTTCTGCATTAATGTTGTCCCATACTTCATCATCACATACATGCTTGTCTGCACTGTTTGCCATGGTATATGCAATGGTGAGGTAAGGCTATGTCTCCCACTCCTGAATGCTGCCTTTTGAATATGGGGTCCATTCCATGGTTTGTAAGATGTGTCCAAGCCACGGCTGCCTCTGTTGCAGGTGAGTGGGCAAATGTCATGGACATACCCATTAGACAGCAGACCATTACTTGGTGTGACATTGAGGACCTGTACTTTATGGAAGGTGTATACTCAAGAAGTTTGAATGCTGTCAGTACCTCAAAAGCTGCTTCCACAATATGTTATTTGGTGTGTGCACACATATCCTTCCAGTATTTGTTAAGGTATGTATTCCCCATATTTGTTGTCCTAACATAGGATTCCATATTACACATTCATTGCTCATTATGATCACATTATAGGTTGTAAAAGTTGTGGAATATGGTATTATGATATGCAATTGTGCAGGTCTGTAACAGTTGCCATTGTAATAGTGGTATATACACTGTTGTAGCCACAGTATAAGGGTAATGTTTCAGACATGTCCCTACTGTGGACCATTTGTCCCACCATTATCTTCAGTTCAGTCCACACATCTTGCACTGACAGGTTGTTAGTTATACTGCAGGACTCTCACAAACCCTTCAGATATGCCACCATGGTGACCACTGTGATGCAGTGCAGTTAACAGCAACAATAAGTGAACATGTACAGCATGCATTATAGGTAGGTGTGTTAAATGTGTGCATGGCAAATATCATAGCCATAACATGGCCGGTGTATTGGTAAACCTGAACAAAAAAAAAATCCACGCTCACCAGCTACAGGCTGCTGCCCCAGAGGTATATCAGAGGGACCTACATAGTTGTGTGAGAGAGGTGATGTCAGTATCCACACCTGTGGCATTGGTACAGGGTGGGAGCAGCATTTCAGTAAATCAACAGTACAAACCCGCAATACTACAGACTATGCACATCTGTTCATTACTACACTGCAGCAACAGACTACGTTATCTGACATATGCATGAAGGTACTTTACTCATGAAGATGAATAAACAACAGTGGTCTTCTAATGTGCCCTGGAGCCTTAACTGCATGCTCCTCATCCATTGTGTGGGTAGCACCCACCTCCACAATGTTATCATCAGGTTCTTGACTTGGTTGGTGGACAGGTTTCTCCAGGCTCATGAGGAGCTCCTCAGAATGTGTCAGTGGGGGCTGGATGGCATGACCCTGCCTGTGCCTAGCTGATCCCTCCTAACTGCAGCAGCACATTGACAGACATGGCGGATGAGTTCAGTGCGACGATGTTGCACCTGCTCATAACTGCAGTTATGCTGGCCATCATCATTTATTCTGTGGATGAGCTCATTCCACAGGGCAGTCCTCTCCTGCAGATCATGGGCCGTACACCCAAAGAGGTTCCTGTGGTGATGTATAATGTAGTTGGTTAGTATTTCATTCTCCTGTGGAGTATAGGGAGGGAGATGCTCTCTTGACATGGTACATGGAAGACATAAACAGGAAAAAAAGGTCTGATGACCTGATCCTGACTGGATATAATAGTTGTTAATTGTCATGTCTCCCCCCCCCCCCCACCACCATATCTGCAACAATAATCAGAACACACAAATCAATGGGTATGTTTACATCAAACCTACTGTTGGGACATAAATCCTATTATGCAACAAATATTGAAATGTGTTTCTATTCATGTTCAATGTTGAAACACTATCATTGTTGGCCTGTTGCTAACAATGTAACCTGCAAGCCATTATAATGGTCACTGTGGTTCCATATATGCATGCATTCTGTTTGCTATACAACTGTTCCAAATCTGGCGTTTTGGGTTACGGGAATATCTATGCATGCTGATATAACTAATCCTGGATTGTGCTGACTATTACTACCCACATATGTTCTAAAACTGCAACACAATATCATGTTTAGGAAGGCTGTTCCCAGCAGAACCATCTCTCCCACCTCATCTGGCCATGGCACCAGGCCACAGCACGTATGGGACCCAACCCAGGACCTCCTCATCTGCTGGATCACCTCAGGGGATAGTGCTTGCCCCCCCCCCAGGAGTGCGCACAGAGAGGATCCTGTGACCTGAAGTCAGGTCCAGGGTCTAGAGCATAGGGAGCTCTGCAGAGAATTGGGGGATCTGCTACACCACCTTGAGGCCCTCATGACAGAATTAGAGGTTCAGCCTGCCACTACTTCTCAGCCTCCAGCATAGCCACCTTCAGGGTTGTGAGGTTGCAGTAGTGACTTCCCATGCGTGGGGACCTCAGGCCCACTGTGTCAATTTGGGGGCTCATGGGCTTCCAATTTCCAAACACTCCTCCCCGTCCAAGGTGTTTACTCACCACATGTGTAATATACTGCCCCTATATGCTGTCTTGTCTGTCTTCTGACCCAACCTACCTCCCCAAATGTACCTACTATCCTTACCCAACATTGCACTCTTACCTTAATTCCCAACACAAATTTCACACCATACATAACTATCCATTTCACACTGACTTACAACTGCTTACAGGTGCCTTAATCACTCTGTATCCACTAGCCCTTTTTCTGGCCAGCAAATAAATGATCAGTCCTTGCAAATGTGTAACCCATGACCTAGCACACCATAGCCACATCAATTTACCAGTAAGCAGACATATCATGCAGCACATTCAACAGTAGGGAAATGTATTTATATATATATATATATATATATATATATATATATATATATACACACACACACACACACACACACACACACACACACACACACATGCACACATATATATATATATGTGTGTGTGTGTGTGTGTGTGTGTGTTTGTATATATGTAGACATACATGTCTATATATGTGTCCATATATATGTAGACATACATGTCTAGACATATATATATATATATATATATATATATATATATATATATATATATATATATATATATATATATATATCTATATATATAGTGCATGCAGACACAGACATCGGGTCCACACTCTGAACCTCCTTCCTCCACAGCTGCACTGTTCTTCCTTGCTACAAAACAGAGCATCACATGTGGACACAGCCTAAAATTAGGGGGATATATAGGGACAGATCGTAGATAAGCCTATTACAAACCTATGAAGTTTGTGCATGATACATTTCACATTACCATGACTGTTCTGAAGGTGGTGGGGTCTGAAACTGATGTGTCTATCATGACTTCATTACTTCCACTATCAGCTATTTGCCAGACTAATATACATGTTTGGAGGAACAGAACAAACACTATGATGACTTATATCTTGTCATTCTTTGCAGAGCTGCACAGTTGGTAGGTATGGCCCACTGCCCACAGGGCCAGATGCTATGTCTATAGCAGCTCTTCAGCAGGACATAATTACAGCAGCAAGTCTTGATGGCACATATAAATCTTTCAACATCATCTATCCCATTATTACAGACCAATTACTACATTCAGTTACATGCATGCATGTTTCACATACCTGTTTTGTTATTGTGCTCTCTTCTGTGTACCACTTGGATATCTTCCTTGTTTTTTTTTTTTTTTGATTGTAGTATTATTTTTTTAGTGTTATTTTTTTTTTTTTTTTTTTTTTTATTTTCTCTCTCTTTCCACTACTGAGATCGAGCTGGTTTGGATAGGTTGCAGCATGGCTTTTGTAGGTGATGTTCATGATCAGGTGATGGCCTCTGCACTAACTGGTGTTCCCCACTTGCTAACTACATGTAGCCAGCTGTGTAGTACTTCCAATAGCCAATGTCATAGCAACCCACTACTATAAATGACTGCATCGTGTGGGTGTTGTCCCTTTACCTTTCCTGTATGGAAAACATCCTTCCTGTGTGTGGGCAGCAGTGTTACAGACAGCAGGTACCAATACCTCTTACAACAGGACTTGCATGACACAGGCCAACTACATGTTTGTGTAAGGTTCCAGACCTATGGACAGTGTGAGTATTGCTGTTATATGCATTGGATACTGCTAGTTTTACAGGGTAGATGTACATTCTAGTTTTGCATGGAATGCAGTCTGTTTGCATGGCTCTCAACTGTGAGACTATCCACATGATGGCCTGAGGATTGGCTATGTTTTTTCTGTTTACTATACAGGTCTTGTCTCTGACATATCAGTGGCATTCTCTCCATTGATTGATATCAGTACATGGTTCTGACTTCATATTCCTGAATAAGGGTATGTTGCAACCAATCCTGTAACACCAGAAACTTTCACAGTGTATAGGTTCATAGGTTCATAGGTTCATAGGTTTATACTAGGCTATCTGCCCTAAGGCATTTATAAGCCTAGCCCAAATTTTTGTGGCTTACGCCACCCCTTATATGAAAAAATACTGTGTCCATTAGTTTGTTGTGCCTCTGTCCAGCAGTGACACAGAGATGATTCCCGGGGTAAACCTACGATCTCCCATCCACAGGTCTAGATTTCTCTTGAACAGAGTCAGCGAGGTGCTCTGCCTCACATGGACCGGGATTTTATTCCACAGCATAGGGAGTCTCTGAGTGATAAATCTATCCCTCCAGCACGTCCTATTTATATCCGTGCTAAGGTTTAAGTCGCTTGCTCTAGTGGTTTTGGTGGATTTGGAATTTTTGAGGTGGAGCATGTCCATTAATTCCGGGTTGGACATGGCCTTGTATGTCAGGCACATGTCACCTCTGAGCAGACGGTATGCGACTGAATAGAGCTGGAGTTTCTTCAATCTGACAGCATATGACAGATTTTGGAGTCCCTTTATCCTTTTGGTGAGGAACTTTTGGGGTCTCTCCAATTGCTGCAGATGTCGGGTGAGATACATCCCGAATGGGGCATTGTACTCGATCATTGGTCTGATAAGTGAAGAGTACAGGGAACAATAACCTCACTAGATCTGGATGTGAATCCTTCATGATCAGGTGGGCAATGTAGAAGGTCTTTCTAATCACTTTAGCAATGTGAGTGTCAAAAGAAAGGCCACTGTCAACCTGGGTCCCCAGGTCCCTGATAACCTCTTCTGTGCTTAGTGGATTGCCACCTATATGGTAGCTTGGGGTTACCTTTTTTTTCCCGAAGGGTATGACTATACATTTTTTGGCGTTTAACTTCAGGCCATGGCTCTGGCACCAGCTATCTGTTTCCGTGAGTCCCTTCTGAAGGATATCCGTGTCGATGCACTTTCCACTATGGCGCCCAGTTTGCAGTCGTCTGCAAACTTTGTCAGCCAAAGTCCTCCTATGTTGGCCTGTACATCTGAGAAGTAGATGCCAAACAATAGGGGACCAAGGACCGAGCCCTGTGGGACACCACTTGTGACCGGCTTGGAGTCTGACACAGCGCCAGCAACTCTAACCCTGTGGGTTCTGTCCTTAAGCCAGTTTGCAACCCATCTTGTGACATATGGGTTTACATTTAAGCTGGTAGTTTTTCTACAATACCAGTGGGGTATTGTGTCGAAAGCCTTTGCAAGGTCAAGGTAGGCTGTATGGACTGCCTTTCCTCATCAATGGCCTTGGTGACTGTTTCAAGAAGTCACCAAGTTCAAAAGGCATGATCTTCCCTTGACAAAGCCAAACTGGGTCGGGTCCAATGTCTGCAAGTCCCCTATATCTTTGTTTATGAGCTCCATTATGATCCTCTCCATAGCTTTGCAGACTAGACTTGTTAAGCTTATGGGGCGTAATTACCAGGGTCCGTGAGGCGCCGCCTTTGTGGAGTGGGACAACAGTTGCCGTGACGCCACTCCTTGGGCACGTATCCTGTGGTAAGGCTGAGATTAAACAGCTGCCTTATGTGCGGGTTTAATTCCTCATTTAGCTCGTGTAGCACACAGCCGGGGACACCATCCGGTCCCATTGATGCTGTGTTTTTAGCTTTAGAGAGCAGCTTTCACCTGCATTTGAGATGTCCGGGAGGCTACACTCGGCTGGGATAGTTATCTCTCCTTTAGGGGAGAGGGGGTGAAGTTTGCACTGAACCTGTCTGCCAGTATGTTGGCAATGTCTGTGGGTTCAGTGATTTTTGTATCATTTTGGACTAATTCTGAGCATATCTGGGAGTTTCCACCCAGGTTCCTAACATAGCTGAAAAAGGCCTTATGATTGTCCTTTGAATCCATGGCAATTTTTCTCTCAAAATTGGCCTTAGTTGATTTTATGAGTGCTCGTATTTTTTACTAATAATGATCGGGGTGACTTCCTTTATGGATTTTGTTCTATCATGTAATAGCTTTCTCCTCTTATTGTAAAGTTTGTTAATGGCTGGGGTCCACCAGACTGGACGTTTGCCCTTTGTGGAAAGAGTCTTGGTTTTATTTGGGATTGCCTGATCCATGCAGTCCTGGAGGTGTTCATAGAAGGCATTTGTAAGGGCTTCCGCAGCTTGGGTTGTGGTTTCCACTGGCTCAGGGGCCTTGAAGGATACCACACCAGTCTTGAGTAGTGTGAAGTTTGCTTTAGAGAAGTTCTTCACTATGGTCTTTTTGTTTGGGGTGGGGCGGGATGTGGATTTCCAGTGAGATTAGTTTATGATCAGATCTCACCAATGAGGGATATACTTCCGTGTGGAGCATTTTGTCCCCATGTTTGTGACAATGAGATCTAGTATATTTTCTCCTCTCGTGGGAACAGTGACTAGCTGTTCCATGGCATTTGAATTTATGAACTCCAGGAACCGTTGGGCTAGAAAGTTAGGGCTTGAGTAATGTTCCCAGTCTATATTCGGGTAGTTGAAGTCACCCAATATGATGGTGTTTGGAGATACATTTATACCCTCCAGTGTCTTCAGGAAGGCTGTGTGGGGTTCCTGAGTTTGAGAGGGTGGCCTGTAGCATGCTACAATTTGTAGAGCAGTTTTGCCTATGGTTAGTTGCACCTGGATGGTTTCAAGCTTAGGCGTTGCCACCAACCTGGAGGTGTGGGTATCCTTTATGAATATGGATACACCCTCCTTTTGTGGTGTGGTCCGGGTTTTGGGGCTGGAGCATGATATGAGGTAAAACCTAATAGTGCCGGGTGCTCTCACGAGCCTTGAACCAGGTTTCAGTTACAGCACAGACATCGATGTTCTCCATACTGAGAAGGGCCTCGAGTGTGCATTTTGAGATTTAGACTTCTGGCATTGAGCAGCATTACCCTCAGTTTCTTCCCATTTTTGTTTTCTAGGGTGGTAGGTTTAGAATTTGAGCCTTGCCTAAAAAGGCACTATGGGGTGGCAAGAGCCTTAGCCAATATCCAGAATCCCAGGGTGACAGGTGCAAGCCGTCCCTTGCAGCGTGGCTTGTCAAGCATGTCATCTCAGGCAGACAGACACTGGATCCCCTTTGAATGACACCAGACATTAAGCCAATTGTTAAAGCTGATCATCTTGTCTCTATATTGTGGCATCATTCTTGGTGAAGGAAGGATACTGCTCAGGGTTAGGGTCATACCTGCCTGGGCTACATAATCAGAGAGCTCCTCTATGTCTCTTTTCATGTAGTCCAGGGAGGTACATCTCAGGTCGTTCACACCAGCATGGACAATGACTGTGTCATATTTGTACTTGCCGTGGAGTGACCCGAGTGCTTGTGTTATGTGGTGGATTTTAGCGCCCGATAGGCAGCTTACTGTGACCCTCTCCTTGTTCAGCCTGGTGAGTGGGACGTCAGTGTGTCTGACTATGGAGTCACCTATGACAAGTATGTTTGGTGTTGTATTTGGCCTTAAGGGCTGTGACTGCTTTGCACACTGCTTTTGTGGTTTATGTGTTGCTTGTGGGGTGTCTTGAGGTAGCAGTTGTTTGGGTGTCTGCTTTGGAGGCCTCTGCTGTTTAGGTAAAGTTTTACTCAGAGCCTCGAGTATGTCTTTGTGTGTTTATGTGTTTGATTCAGTGGAGTGGTAGCATTATGTGAGGCTGGTTTTGTGGTGTGTGTAGTTGCCTTCTCCTCCTCTCTGGTCTTGCCAGTCCTGAGTTGAGAGAGCTCAGCCTCCAGTTTGGCTAAATAGCTGCATCTCTCGCAAGTATTTGTGTTATGTGGGAGGAGGAGAGGGTTGTCTGTGTACATGAGGCAGTTATAACATTGCCTCAAGATTCCCAGATTCACCAGCTGGACCGGAGAGAAGATTGACAACTGACCTTTGGACATGCTAGAATAATATTGGGAATTCCTTAATTGAAAACAAGGGCCAGTGGGGAGTGAGGGTGTAGTGCTTTTAATTTTTAGTGCTGACTTATATAATTGCTTTAGTGAGCAAGTGCCAGGTAACTTGAGTGCAATGTGTTACAAGTAACTAAATGCAAAACGACAAACAGTAACTTTCTTTCAAGTGAAACAAGGAAATAAGTACAGTAAGCAATGCAGATATCACTAGTGATCCACAGAAGCACTGAGAAGTTGCGTATTAGGTGGAATTAGCTTCCAGGAAATAACAAGCAAACAAACAACAAGCATATAAACAAAGCTAGATTCAGCAGGCCTGGATCTAGTCTATGCTAGAGCAAACAAGGTGAACCAATTTCAGTAAGATACAGTTCAAATATTCAGGCACTATAAACCTTTAACCAGAAATTCCCAGCTCAGAAGGGCAGAGTCCAGCCTCTTCTCCCACAAGAGTGCAGACCACGAACCTTCTTAATGTAAAATAACTGGCCTGAAGCCCAAGTGCCTAAACCAGAACTAATACACTTGGACACTGGGCTCTCAATCAGCAGTTCCCAACTTAGAAAGATGAAAGCTACCTGTTCTGCCACCACAGTGCTTGCCACAAACCTTCCTAATGTAAAACAACTGGTCTGAAGCCCAAGTGCTTAATCCAAAAGACTTGAATGATAGCTACACTTTAATCAAGTTACAACCAAGCAGTAATAAATACCATTGAATACTTTAGAGAATGTCTGGATTAGTGCTCAAGTTACACAAACAAAGCTAGATCCAGCAGGCCTGAATCCAGTCTATGCCACAGCAAACAAGGTGCACCAACTTCAGTAAGAAACAGTTCAGATATGCATGCACTATAAGCCTTTAACCAGAAATTCCCAGCTCAGAAGGGCAGAGTCCAGCCTCTACTCCCACAAGAGTGCAGACCACGAACCCTCTTAATGTAAAATAACTGGCTTGAAAGCCCAAGTGCTTAAACCAGAATTAATACACTTTTAGAATAACAGACACTAAGCCCTCAATCAGCAGTTCTCAACCTAGAAGGATGTAAGCTACCTGTTCTGCCACAACAGTGCAGACCACAAACCCTCTCAGTGCAAAACAACTAACTGGTCCGAAGCCCAAGTGTTTAAACCAAAAGGCTTAGAATGAGTTACACCAAGCAGTAATAAATACAATTGAGTATTTTAAGATGATGCAAAAGTAAAAAGAAGTAGGTAAAAACACAAGTACAGTAAAAGCAGATGAAAATTTTTTTTTTTTTTTTTTTCTGAACAAGTGCTGAGATCAAAAAAACAGATTTGAGTGCTGAAACTAGAAAACTGGCTAGTTATAAGGGAAAAAAACAAGCTAGAAGGCTTCCCTCGAACACAGAAGGGCTTGGGGGCTCAGAAGCCTACAAATAGTCTGCACCACTTAACAAGAAAGGCAGGAAATAAGCTTAATTTTTTTTTCTATTTCCCAGATGCTCTCTTTGTACACAGTAGGAGTGCCTGAAATCAGAATATGATCTCACTGCACTCAGTTGAGTGAGCAAATGAGATGGGCCCAGAGGCAGGCTGAGGGGCGGGCAGTTTCAATGCCACTAAGATTAACAACTGAAGAGCAGAATAACTTCAGATAAAAATTCCTTCAACACTCAAATTAAATACTGTATTTTTTAAAAAAAAAAGAGCAGATAAAGGTACTTAAATTCTCTTATACGTCCAGTTGAATATAACCAAGTTCTTAGCTGGCCAAGCTGAAGTTTTAAAGCAGGAATTATTTCACATGCACCAGTTTAAATATGCAAGGACAGGAAATCAAAGAATGTGGCTACCCGCACACCTGTAATTACTAGCAAATAACAAAATTCAGCCAACACTAGCTTCAGTTCAAGTTACTGAAGAGCAGAATAACTTCAGATAAAAATTCCTTCAACACTCAAATTAAATACTGTATTTTTTAAAAAAAAGAGCAGATAAAGGTACTTAAATTCTCTTATACGTCCAGTTGAATATAACCAAGTTCTTAGCTGGCCAAGCTGAAGTTTTAAAGCAGGAATTATTTCACATGCACCAGTTTAAATATGCAAGGACAGGAAATCAAAGAATGTGGCTACCCCACACCTGTAATTACTAGAAAATAACAAAATTCAGCCAACACTAGCTTCAGTTCAAGTTACTGAAGAGCAGAATAACTTCAGATAAAAATTCCTTCAACACTCAAATTAAATACTGTATTTTTTTAAAAAAAAGAGCAGATAAAGGTACTTAAATTCTCTTATACGTCCAGTTGAATATAACCAAGTTCTTAGCTGGCCAAGCTGAAGTTTTAAAGCAGGAATTATTTCACATGCACCAGTTTAAATATATAACAGCAATATTGCAAATATGCCCCTGTATTCCAGCCTCTGTCCTCCACATATATACCAGGCTTTGTCCTGATGTCGTGCAGTAAGAGGATGTTAGGTAATTGCCTATCATTATTTTGTACTGGTATTCCTGCTATCATTCCAGTGATGTTGTGGACTCCCACACAAATTGTGGGGCAGAGTCCATATATTTGAGGGTTACAGCTGGGCAAAACGTGTGTGACCTTGTACAGTCCGGAGGTCAGTGTATTCAAAACACTGTTATATGCCCTTTTAAGACATTTTATGTGGTTATTAAATGTTTTTATCCTAGGCTGTTACAACATGTGAGGATTATCAGAAGTAAGAAACATTAAGATATATGGCTGTACATTTTCATACATTTCACCATGGGAAGAGTGGTGGCCTAGTGCTTACTATCTTACACACAGTTCTGTTTGTCAGTGTGATAGTGATGTTTTAAGTTAAGCATTGTTATATAACAGATACATTTAGATTGTGACAACTAATACTTTTCCACCTAGGGGATGAGTAAAGAGTGTAATTGGAGGCTGCTGAACTACATCTGTAATTAACTATTGATTGGTTCTTATTTTCAAGGCAAGTGTTTTTTTTTTTTTACTGTTGTACTACTTGAATGCCTTAGCCTGGGCAGCAAAGTATGTTATATTTTTCGGATTACTGTATCAAATGTTTTATCTGTGGGTTGCATGAATCAGTTATGTATTTCAAACATCTAACTGCTATAAGAAATGGCATAAACAACTGAAATAGTAGACAAATAAACATGTCTATGCATGCAAACTTGTGTGTGGTGTCATGTCCTTTGCATTGTGTGTTGGTATATGTTTCATGCAATAATTCTCATTTGTGGGACAGAATCAAACACTGGCCATTTTAAAAGGTGGCAACTGTAGGAATAATGGCTATTTGATATGCTGTGCACCCTCTATATATACTCTTCTTATACATATCTATAAGTAGTAATACATTTATATGTGTATGTATGTGTATATACATATATATATATATATATATGTGTGTGTGTGTGTGTGTGTGTGTGTGTGTGTATATGTAACTAAGAACGAACTTCGTGACACAAAAGCATTCAAAAAGAATAAAAAGGAAAACACCAGCAACTCTTGTATTATTTAGTGCTTTCTTCGTCTTTAATATCAAGACTTCTTCAGAATGACATGTTTCATTAATACAAGCAACCATTTTAACATTGTTTAAATACATTACTTCAAGTAGTTTATTTAAATTAACACAACAGTTCCAATCCAATAATAATGTAACAACAGTAGTCTTGCAAGGTGATGTGTATATCTTCATTATCATTAAAAAGGTAGATCTATTATCCAGGAGGGGTGCCTTGTTAATCCTGTAGTGTTGTGTGCATACCGGGCTTGTGTGCAACACGTATATCTGGAACAGAAACTTGGAAAGAAGCCAGAGGTATCGTGTGCAAAGTGGGGTCATGTGCAAAAAAAAAAAAAACCTTTAATATCTTAATAAGACCCAGTCAGATCGCATT
>NC_056730.1:1029573216-1029770716 GCF_019279795.1 Protopterus annectens
TCAGATGTTACTGCATGCTACATGTCAGGCCATACTATACCAGAGTAAACACTACCAATACGTTATTTGCATCTTTATTGGCAGGCACAGTTTTCTTATCTAACAGACCAGTGGAGGGAATGTTTGTTAACACTACCTGACTGTTTCTACACATATTCCCAGATTCCAGTTAATATTATGCGCATACCTCTCAATGTCTTAATGCACACACTCTGGACAAAGCTTGACAACATGGGGGTACAATTAGGGACATGTTTTGAATATTGCTGTCATAAAGTTGGAGAGTTGCATGAGGGTCAGGATTTGTTTTCATATACATTTTCTGAAGGTTTTGAGATCTGCAAATCAGATGTACATCATTATTTCATGACTACAATTCTGAGATCATCCCACTTATTTGCCAGGGGAACAGAGAAACAGGCAGCAAATATGAGCCAATTATCTTGACTTTCTGAAAAATCTGTACAGTTGAGAGGTTGAGTATGATTATGCATACAGCTTACTACCACTCCCAAGACTCGAACCATGGCTGTGTCTGCTACAAATACAATTTAAGTCACAGTAGAGTGTGCTATTTAAATATTGCTGTCTATTTCTTCAGTGTTTTCTGTCTAAGTTTCTCTTGGTTGTACAATCTGATCTTGTACTTACAACAGTCTTATACAGACATTCCTAGACATTTTTTTATGTAGCGCAGTGTAGGCAACAGTGGTTAATATAGCATTACTATTCAGAGAATGCAACAATAAATGCCAGACAATACCAGAGTAAACACAACCAGTCCAGGATTTAGAGCTCTATTGCCAGGCAGTTACAGTTTTATTTAAATATATGGGACTATTACTGTCATATTGTCTGGCTTATTCAGTACAACCCATACAACAGTTTTTATTCTGCCAGATGACTTTCTATTACTTTATATTTATTTGGTATGACTTCTACAAGCAGGATTGTTACTCGCCAGCCTCACAACGTAGCCTTTGCAGCCTACATGCATGGGTTTCCTGATTCACAGACCTCTCAGCTGCAGCTCTAAAGGAAATAGAGACATATTTAGGCATACCTATCCATCACATACGCACACTGGACTTTCGTAAACAGTAATGGTATGACTACTTACACACTGCTGGGACATTACCCTCACTATCTTGCTTCTTGGACCCACTCGTCTCCACTTCAAGTCGGCATCGTGGTGCCTGACCTGCTCCCCAGTTCGAGGGATACCAGTGTCACTGGTGAGATCACAGGCAAGATGGTCCCAGGCTTCTGCTTTATGTTGGGAGCCCTGCTATTGGCCCTGCAGCAGTCTCTCATCATGTTTTTTTTTTACCAGGAGTCCTACCATGATCTTGGACTCCTGTATGCCCCCGCACTGCACCTTGAAGCACAATCCTTCTCCAACTCCAGCCATACTGCCTACAGTGGGAAGCTGCAACCAGTTATGAGCTGTATTCCCGCCTGTGGGGTTTAAATATGGCCAATTTCCCACCCTTTGCCATGATTGGATGGTTTTGAATATGCTGAGCTAAGCTAAGCTGTGGGCAAACCTGCTTAGCTAAGGTTGGCAATGCTTAAAGGGACAGGTTCAGCACTGCTTACCAATGGGCAAATCCACTTAGCTGGGCTACTCATTGCTTAGCAGTCCTATTTACACAATGCTTACACCTGGTAAGCAGAGCTGTGCAATGCTTAGCATTGCTTATTTTTCATTTTATAGACTATCTGCTGTATGGCAAAGATTCATCATTCATTACATGTTATAAATTTGCTTACTGTCCCTGACATCCCCCAATGTGCTTTCATTACATTTATTCATGTGTGACTGTACTGTATGGGGCAGTTGTGTTTATATGGGGATTTCACAACTTTATTAACATATTGACCAAATGCAGTACTGCAGTTAACAAATATATGTTATTTAGTAGGTAATACTAAAAAAATGTTTATGTACTGCTTTCACATGTAAAATGTGAACTGGTTACAGTGGGGATTGAAACAGAAATTGCTGCTCACAAACTGTAAGCTCTAACCACTACACTCTTGCAATACTGCTTGGGTTGGATGTCTCTTGCTATTTTACTTGTTGTGCTGTTTAAGCTGGGCTAAGCATAGCTAAGCAATGGGCACACCCGCACAGCAATGTTAAACTTTATCGCATTTATAAAAAAAAAGTTATGTTGTGTTATTTTATCTATACCCTTCAGAGTATCCCTGCTAATGCTAAACCTGTTATTTTATCAGCTTTCTGCTTTGTGGGACAATTGTCCCTTTTGGTTTTGTCCACATTACTTACTCTGGTGGGTTGGGAGGTTTGCTCTATGTGCTTATGCTGCCTGTGTATTCCTAAATAACTTTTGGTATGGTAGGAATGATGGTCCCTTATGCCTTTGACCACTGATTTTTGTTTTTCTGGTGGGTTGGGGGTGTTATGAGTATTCTCACTCATTTTTAATTGCCGAAAGGCAATTCTTGAGTGCAGGGTCATGTGTATTGTGAGAGCTCTGCTCTCAGACACACCCCTTGCACTCATACACAGGTCCATGTCTGTTTAAAAGCAAAGGCAGCATGTCTTCATGAATATGCAAGGTGCCCTGCCGTGCTGTAGGGGAATGGTCCCTGCCATGCAGGAATAACTTATTCCTGCATGGCTGCTTGCTGAATCCTGGGGTATCTCTTCTCTGGTTGCGTGGTCACCAAATGTTCCTGAGTTCTATGGAAATGAAACAAACCAAAAAATCAGACTCTCAACACCAGATAAATTTATTTAACAGATATCAGAAATGCAAAGCTTTCAGGATACTTCATACATATATATTCTTGTAATCATCACATAACACAACCCCCCCCCCAATAAAATTCATTTAAAACATTTACACGGCAATTCATCCTGTCCATCAGCTATAAAGAGTCATGCAGAGAACATATAAAGATACAAGCATTTGGAGGTTTGTGTCATGTGATGAGTACAAGAATGTATATGTATGAATGCTTAGTTGTGAACAAATTTTAATAGCACCGATGAAGGGAGCTATCCCAAATAAATTTATCTGGCATTGAGAGTCTGGCTTTTTGGCTTGTTTGATATATCTTAGAGTCACAGTTGACCACATTTACTCATTTCTTTGTATTCGGGAATGCTTTTGTATGACTTTTTGTAGAAATGAGCCAGGCCATGCACAAATGCAATAATTATATAGCAACAGAGAAAATTCAAAAACAAGATAAAAAGCACTCTTCTTTTTGGAAAAGTCAATTGATGATGATGTATTTATGTATTAATAAATTAGCCCTCCTCTTTTTGATAATGTAGGATCTTTTTTCATCTAGCTGAGGTACCACTAGCTTAATCCAACTGGACCTCAATTTAATGTCTCATTTGAAGGACTGCAAAATAACAGTCTACATTTGACAGAAAATGTGTGTTTTGTGCTGTAACAAGACAGCAGCCACTTTCTTCCAATGTAATTTCAGAATATGAAGTATTTCTTCTATTTGATTTTGGTTCCTGAATATATTACAGACTTTACATTTCTGCACTGTTCCTTCAATTTCTTCAGCCATATCAGGCTCCTGGAGAGCATCATTCTTTATATTTGATGATGTTCATATATTTAGCATAACCTGGCTTCACAAATCTGTGTAGGGAAAATACCTCTTTCATCTCTGAATTGTAAAACTTGAACACACAAAAGTCAACTTGATATGGAAATTAAATATAAATTGTAGGATGTAATGGCTTAGCATCACATGAACAACCATGTATTGTTCATTAAAGAAGAGTTGCCATTTACAACCCTCCTTTGAACAAGCTTTAAGTTCTTCTGACCTTCCAGCAGACAGATGTAATTGTGAAATAATTTATAGGACTTGCTAGATCTTTCTCAGTTAAACCTTCCTTTCACTCATGAATGTATACTCTTCTTAAGGTACTGAGTATAAGCATTAGCTAGCAATACATACCGCTCATGATTTTTTGCAGTGAGAACAGCAACATCCTCTGAAGTCACGTATGGGCTGACTCCAGTGTGTCACCATAAATACAGTTGTGAAGTGTTTGACATCCAAAAAGTATGACTAACATCTACTTTTCTATTAAAACATAACTTGTTTAACATCAGTTAAGACTTTTCACCTATAAGTCTTTGGGCTACTTTCCTTTAATAATATTGTATTAAGACCTTGGTGACATGCATCTACTAGCACAGTTGTGACATAACATATAATTTTAGTATATATGCTGCAGGGACCAGATGTTTTCACACTTAATCATTCCTCTAGTTCCATTAACCAAAATTATGCTACAGCAGGCACTGGTAGCTTTCTAAGTGCTAGCAATGTATTTGTCAAGTTACAAATTAATTTATACAAATATTGCACTACATGAATGAAAACATAAGAGATCACTAATATGCAGAAACCTCTGGATAAATTATCACTCTGATTTTGTTAAAATCTGGGATGAGACATTCTGATGTTAGCACACGGTCCGTGTAATTAAGAGATGTTACAGACAAATATCTGACACCTCTTTACCTTTCTATCAGCTTAATGTGATGCATGTTTATTTTAGCTGCCAGGACAGGAAGAGCATTAAGTACACTGACTACACCATCTAGCATTTCAAGCATTTCACTCACAGCTGTCTCAAATATTTCTGAAGAAGAAAATCCAAACGTTAGAAATCTGTATTTTCACAGAAAAAGTATTGAATTCACACATCTTAGTGCTATCTCCATCAACTCCATCTGGTTTAATTTTGGAAAACTCTTGGTTAGCATCAGATGAAGCAAATAACTTAGCGAGAAGCATGGCAGCAGCTTCTGAAGTTGTTTGAAATGCCTAATGTCCCCCATTAATCCATTTAAGTCTTGGCAATTTATACATATTCTCATGTTGTTCTGCTTCACAACTATTTTTTCGTTGCCCTCTTTGTTTAGTCATTTTAGTATAGTCTGACACTGAGATTTTATGACCCCCCCCAAGGACTTTAATGCAACATACCTATCTTTCACAAATTTCACCTTAATCATAATTCTTACAACAGCAAAGGATTAAGTGCAATGAGGGGAATACATACTCCCCAGGATTCAGCAAGCTCTGTACAAAGTGCAGGAATAGAGCAAGAACTGCTGCAAGCAATATGGCCGACGAGCGATCCAGGAATAAGCTCCCGGGATGTGCACGAGTGCTCCTGCACTATTCCTGCATGGACACCATTGCTATATGCTAATTACCATATTTGCTGGGGAAAAACATGCAAATGATGTGAATTAGCGGTCCAGGACACATCTCTCAACCTGTTAGAGCAAGAATTCTGGACAAAGCCATCAATAATGGGGGACAGAGACTTCAAAATAGGGTCACTTTTTAAATATTGCTCATATAAACTTAGAAAGTTGATAGAATAACAGGTTTTGCATAAGCATGACTTTTTGGAAGGGTATGAAGTCTGAAACTCAAATGTCTGTCATTATTTTCTGACTTCAACCCTGAATGATTTGTCAATGATGTGCCAGAAAAAACACAATATTATGAGAAACAGATCAGAAATATGAGGTAAAAATCTGGACATTCTGTGAAAATCTGTACAGTTGAGAGGTATGATCCAGGACGTAGGCAAGGTGTCTGTGCAAGAATAATGTAACCTGCAGAAATGTATGTGGTTACTAACTGAATACATTTCTGCAAATTACAAAACGGAGGCATGACAGCTCCAAAGAAAGCATGTATTCAATGTAGTATGCATGCCAATGGCCAAACATATGGCCATTGTCATGGGAAATAGTTGCAAAATTATAAAAAAATAGCTTTTTTTTGGGGGCCAATTTCAGCCGTTTAAGTGTAGGGCAGTGGTGCGCAAAAGGGACTGGCCCGAAAACATGAAAAAAGTTGGAAATAAGCTTCTAAACCCAAATCAGCATTTTGCCATGATAGTCAAAGGCATGCATAAGACAACAGTACCAGGGAATAGTGGTTGCTAAGGGGAAAGGCTCAGTGTGAGTGTGGTAACTATGAATTAGCATTCTGTTTTATGCAAAAGAGGGGCTTGATACTGAATCACAAAATTCTTCTCAGTGTTCACTTGCACCCAATCGTGTAGGTGCAGCAACACCATGGTATAAGTATAAGAGGTAAATTACCTCATAAGGGGGAGTATTATGCTTGCTGTAAGCTTATTGGAGCTCTGTGGCCCATGTTTGCCTTTAGCAAAGCACAGCTAAGGAAGGGTGTGTGTCTGTGGATGCCTAGCAGTGTTTACATTGCCTAAATGGGTGTTCACACCATGTACTGGGTTTTAAACAAAAAAAAGAAAACACAGGCGATAGCAGCTCTCTTCACATCTGAGCACTGTGTATACACGGCCCGCCTCAGGGGTTAAACAGGAAGGCAATGGGAAGGGAAAACAACAGTAGGAAGGCAATCAAGGAGAGCTAGCATAGCTGGTAGGTGAAATGTATCAGAATCAGCCAATTACACAGGCAGCAGGCCAGCCCAGCACACTATTATAAACTATGCAAACACATTTCACACTGTTTTTTTCCCACAAACTCTACACCACCAGTCTACACAGATGTGGAAATTTTACCTGACAAAACTAACAAAATGTTAAGGGCTGCTGTTGCTTTCATACATCAATCTGTGCAAGAGACTGAGGGTGGTGAGGATGTGAATGCTGATGACCAACCCACAGAGACGAGGAGGAGAAGAGTGTACAGACCCAGGGTAACCTACCAGGGGCTACATGAGCTGGAGATAGTGGAGCACTATAGGGTGGACAGGGAAATTCTACAGCAAATTGTTGAGTTGTGCCGGCCATGCCTCACACACAGAACCAACAGAGGGGAACCCATCCCAGTGGCTACCAAGGTATGTGTAGGGTTAAGAATACTAGCCACAGGTACCTTCCAAAGGCCAACTAGGGATATCATGGGGATCCCATGGGCATCAGCATCCAGGGTATTCCACCAGTTCCTGGATGCCATGTTAGCACATGCCGGTGAGCACATATATTTCCTCAACACCTGTAAAGCATTGACCAGCAATATGCCTCTCTTCCACCAAATAGCAGAATACCCTGAGGTAGTGGATGCTATAGACTGCATGCACATACACATCAAAGCACCACCTAGTGAGCAGGGTAGGGTCTACATAAACCAAAAGGGCTTCCCCTCCATTAACTGCTAGGTTGTGTGCAATGCCCGGGGCATTATCTTGAATGTGTGTGCTGGCAGTCCTGGAAGCTATCACGACTCCCACATCTGGCATATGACACAGCTGTACCAGAAATTTACCAGTGGGGACATCCCATATGGCCACCTAGTGGGGGATGCTGTTACGCACTGGAGTCATGGCTGATGACACCTATCAGAAATGCACACACACCCGAATAAGAACTCCATAATGAGGCACACGCACAAACCAGAATTATAATAGAATGGGTGTTTGGGATGCTCAAGTCAAGGTTCCACTGCCAGGACATATCCAATGAAGCCTTGCAGTACTCTTCAGCTATATGTACACAAATGTTCAATGTATGTGCCATGCTACACAATATGATCCTGCGGAAACAGCTGCAGCAGGAACAGCATGGGGCAAGGCTACACAGTCCCCTCACCATTGCCAAGACCATCACAGGCACATAGGGAATCTGAGAAGGAACAGCCTGAGCCTGCCCATGTAGGCAGAAGGAGGCATGCCCACTATGCCCAGGCTTTGGCAAAAAGGCAATGCATAGCACATACACTGACATTGTAGGGACCCAGGGAATGACACCTCTCTCTGACTCACACATACAGTAAAAGGAATGCCAAACATGACACTACCTGTGCTTTTCTATGTATAAGGAGTGTACTGTGTGCATCCAACATAGTCAGCCCTCCAGCACCATCCTCAATACTGGCACAGCCACAAGTTAAGTCACTCCTCCTATCAATTGCTGAATGGAGTAGTGTGTTCTGCTACTTGTATCTATGGTATGGATGTGAGCATGCAAGGGAATCAGATGGCTGAATGGGATGGCAGCAGATAGTGGACACCTATATGGGCAGCATGAAATCCATAACAAATACTGGTGTCAACAAAGTAGGCAGTACTAGACAAAGTGACAAATCCCACTGCAGTACATGTGCTGGCCCAAATGTGTGTTCATAGGACACACACATGCATGGCTGTGATGCTTACATACCCAACACCAGCCTCAGCCAGCAGGACAGGTGTAGATGACCATAGAGAAAGGCTGGGCTAAGGCCTCCAATTGATGGCAATGGTGAACAGCCCTCCTCCAGATCTACACAGACAGACTACAACAGGTCTGGCAGTTGTATGTTAGTTCTGAGGGATAAGAAGTCTGAAACTGAAATGTAAGTCAAAAAAACCTAAGATCTGTACTACACTGATATGCTCTAGTCTGCATGATAGGTCAAAATACAAAATGAAATGGAAGCAACAGAGTACCTGAAATACCAGTACAGTCATAGCAAATGTTTACAGTAGTCAGGTGTGCCCCTCCCCACAATCATATGTAGAAATGCAGTAACATGTATGTGTGGGTTTAATAACAGTGGAGCACAGATTACCTGAGCTGGCCCAATTTACAGGATAGATTGTTGCAAGTGTACAATATGCAGGGGGTCCATGTGATAGCTTGTTGTGTGTTCAATATTGTCTGGAAGTGGTCACCACGTAGGCATGGAGGGTTGTGTCTCAGTGACCTATGGAAAGTACCGTTGATGACAGGGCTATGTTTTGACAACTGCAGTGCCAACCACAATGCATCCCAGCAAGACCCAATTCAGCAGTCATCCATGCTCACTGTCCAGATGTCAATATCTGTCACCATCTGAAAGATGGACATGCCATGAATGTGGGCCCAGACATACACACAGTACACAGTTGGAAGTACCCTAGACAGAGTACATAAACTGTAACCGTCAACCACACACACCTTTGGAATTGTACATACAGGTTAGCAGCACATTAGTTGTCTGTGTAGTATGGAATACTGATGTATTCTGGCCAATCAGTGGCAGACCACAAAAGTCACAGTTATGAAGTAAGGAGAGACTGCCTATGTCCCCGCACAAGGCAGTATAAGGGGAATGTCTCAGGTATATCTGTGAGTCAGCTGCAAGAAGCTTCCATATCACATATGCACTCAGCTCACCCCACCATCAGCCACAGGTTTATCACAGGTCATATCCCTGCTGTTGGGAATGAGTACAATATGAACCCCACTTCTGTATGGGAATACCCACAGAATGCAGCATGCTGAAGAAGTGTCCCATGCAGGTGTGTCAGTAGCTGTAAGCAGCAACCTATCAGCATCCAGACCAATGGATTAACATGGACAGGAACTATTGCCATTAGCACCTCGCACACTTACTCTGACACCCAAGTGGAATCCAGTGGCTCACAGCCTGGGAATGTAGGAGTGACAGAATGCACTGGCCTGCTACAGCTGGTCCGCATCACTACCAAATGCCCTACTGTCCTCTGGCAAAGGCCTGTGACTCACCCTTACTACCAATGTATGTTATCTCATGGGGTCCCAACTAACAACATAACACAGTCAACAGAACATAAATGCAAGGCCATGTTGACAAATCCTGTAGCATTCCCACCATGTCCTACTGCATGAACTGTGGACCAACCCCTAAATATCTCTGGGATAAAGGGACAACTATAGGGATACATCTCAGATATTGCTCACATAATGTTAGGAAGAGGGTAGAATAACAGAGTGGGGGTGTAGAAGCATGGACGTCATGGAGGGTTTGAAGTCTGAAACTCTGATGTGTGCCCATACTACTCCTGCCTGAAAACCCAGTAAAGGGGGGGCTACAAACCTACTTGTAAAACACAATGTGAAGGGGAACTGACCAGATATATGAGCCCTGCCTCTGGGTGACCTGGGTAAATCTGTACAGCTGAGAGGTATGGCCACAGCAGAATATGGCCATTCTGTTACATTGATATATGTACAAGCAGGGGGTCCTCAGACACTGCAGTACCAAGGTGCTGGACCATTTACACAGACCCATCAGCAAGTGTCTGCAGCTACCACTCCAGAATTGCATGAGTGTGGAAGAATATGTAGCCTGCAGACCACAATACTGGACACAGCTTCATTCATCTTTTATTTCCCAGGAAATAACTGTGAGCAAATAAGTATATCTATTAGTAGTTGACACAATAAATCACAGTGTGAAACAGTACATGTGTCTGCATATCTCTGCTAACATCAACCATGTAACACAAGCAGTACAGACACAATAGATACAGTATCCCACTATCTGTTGCCCATTGTGACTCCATATTGTCAACCTATCTACAGATATCCTGCAGAAACAGGTTGCTAGCTGTAGGTGTAGAACACCAAATACTAGACCGGAGTACAACCTACCTGGAATGGATTTACACACTCAGTACAGAAGGTCATACTGAGCATGCTCCTACACATAAAGAAATGAAGCCGATGTCTGACAACACAGTGGACTATACATATCTGTCAGTTGCAGATGCCTGTTATTGTACACACCACATTACACACCATCCATGCTTTCCACACACATTGAATAGAAATACTCACACATATTCAAGGCGAACACACTATAATATGTCAAACATACACACATAGAATGTGGGGAAGAGAGAGACAGACAGTGACAGAGAGTTTTCCATCATGAGGCCTGTCCCACCCACCACAAATCCAATTAGCCAATATCACATGATGTGCTGATGTCAATCACTGTAGACATTGCTTTTGGTAGCCCTCAGCCCTATAGTGTCTGCGGTGTTTGTTATAACTGTGTAACATGATAGTACAAATCAGTATTAATCTAGCATTTGTATACCCAGTCTTGTCAAATGTAAAGCTGTGTGTGACTGAGTCTGTGTGTGTTTCCAGAGGAATGGTTTATGGCCCATTCACACACACTTCACTTCCCACTACCTATGTTAGCACTCCTGCTGATGTCAGTCACCTTGAAATAACTCTCTGGCCAAGTATCAACTCCATAAGCTGTGTGGCGCTTGTGATATGTGTGTGATACTATAGTGTAGAAAACTAGTTAGGTAGGAGTTCTAACCCCAAAAATGGAAACTCTGTGTGTGTGTGTGTGTGTGTGTGTGTGTGTGTGTGTGTGTGTGTGTGTGTGTGTGTGTGTTTGTGTGGAGATGAATGATTTTGAGGCCATTCACAGTCACTATGCCTCACATTGCCTACTTTAGCAAGCCTGCTGATGTCAGTCACCTTGAAATAACCCTTTGTGCAAATCCTAGCCCTATAAGCTCTGTGGTGTTTGTGATAACTGTGTAATGCTATAGTGTAGCTTACTAGTTAGGTAGGAGTTCTAATCCCCAAGATGGTAGTTGTGTAACTGTGTATGTTTGTTTAACAGAGTGTGCGCGTTTTTGATTATACCTGATTTTATGGACATTCAACACTTACTACTTTCCCCGTATCCCTCCTTTAACACTGCTGCTGATGTTTGTCACCTTCAAAGATACCTGTGGAGAACTCTCCACCATACAAGCTCCGTGGTGCTTGCGATAATTGCGTAATACTGTAGTATGCATACTAGCTAGGCAGGAGATTTAATCCCAGACATGGCAATTGTGAAACTCTGTGTGTATGTGTGGAAATGAAGGATTTTGAGGCCATTCACAGTCACTACACATCCCATTTCCCTACTTTAGTAAGCCTGCTGATGTCAGTCACCTTGAAATAACCCTTTGGACAAATACCAGCCTCATAAGCTCTGTGATGCTTGCAATAACTGTGTAGTGCTGTAGGGTAGCAAACTAGTTAGGTAGGAGTTCTAATCCCATGCATGACAACTGTGCAACTCTGTGCGTCTGTGGAGATGAAGGATTTTGAGGCCATTCACAGTCACTACACCTCCCTTTGCCCTACTTTAGCAAGCCTGCTGATGTTAGTCATCTTGAAATAACCCTTTGGAGAAGTACCTGCCCCATGTGCTCCATGGCGCTTGCAATAACTGCTTAATAGTATAGTGTAGCATACTAGCTAGGTAGGCATTCTAATCCCCAAAATGGCAACTGTGAAACTGTGTGTGTTTGTGTGAGAGAGTGCATGTGTCTTTGATGATATGTGATTTTATGGACATTCACACTTACTACTCTCCCCTTACCCCTCCTTCAGCACTGCTGCTGATGCTAGTCACCTTCAAAGATACCTGTGGAGAACTCTCCAAAATATAAACTCTGTGGTGCTTGCGATAAGTGTGTAATGCTATAGTGTAGCATACTAATTAGATAGGAGTTCTAATCCCAGACATGACAGCTATGAAACTGTATGTTTGTGTGAGAGAGTGTGTGTGTCTCTTTGATGATCCTTGATTTTATGGACATTCACCCTTACTACTCTCCCCTTGACCCTCCTTTAGCACTGCTGCTGATGTCAGTCCCTTAAAAGATACCTCTGGAGAACTTTCCAGCATGTAATCTCCATGGCACATGCCATAAATGTGGAACAATGTAATAGTAGTAACTACATAGGTATGGGTTTGAATCTCTTCCATGGCAAGTGTTTTTGTGTGTGTACTATGTATGTCTGTACTTCAAAGATTTTGGCCCCATTTACACCCAGTACACATCTCAAAGCCTGCCTTTAGCAGTCCTGCAGATATCATCTACCTTAGAAGTACCTGTTGCCAACCCTAAACCATGGCATGTCAGTGGTGCACGTGGTAAATGTGTAGCATAATGGTCTATAAAGATTGTTAGTTAGAGGTCTGAATCACACCCCTATCCAACGTAAATGAGTGTGTAGGGTAAAATTATTTTTGGGATCTCTCACCCACTACATCACCCAATGGCAGTATTTACAAGGACCAGTGATGTCCCTCATCTTAGAAGAACCTTGGGATAACACCCATCCTATAAGTTCTATGGCACATGCAATAAATGCGATACACTATAGTAGAAATACATAGCTAGGTCAGGGTTTGAATCTCAGTGCTGGCAAGTGTGTGTGTGTGTCATCAGTATCCTAGGTGGAGGTTGTTGTGATTGTGTAATAACAGGATCCATGGCGGTGTGGTTTTTGCTAAATTATTATGTTGAGGACCTAGTATATGTCACAATGTCCACCTTACAAGGACAACAGATGTCAAACACCAGAGAGGTTGGTGTAGACAATCCATAGCCCTACATGTGACATTATGGATTGATGAACAATATAGGCAACCCTTCTATTACTCAGAGAACACTCTCCACCCATGTCTCATACACAAACACACTTGGCTAGGCAACAACCACTATATTGTTAGTTCCATGCATATTGCCTCACAGATAGTAACCACGGTGTGACTGCAGTGGACTACATGCCTGTTGACCACAGCAGTGTCACTGATATCAGAAAGTACTTTGATGTGTTACATCTCCTGATTGAGTGTGCGTTATCCAGCAAGTAAGATGACATGGCACCCTGTTCCATCCCCGCAGTAGCCAAATAAATGCTTACAGTGGACCTTTTGCTATGTTCCCCGCTGGATGCCTACAACAACTGTAGAGTCTGCAAACGTAACCCACAAAGGGAACACCATGCCTTATACACATGCCCTGTATGGACAGACACCACTAACTCCACTGAATACCTGTATCATGCTGTCAATGTAGGTGCAAGCACGACCTCAGTTACATAGCCAGGTCTCACCAAATGAGGTCATGAATGTTCCATCTGAAGATAATCTGTCCAGACAACATGCACCAGAGACCTCAAGTACACTTCCACACATCAAAGAACATGCATGTGGGACATGTGCACAACTCAGACACTGTCCAAGTTATGGAATATAGATCACATACATGGGAAGCAGTGCACATCACTGGCTGCCCACAATAGTAACCCAGATGAGTG
Organism: Protopterus annectens; assembly: GCF_019279795.1. Classification (NCBI taxonomy): domain Eukaryota; kingdom Metazoa; phylum Chordata; order Ceratodontiformes; family Protopteridae; genus Protopterus; species Protopterus annectens. The sequence goes on from NC_056730.1 coordinate 1,029,587,099, forward strand.
GATGGTGAATACAATACCCACTCCTGGGGACAACTCCAGGAACCACACCCCTGAGCCACACTGGGGACTATTGTCATGTGGTCTGATGCCAAAGTATTCCCTTTACCTAGCCTTGTACAGCCTTCAGGCCCATTCACCTACTACACACCTGTGAAGCAATGAACGTATGCATCTCAGTACTGGCAAATATGTGTGTGTGTGTGTGTGTGTGTGTGTGTGTGTGTGTGTGTGTGTGTGTGTGTGTGTGTGTGTGTGTGTGGAGATGAATGATTTTGAAGCCATTCACACTCGCTACACCTGTCATTGCCCTACTTTAGCACGCCTGCTGATGCCATTCTCCTTGAAATAACCCTTTCACCATATTTCAGCCCTATAAGTTATGTGGCGCATGCGATAACTGCATACTATTGTAGTGTAGAAAGCTAGTTAGGAAGGAGTTCTGATCCTGCTAACTCTGATAATGTGTGTGTTTCTTTGACAGAGTGTGTGTGAGTTTCTTCATTGACACCTGAGTTTGAGGACATTCACACTTACTACACTTCACTTACCCCTCCTTTAACACTGTTGCTAATGTCACTCACCTTCAAAGATACCTGTGGACAGCTGTCTAACATGTAAGGTCTGTGGTGCATGCAATAACTATTTAACACAATAGTTGCAATACATAGTCAGGTAGGGGTCTGAAACTCAATACTGGTATGTGTGTGTTTGTGTGTGTGTCTCATCAGTATCTGGTGAGGGTGTTGGGGTGATTGTGTAATGACAGGATCCATTGTAGTGTGGGTTTTGCTACATTATTATATTGAGGACCTATATGTCCCAATGTCCACATTACAAGGCCAACAGTTTTCAAACACTGTAGAGGTTGTTGTAGACAATCCTCAGCCATAAATGTGTACAGCCATGTGCAATTACTATGTGACAGTATGGCTTAGTAAACAATATAGGCAACCATTATAATGCCCAAATACCACACTCCACCCACTTGGCTCTTACTCCCTTTCTTTCTTACTTTGTCTCTGTCTCTGTCTCATTCTCTCTCTCTCTCTCTCCCTCTCTCCCTCTCTGGTGGATGTGGAAAAGTACATATGTTTTGCATAGGCAGCAGCTTGAGTTTTGTAAGTAATGCTCATGATCAGCTGATGGCTTGTGCATGAATTGCAGTCCCTGACTTGCTAATTGCATGTGGAACAACTGTGGTATCATTCCTGGAACCAATTGCATGGAAACACACTCTTATAACTAAGCACTTCATGTGGGTGTTGGCCCTTTTCCTTCACTGTGAGCAGGACTTCATGTGGGTGTCTGACAAACAGCATCACAAAGGGTAGCTGGAAATATCACTTACAACATACACTGTGGAGACAGGCCAATAAACAGGATGGGGATGTTACAGACATGGGGGCAGAATGTAAGTATTGCTGTCTATATTTGAAGTAATGTTGGTTTAACAGGGTTTGTGTGGCTATGGCTGTTCTACATGATTTAAAGTCTGGCATGACAGTGTTATGTGGTTGAGGAAAATCTCAGCTGTAGGGCTATCTACAGATAAGCCAGAGTTTGGAGTCTTAGATGTGGTTTGTTACTCATACATTTCATATCTTTAGAAATGCAGTAACATACTCTGATGATTGCAGCCAGTACATGTTGACATCCATGTGAGTTACTGACTTCATGTCCCTCAGAAGAGATATGTCACAACAAACCCTGTTACATCAGGAATTTTCTGTTTATCACAGCAATATGTCAATATTGGCCCTGTGTTTGTGCCTCTGTCCCCCAAGTCCATCACCCTTTGTCCATATGTCATACAGTAAGAGGTGCATATGTACAGTATATCATTACTTACTGACATCATACCTGATAAGCCTGTGAGATATCAGACTGCTAGACATGTTATGTATAGTAGGCCTTATATTTGAGGACAAAACCTGGACATTCTGTTGTAGTCTGTACAGTAGTGAGGTCTGTGTACTTATGGTGATTTTATTGTGTAGCAACGTATTGTGAATATGTTACTTAGCCTGTGTACAGACTGTGGTAGATGTCAGTATTCTTGGTCCTGTTCTATCTGATGTTACATGCTGCTCCAATTTCTGGTACCCTTTCAGCGTATATGTTTGTAGGGCCAGACTGAGACATGCCCCATACCACAGTCAGGCATCAGACTACACTGTGTATTAGGCCAGTATATGTAGGGTTAGTGTGTGAGTGGCAAATATGAGGATGGTTTTGATCACACAGTCCATATACTGTACTATTAATTAGCTTTACCATAATGTGACTGTGGCTATGTTGAGATTGGCTGTGGGTATGCAATTTCACGGTAGTGTCTGTTACTCCATGCTGTTACATGCCTGGAGTGCCTGCTATTGTTTGCAAGTACATGTGTATTCCCCCATAGGAAACTTGGGTCAGTGTTGTGGCAGTCTGCCTGTAGTTTACATAGTGCATTGTGACACGCCTAGCAGCTCAGTGTATTTACCTAGTGTGATGTTATGTCCAGATATTTGTCAGATGTACTTTTCCTGACCACCATATGTGTTGTGTATTTCTGAAAAAGCAGTGGGATGCTGTGAAGATGTATGTCACTAACTAGTGGGAAGTATGTGGGGTTGGGACCTCTGCTCCTTCGGTTAATATGTGTTAGGACAGATAGGAGAGTGTGAATGCATCAACTGTGTGAGCTTATCTATTCCAGTATTTGTGTGATTTCCCCATTTTCATGGCTGTAAACATCCCCTTTGTCAGGCTTGGTCCACACATCTTGCACTAAGGAGTTCTGTGTATACCTCTGGACTTACCAGAGTGTGTCAGACTGTCCATATTTATTGGTCATATTTCTGCTATATTTCACAGGATCATTACTGTGATTTGTGTGGTACTTCACTGTGATGATCTTATGATGTCTGTCAGTAACTGATGGTGTACATGTCAGTATCAGAAGTGACTTCCTACACAATATGTCTGTTGACACAACCACTGTTACTGTAGCAACATTCTACATTTATACCGGCAATACTTGCATTACATTTCCTTGCAAGAGGTTGTGACTTATGGTACTAAGGTATGACTCCTGGTTTGTAATAAATATTTTATCCAGCAGATGGCAGGCTATGCTTATTTTTAACTATTCACATTTTAAACTATTTAAGTTTTTTTATTAATAATAATAATTTGTTTAAATTATTACCTTATAAGATTTTATAACATTAACTCCAAGGTGTTTAGGTAAACCTGCATTTGTATATATTTAGCTTATTTAATCTTGAATAAAATTTTGTTAACCTATAACACAGCATTCACCATGCATTTTAATGAATGATAAGTTTAAGTACTGTTTTTTTAAAGTAATTGTTTAATGGCGGATTGTATGCGATTGGTTGTTTTGTATTTAATGAGTATTTAAAAGTTCAATGATGGATTTACTGGTTATCTGATGAAGTCACTTTGTTGGGACGAAAACGCAGTTTGGTTAATGGCGTTCACGTTATGTGCTTAAATTGAGTTTTCAGTGGAGAATTGAATAAAACCTTTGACATCGCTTTGGACTGTTTCTTCTACAGTTTTGTCACTTTACAGTGTATTTGAGGTATGACTCCACTACATGTTAGGGGCATATGTTTTATATATATACATATATATATATATATATATATATATATATATATACTCATATAAATGTATAAATTTATATATACATTTATATGTGTGTATGTGGATGTATACATATATCTACATATGTATATAGATATATATATATATATATATATATATATATATATATATATATATATATATATATATATATATATATATATATATATATATATATATATATATATATATATAATTTATTTATTTATTTTTATTTATTTTATTTATTTTACATTTGTTGACCAGGCTAGTCCAATTGGATACATGTCCATTTTCAGTAGAGGCCCGGGGAGATAAGCTCCACTTTAAACTAATAAAACAGGACAGAAAAAAGTCAAAAGAATCTCAATACATTGTACCTGAAGATTTTCTTTAAAGAATTTAATTATACAGAATGTGACTACTGAGTTTAATAAAGCAATACAGTACTATTTCCATGGTAAAGGGTTTGACATTCACTATAAAGTATGTTAGGTAGGAATGTACAGTTTACAATGAAGTATACAGGTTGTATTGAAAAATATAACTCTGAAAAACAAGAAAGTTATTAAATATATACACTTAATAAGTAATTACACTCATAGTGAAACAATAGTTGGTCTATATACAAGGTAAAAGACATGCTCGTAGCAGAATGATTGTTGCAATGAACATACTCAGTGATAGTTCACTGGGAGTAGGATACTAAGGGAGTAAGGGAAGAATTTACTATTTCTGCATTGTGGGTTTTGGAGGAGAGGTATACAATAATGTTGTACTGGGGGGGTGTTACTCAGGGTTAGTATATGGGCATAGCCATTGTGATTTTAGTTGGATGTTTAGTTTATATATACATATATATATATATATATATATATATATATATATATATATATATATATATATATATATATATATATATATATATATATATATATATGGGTCTACCTGATAACACTGACATGCCAAAACACCTACAACGAAATAACCGACACCACAAAACTGAAAGTTCATAATCACAAAACTTCACATGCCCGACAAACCACAATCCCGACAATTAACAAAACACAGACCTTATCTGAAAAACACACACACAACACAAGCATACCAAAAACCTTACAAACCTACACTAAACCTTACATACACAACTATCTATTTGCTAACCTTAACTGAAACCCTAACCCTAAGGTCCGTCACTATCGTACACTTACCTTACCCGCACCCTAACCCTAACTTACTTAATCCACCCCTAACCCTAAAGTCCATCACTATCGCACACTTACCTTAACTGCACCCTAACCCTAACTCACTTAATCCACCCTAACCCTAAAGTCCGTCACTATTGCACACTTACCTTACCCGCACCCTAACCCTAACTCACTTAATCCGCCCCAACCCTAAAGTCCATCACTATCGCACACTTAGTTGACCCACACCCTAACATCCCTTACTATCACACACTTAACTTGCCTGCACCCTGACCCTAGCGTCCGTCCCTATCTCACACTTACGTTTTCAACTGTCGGTCTTCTCCGTTGTCAATCTTCTGGTGTCGGTTATCTCATTGTCATTGATTTCCGCTTTTGGAGTAATCAGGTAGACCTATATATATATATATATATATATATGTATATATATATATATATATATACACATCTATATATATATATATATATATATATATATATATATATATATATATGTATATCCATATCCTTTTTATGTGTAAACATGAGTGTTGTATATACCTTCTGTATCCCACCATATTTATCTGATATGTGTATATTTAGATATGATAACATGACTGATTCAACACTATTTTCACTTACAAGTAGTAAACAATTGTAGTAGTCAAAGCAGTTGTTCACTACTATTCAGTATGTGTACTGAATTATATATTTGAAAAAAACAAACAACATATTTGCAGTTCCAATGGCTTAGTGATTAAGTGCTCTGTGTATAGGTTCCTTGGTTCAAGACCTGCAAGGGCTGTTTATTTTGTTGCTAGGCAGAACAAGGACTGTTGCTGACAGATTGGTAAAGGCAGTTCTGAGCAGCTTTAAGTGGGTTTGCATGACTGTAAGAGGTGCTAACATATGATTAAATGAATAGGCACTTACACCATGTAGGCTTAGCTTACCAGTGCGCAAATGTGCGTAGCATTTACATTTAAGCAATGCTTACACCTGCTAAGCACAGCTCAGCCCTGGTAACCATTGATCACATTCCAGTCTGATAAAATGTCAGGGTAATAACATCTTTAATAAGTGTATTTAATTCCATGTACATAACATGCTTCTATGTGCTGTCATTACAGTAGCAAGGGGTGTGAGTATACTGTATGGTACACCTGAGTATACATGGCTAGTACAACAAACTTTTCTCTTTCTATGTGTTTCATACATTGTTTTTATCCCAGGTTATATGCAGTCACACTTCCATGTGTTGTATCATTATGTTACTGCTTTTAACAGTGCTTTTCCAAGTAAGAATAGACTGCAGATTGTAGTACTGGGAACCATACATGCCTGCATGCAAAGCTGGCTTTGAGTACTGACTATCGTTTTCTTGGTGTGTGAGCTGTAGGTTATTAAGTATCTGCTACTGGATATTGATCTGATATGTGGATATTATCTGTAGAATATTATGTGTTTACAACATGCTATTGAGGACTGCTGTCATGTAGTAATGGCATACCTATCAGTGTCAGACATCTGTCTGTCAAAACATTTATCGTAATGCATAACCTGTTGGCTAGCTGATTTTTGTCTGATCTCTGTACAGATGTGCAGATGTCAGGTATCCATCTTGGCTGCTTGCAGGCAATCTATGATTGACTGATACTGAGATGTCTGCCCAGCTGTGTTATGAATGCCACAGCTAGGAAACCCCACCCTGTATGCACCACATGCCATGGATACCTCAACCAGACTACCACAGTCAACAGAACATGCTTGGATACAGGCCTCTAACCCAGACACTGGCCATGTTATCTAATATATGTTGCATACATGCCAATTGTAGCACCTCACTGGCCCTTTGCAAGATAAAAACAGATTATTGGATGTTGAATGTAACTGTCATCCTGAGGATCACTCAAGTGGCATTGGTTGATAGATTGCCTGCTGACAAATGTCAGGTGGCATAATACCAGTGTACCCCATGCACTACTCTTCTCATCTTTCCATGGACATTAGCCTGATGCACACCTAGGAACACTTGCACCTATGGACCCCAGTACTGACAAATGTGTCAGTGTGCATTACTGAGAATAACAGTGTCTGTGTGTTTGTAAACTTGTAGTTGACAATACCCTGAGGGCTTTCTCACCCACTACACCACCTATTGCCATACTTAGAAATGGCTGCTGCTGTAATTGATGTTAAATGTACCTTATCACACTCTTCACCCTGTGGGCTACCTGGAGCTTGCAGTACCAGCATAACACTATTCTACAAATGGGTAGAAAGGTGTGGGTTACCCTCTGAGTCCTGGCAAGTGTGTGTATGTGTGTGAGTGTGTATATTTGTAGGAGACAGCATTCTAAGGTCACATTCTCCAAATACAATAAACCTTGTCATACATTATAAGGGATAGTGATGCTGCTAACATTAGGAGAGCCATGACAAGCTCTCACCCTACTATCTCTGCGGCATGTGCAATAAATGCATACCCCTGTAGTAGCACTGATTAGATAGACAAGGGGTTGTATTGCAGTCCTGGTCAATGTGTGATTGTGGGTATGTCAAAGCATTATCATGGGTTTCAGTGAGTACAATATCCAATGTGGGGTGTGGGTGCTGGCTATACTCTTTACACCATGGTACCCCCAGTACATGTCCCAAGGTCCACTGTATGAGGACTGCTGTCACCATCAACCATACAGGTAACTGATTACACTATCGAGTCCAATGATGCATGTGCTGTGTGAAAATTCTCTGTAACAAAATGGACTCACTGACAAGGTAGTTAGCACTGCTAAACCCAGGTCTGTCAGATGTGTCTATGACTGTTATGTGTTTGTCAATGTGTATATGACAGTATGTCATGCTATGTATTGTTCATTAACACCCAGGACATCCCCCATTACCATACTGTACAAGGCCTGGTGATGTTCTTCACTTAACAGGAAACTCAGGACACACATCACCCTAAAAGCTCTGTGGTGTGTGCAATTAAAGCCAAACACATTAGTAGCAATAAGTACCTAGGTAGGGGTTCTAGTCTCAGTGTTGCCAAGTAAGTGTGTGTGTGTGTGTGTGTGTGTGTGTGTGTGTGTGTGTGTGTGTGTGTGTGTGTGTGTGTGTGTGTGTGTGTGTGTGTGTGTGTGTGTGTGTGTGTGTGTGTGTGTGTGTGAAGGGATCTACTTCAGTTTGCAGAAAATATATGTCCCAGGAGATCATTTGTCTGAGAACTAACTGGCTAAAGGAAACATTTCAAAGCAATCATCTTGTGGTTATACATTCAAGCAAAACTAATAGTGGATGTGTACATGCCCTCTCTACCACTGTATAGCTGTACAGCGATACAGGAGTTGGTATATATACATGGGTGTGGTTGTTGTGGACAGAGCCACCCACATTGAGGTTATTGTTGTGGGTATACCCCCGCTTAGTGTGCTGTTATACTGCACAGTTTATATTAACAGGTTAAGTAGTTGCTAATCACACTAATTGGGGTTCTATGCCACCCCACACCCTCCAACGTGGGAGGCTGTGACACCCACACCAGCACACCTATGTTTACCAACTCCAAGATTGCACTACATTGGGGAAGGACATATACCCTGCCAGTAGCATTGTCAAGGACATTAAACTGGCAAACTGATTATTTCCTGATGTGATGTTTTGGAAATTTGGTCTGGGTGGAATTACATAGGCCAAAATGAGTTCACTGCAAAATGACGTCCGTCTATGTGAACAGCCTTCTCTGTGTATTGCATCAACACCAAAGCCTGTGTGTGTGTGTGTGTGTGTGTGTGTGTGTGTGTGTGTGTGTGTGTGTGTGTGTGTGTGTGTGTGTGTGTGTGTGTGTGTGTGTGTGTGTTATTCACAGACATTTGGTGTGTGCCACACAGTACATTTACAATTGTCCACTGCAGAAGAGCTGCTGACATTAGCCACCATGCACTCACCTGTTTACACCCCTCAGACCTATCAGCCATGTGGCACATGCAGCAACTGTTATACAGACCTGTTACCTGTGTTCAGCTGTACCCGGGATATGACACAGTCAATGGGTCACCACAGTGCTACACCCCTTGTTGGAGAGGACAGAACAGCAGACCAACATCCTGCTGACACATAGACACCTAGAACACAAGCAGAATACATTATGGAGACCACAATCAGTCAGTGTTAATAACAGCTATAATGCATCATGGCTAGACATCTACACACCCTGATGTGTAAGCATTACTAATTCTAGATGAAAACACATTCAACAGCATTACATTGCTAAACCTTAGGAAATTCACCCTGTGCATCAAAACCATATCAGCATGTCCCTACATCGATGGTATGGATGAAAGGGATGTGGCAGAGGTATCATCATATGCACAAGGTGTTTTGGCAGATTTTCCAGAGGCCTAGGCTGAGCCATTTGGTTGACATCATGTGTGTGGGTTAGGGGGCTCTTTATTAAATGGGTTGTGCAGATGTGGTGTGTGTAGGAATGGAGGTGCCCTGGCTGTGTTGGTGAAGTGTGTGTGTATGTATGCACACATCTGCCATGCGGCTGCCATATACAGGGGTTTGTTGACAGCTGCAGACTGTACATGGCAGGGTGTACAGTTCACTCTCTCTGACCACGGACATGGGAACTGTGATTGCCAGGGGTTTCACAGGCTCCACCAGGCAGAAGCCCAGATATGTTACTCTCCCCTGATGATGACAAATTGTCCACTGGATCTGCTTCCCTGTTGGGACTGGCCAGGACCACGTGCACGTGGCCTGCTGCATTGTGGTGTGGACATCCCCCCTGCAGTGCTGTTACTGGTACTGCCACTACGGGAGCGGCCGTGAGTTGTTGCACATCCACGTAGACCTCCACCTGTTGGTGTTGCTGACCTATGTCCAAGTGGCTGCCACCCTACTCCCACCACATGCTCTACCACAGACATCACACGGTCGAGAATTCCCACCATTTCACCCAACCCTCTATCCAGGACCTCTACAAAATAATGGTGGACACCTGCAAGATCACGAATGTTGTCAAGTACAGCAGAATGACTAGCCCTCTGGATCCTCAGACTCTGTCTGGTGTAACATTCCATATGTGTTTGTGCCTAGATGAAGGCCTAAAAAATGCATCTGGTGATACCTACTGTGGCACTGCTGCCAGGGGCATCATGATGGCAAACAACCCTCCTATGAGCACCCTTGTACATCTGGCTGTGGTGTACCTCGCCAGTCATCTGGCTATGGCTGCTTTGTATAGACACACTTGCCATAGTCCCCACACTGTACTGTCCATGCCACCACCCGCCAACTGTCCCTCATCTATGGCCAATGATGATGGGGTAGGTATGGGCATTGAGACTGTGTACAGGGACGGGGTGGATAAAAGTGGGATGTCAACCGATGGCATAGCTTCAGCCCCTAACAACACTGCCTGTGTCTCACCATGCCTATCATCATTGTTAGAGTCTGTATGGACACTAACGTCAGTTTGCCTGCAGGAGGGACCCTGACCCATCTCACCAACTGTGAGTGGCAAACAAAAAATGTAATTTAAGACCTGTACATTATGGTTTACCTCTACACACACTTACACACACACACACACACACACACACACACACACACACACACACACACACACACACACACTTACAGGTGAGGTGACGCAAAGATATTACACAGACCTCTCATTACCCAACAGTCAACACGCATGACATATGGTACTCAACAGCATGCACTGCAGCCATACTCAATCCTTGTTACCAGCATTATACATCTCTGTGATGCATGAGATGTGTTAGTAGGTGATGTCCCTTCCCCTGGAACACACTGCACCCATGTACACAGTATTGCTGTGCACCTGTACTGGCATGTACTGTGCAGAATACCTTGCAAGTGTACACACCATTGCTGAATGTGTATGTGTGTGGCAGTTATGTTTGCTCTGTTACTCACAGCCCCTATGTGTTTGTCTGACACATACTTGGGATGATATGAGGACTGATGTCAGTAGTTAATGCCTGACCTCTGATTTGCAGATCTCATCATCAGCATCATGTGTATGAGCAATAAAATTCGATTACACTGACAACATTCAAAGCTTAATGTGGATATGAGGAGTATACACACTCTTGTTGACATGTCAGCCTCTTCCATGGTATGCAGTGGGGCCACAATACTGCATATGTTAACATTACACACACCTGATATGTGACATATGACCTGTGAACCCAATGCAGTATCAAACAAATGTGTTAGTCATGTACATGCTCTATGAGATGCATACAATATGTGGGTTGCATAAGGGTGCACACCCTTAACACAAATGTTTGCTGCAGCACCTGTTACGTGAACTACAGCAGTCACTATTCCTGGAAGGGGTATACTAGCATGGCCCATCTTCACTTGCCATTATTTGGTCAGTCCACTCCACAAATGTCCCCCAACTCTGCTGGATTGCATGGTCAGCTCATGTGCACAGCCCTTGGAGGTCACACAGTGGCTTCACTATTGTTGTGGAGTCATGGTTACATCTGACACAATTCCTGACCTTGACTCTGTTCAGATACAGCCATTCTTAGCGAGCTTTAGATGTATGCTTTAGTTCACTGTTGTGTTTCAGGATGACACCCCTCCACATCCTCAGCTTTATTGCAGATGCTTGACAACTAAGTGCCACACATGAGTGTTATTTTTCAGTGCTGCAAATTCCGAATGTCATGTCTGCTGGCCTAGGTCCTGCTAATGAACAGCAAACCTAAAGGTGTACACTGGCACCAGCAAGGTACAATTGGGGATGGTGGCCCTGAGGTTGAGTGAGGTGTTGCTTGTGCACTACATGTATATTAAGGAATACTGTCTGTAGGTTTCAGCCTTGGTCTCATGACACCATTACACATTGCAACACATGCCTTTGGGAGACCTGATGTTATACATATGCTATCTATAGAGAGCCCTGGATGATGTTGCCTGTGGAAAAAACTCTTCCATCTGCTTACCCTAACCCACAGGCCACCCTTATGCAGATTACAGATGATTGTTTACACAGGTACTGCACAGGCAGTACTTGCTAGACATTCCTGCAAGTCCCTCAGTGTTGCTGCATGTTTCTGGGAAGCCTCCATAACCAGTTTGCAACATGTGTTGTCATCTATTTTGGATGGGCATCTGTTTACTTTTAACATTAATGTTGTCCCATACTTCATACACACATACATGACTGTCTGCACTGTTTGCCATGGTATATGCAAGGGTGAGGTAAGGCTACTTTTCCCACTCTTGAGTGCTACCTTTTAGATATGGGATCCATTTCATGGTTTGTAAGATGTATGCAAGCTATGGCTGCTTCTGTTTAAGGTGAGTGGTCAAATGTCATGAACATACTTCTTGGACAGCAGACCATTACTTGGTGTGACATTGAGGCCCTGTACTTGATGGAAGGTCTTTACTCAAGAAGAGTGAATGATGTCAGTACCTCGCAAGCTGCTTCCACAATATGTTATTTTGAGTGTGTGCACACGTATGCTTCCAGTGTATGTTAAGGTATGTATTCCCCATATTTGTTGTCCTAACATAGGTTTCCATATTACACATTCTTTGCTCCTTTTAGGATCACCTTACATGTTGTAAAAGATGTGGAATGTGGTATTGTGATTTGCCATTGCTTAGATAATGAACAGTTGCCATTGTAACAGTGGTGTATACATTGTTGTAGCCACTGTATAAAGGTAATGTTTCAGACATGTCCCTATTGTAGGCCATTTGTCCCACCATTATGTTCATTTCTGTCCACACATGTTGCACTGACAGGTTGTTAGGTATACTGCAAATCTCTTACATACCCTTCAGCTATGTCACCATGGTGACCAGTGCGATGCAGTGCAGTTAACAGCAACAATAAGTGAACATGTACAGTGTGCATTATGGGTAGGTGTGTTACAGGTGTGCATGGCAAATAGCATGGCCATCACATGGCCTGTGTATTGACAAACCTGAACAAAACAACTCCATACTCACCAGCTACAGTCTGCTGCCCCAGGCATATACCAGAGGGACCTAAATAGTTGAGTGAGAGACATAATATCAGTAGCCACACCTGTAGCATTGGTACAGGGTGGGAGCAGCATTTCAGCACATCAACAGTACAAACCCACAATACTAGAGATTATGCACATCTTTTCATTACTACACTGCAGCAACAGACTATCTTATCTGTCATATCCACAGATGAAAATGGATAAGCAACAGTGATTTACTAATGTGCCCTGGGGCCTTACCTGCACACTCCTCATCCATTGTGTGGGTGGCAACCATCTCCACAATGCTGTCTTCAGCTTGCTGGCTTTGGCTGGTGAGTGGGTGCCCCAAGGCTGGTGAAGAGAAGAGCTCCTCAGCATGTTTCAGTGGGGGCTGGATGGCATGACCTCCACCTGTTGCTAGCTGGTCCCTCCTAACTGCAGTGGCACGCTGATGGGCATGGCGGATCAGATCCGTGTGGCAATGCCGCACCTCCTCATAATTGTGGTTGTGCAGGCAGACATTGTTTACCTTGTAGATGAGCTTGTTCCACATGTTGGTCCTCTCCTGGAGATCCTGGGCCCTGCGGCTGAAGAGGATGGCATGATGGACTATGAGTAATTGGATTATAGCATAATTTTCCAGGGATGTGTATGCAGGCAGGTGTTCCCGGGACATTGCACCTGGAAGACATAAAAAGGAAAAAAGGTCAGGGGACCTCATACAGTTGTCCATGTGCACATCAACAGTGGGTATTGCTTGCAAATAATCCAGACTATACCATAACACTGTAAGCTATCATGGCTTGTACATCTTTAATTGCACTCTGACCTGTCCATTTCCCCCAATGTTGGACACTTAATGGCATAATCCACTATACACCATTCATTTCTGTGTAAAGGGATGACAATGGCCATCATTCATGTGGATGGTGTGTGGATGGTGGCATGAGTGTGTTTGACTGTAGTGTGTGATGGGACTGTGAACACATGCCTGTGTTAATGTAGGAGGCAAACTGTGATGTTCTCATGCACCATGGAGACTTGCTGTTGTTGCCATCAGTTGGCATTATGTCCATGCTCTCCACTGATGTAGACAGGAGTGTGGGTGATGTGCATATCCCCCTGTACTACTGCTGTGGACAGGGTGCCATTTTTCCCACCTATCCTGTCTGATGCAGGTTGCCTTTATCCATTGCATATGTGTATGAGATGTGTTTTACCCCCAGTACAGGTTGACTTGTGTTACTGCATCTGAGACTGCATACATATGTGTAGACATGGTTGCAGCTGACCTTGGGGGTTCGCATATGTCTTATTTCTAGTCATAGTCAGCCTTACAGGTGGTCACTTGTGAACCTACATCCTTGCTCAGATAGAGGTGCACTTGCTTCCACGTTGTGGTCTGCACCTATGTGTCCCTGTACAGCCACTATAGCAACCTATTATGTGCTTTGTGTCTTGGTGGTGTCCACCAAGGATGATTCTCTATTGTTGGTGGAGGATGGTTGTACAGGTAAGGTGCTGCTGATTCCATATAGCTACAGTGGATATTTAGTGTACACACCCCTTTTACAATGTATGGTACTTGTTCAATTGGACCATGATGCCACAAAAGCACATGTCAACACAATCCCCATCTGTGATGTGTCCTATAGCCTGGTCAGTTCAATAGGAAACATAACCTGTCCTTTGGAAACATATACGTTCATAGTGTGTACTAGGCTAATTGTTCTGGAGCCTTTACAATCCTAGCTCATGGGATTACCCTGGCATCATGCCACCTGACTTTAGTTCCCAGTGCCTCTGTTGAGTAAAGACACTGGAGTGATCCCTGTGGTGAATTTTCTATGTCCCATCCACTCATCAAGATGTGTCTTGAAGAAGGCTAGTGAGTTGCTCTGCTTGACATGTATGGGAAGTCTATTGCATAGCATGGGCAGTCTCTGGGTTATGAACCTGTCCCTCTAGCATATGGGAAGTAATGCTCAGTACAGTAAACCAGGTGAATGTGTGTGCACACTCTAACACTGGTATGTTGCGTAAACACCTGCTGAGATGATTACACCATCCAGTTGTCTTGGTTTGTACTCTGATGTCATATCACATCTTCACTTGGCGATGGTTGCTCACCTTCCATGAAACAGCTTTGTTTATTTTTAAATAGAATTTTACAGGTTATGGGTCACATTTGAGGTGAAAAACATTTTGGAATGACTTCCTGTGGTCTCATTGGCATACAGCACACAGACCTGGCATTCCATCAGGGGTGTGTACACTTTGATATCCACTGTATCTGGATGTTGATATAGCTGTTAGTGGTAGGCATGGCCAGTGGGTCATAACACAGTTATTCACTTCTCTGTTTGTTATGTGATAAGCATGCCTACTGTAGTACCCATATCCGTGTCTTGGCAATGCATTAATCAGTAGCAGTACACATTTTATTTTGTTGGATGCAGTAACAGTGTGGGCATTGTCCCTTTACCTTTCCTGTATGGAAGGCATCCTTCCTGTGTGTGGGCAGCGGTGTTACAGACAGCAGGTTGCTATACCCCTTACAACAGGGCTTGTGCATACAGGCCAACTACATGTTTGTATAAGGCTCCAGACCTAGGGACAGTGTGAGAGTATTGCTGTTATATGAATTGAATACTGCTCGTTTTACAGGGTTAGTGTGTACATGCCAGTTTTGCATGGAATGCAGTCTGTCTGCATAGCTCTAAACTGTAGGCCTATCCACATGATGGCCAGAGGATTAGCTGTTATGTTTTGTCTGCTCCCCACACAGGTCTTGTCCCTGAAATATCAGTGGCATTCTCTCCATTGATTGCTATCAGTACATGGCAACATCCATTTGTGTTGCTGACTTCAAATTCCTGAGTAAGGGTATATTGCAACCAATCCTGTAACACCAACAACTTTCACAGTGTATAACAACAATATTTCAAATATGGCCCTGCGTTTCAGCCTCTGTCCTCCACCTATATACCAGGCTTTGTCCAGATGTCATGCAGAAGGTTGATAGTTAATAGTCTATCATTATTTAGTGCTGACATTCCTGCTATCATTCCAATGATGTGGAATCCCACACAAGTTGTGGGGTAGGGTCCATATATATGAGGGCTACAGGTGGACAAAGCATGTGTGACCCTATACAGTCTGGAGGTTAGTGTATGGAGAGCACTGTTATATGACCTTGTAAGACATTTTATGGGGGAGGGGTATTAAATGTTTTTAACCAAGGCTGTTACAACATGTGAGGGATATCAGTAATAAGAAACATTAAGGTATATGGCTGCACATTTTCATATGTTTCACCATGGGAACAGTGGTGGACTAGACCTTACTGTCTTGCACACAGTTCTGTTTGTCAGTGTGATAGTGACATTTTAAGTCAAGCATCGTTATGTAATGGATACACTTACATTATGACAACTGATACATTTCCCCCTAGGGGGTGGAGTACAGAGTTAATTGGAGGCTTTTGAACTACATCTGAAATTAAGTGTAGATTGATTCTCATCTTCAAGACAAGTGTGTTTTTCACTGTTGTACTATTTGAAGGCTTTAATTTAGACTGGAAAGTATGTTATGTTTTGCAGATTACTGTATCATATGTTTTCTTTAAGAGGTGCATTAATCAGTTATTATGTATTTCAAATGCCTAAATGCTATAAGAAATGGCATAAACTGAAATAGTACACAAAAAAAAACATGCATATGTATGCAAACGGAGTGTGGTGTCATGTCCTTTGCATTGTGTGTGGATATATATTTCATGCAACAATTCTCATTTGTAGGAAAGACTCAGACACCAGCCATTTGAAAAGGTGGCAACTGTAGGAATAATGGCTGTTTGATATGTTGTGCACCCTCTATATCTATAAGTATTTATATATTTATATATGTGTGTATGTGTGTATAAAAAAAAAAATATATATATATATACATATATATATATATATATATATATACATGTGTGTGTGTGTGTGTGTGTGTGTATGTATCATTAGAATGTTTAGTGCTTCCATACTATACATTCCCTATGGTAGACTGACTGCTTTGCATGATATGTTAGAGAAATCATCCCAACATCTTATGGCTAAGATGGCTTACTGGTAACTTGTCGTGGCTATATTGTGCAGGATCCTGAGGTCAAGACTTGAAAGTGCTGGTTATTTTGTTGCAAGGCAGATCAGTTTAGCTGTGGAGGAAGTGATAATGGCAATAATTACAAGAGAAACCTATTTTGGGCCCCTTCACCCCCATTTACAGTACTTTTGGTCAGATGTTTTGCAGTGAGAAGTTCAGAGTGCGGATCTGATGTCCGAATGCAATATAGATATATATATATATATATATATATATATATACATGTATGTCTACAGATATGCATATATATATATATATATATATATATATATATATATATATATATATATATATACATACATACACATATATAAACACATTTTCCCTACTGTTGAATGAATGTGCTGCATGATATGTTTGAGAAAACATCACATTTATGTACAGCTCAAATGGCTTTGTGATAACTTGCTGTGCATATGGTGTTCAGGGTCTTGAGTTTGAGACTTATAAGGGCTGATTATTTTGTTGCTGGGCAGAGCAGGTCTGTTGGATAGAGAATGATTAAGACACTTTTAGGAAGTTGTAAGTGGGTTTGCATGGGTTTGCACTATGGTAAGCAATGCTAACTTACAGACAGTTAGCCTGAAAGTGCTTAATCTGTGTAGGCACTGCTTAGCACCACGCAAACAGTCTTAATCCCACTTACTACTGCTTAAAAGTGTTTATTCCAGCTTACCCCATGCTAATTTCTTTAAAAGAAAAGAAAAAACGGGGTGATAGGAAAGTGGTGAAAAAGGGGGCACGAAGAGGGAAAGGTGATATGGAAAGTAGCTAGGGGTGTGAAGGACAGGTGTAGGGAAGGTCCACAGCTGTCCATTTCTTCTACAGCAACGGCTATGCATATATACTGAATTTGGAGATAGATTTGGATACTCAAACCCCTGAGAGAAGGGTGAGGACAACAATAATGTGTTGTGAAGCCAATTAGACCAGGTTACATGTGTCCAGTGGACACATGTATGAAATGGACAGCTCTGTATTGGGAAAAAAATTTTTTGGGAACAGATTGCCATTTTTTTTAAGGTGAGAGTGCGATGTTGGGGACAGATAGCAGGTATATTTGGGGAGGTAGATTGGGTAGGAATACAGACAAGACAGCATACAGGGGTAATATATGACACATGTGGGGGTAAACACCTTGGACGGGGAGGGGTGTTTGGAGAAACGAAGCCCATCAGCCCCCAAATGGAAACAGTGGGACTGAGGTTCCCATCCATGGGCAGTCACCACTGCACCTTCATGGTGCTGGGGACTGAGCAGGAGGGGCAGGCTGAGCCTCTAAATATTCAACGCTGCCCTCAAGCTGGCATAGCAGATCTCCAAACTCCCTTCAGAGTTCGCTTTGCACCAGTACCCAGATTTGACTTTGGGTGACAGGATCCTGTCTGCGCCCACTCCCAAGGAGGGGATGAGTCACATCCCCTGAGGTGGTTCCACCTGAAGGTGGTGCAGGACCAGCAGACGAGGAGGTCCAGGGGTGGGTCCGAGATGTGCTGGGGCCCAGTGCCACAGCCAGATGAGGTGGGAGTGGTGGGTCCGCTGGGACCAGCTTTCCCAAACGTGCTATCGTGTTGCAGTTTTAGAACATATGTGGGTTAGTAATAGTCAACACAATCCAGGATTAGTTATAACAGCATGCATAGATATTGTCATTAACCCAAAACACCAGATTTGGAACAGTTGAATAGCAAACAGAACACATGCATATATGGAACCACAGTTGCCATTGCAACGGCATGCAGGTTACACTGATAGCAAGAGGCCACCAATGATAGTATTTCAACATGGAACATTAATAGAATCACATTTCAATATTTGCTGAACAATAGGACATATGTCCCAACAGTAGGTTTGGTGTAAACATACCCATTGATTTGTGTGCTTAGATTATTGTTGCAGATATGGTGGAGGGGGGATGTCAATTAACAACTTATATATCATTGCTCTAATCATTACTCTACAGGTATTATTACAATACCCTATGGCCTTGGTTTGGGCAGTAGTATGTTTGTACACAGTGTATACTTCAACTGTATTATACCTAAATTCTACATATCTTACCTGGTAGACCTGTGGAGGGAATGTTTGTTAACACTACCACACTGTTTCTACACATATGCCCAGATTCTGAGTTAATATTATGCACATACCTCTCAATCTCTTAATGCACACACTCTGGACAAAGCTTGACAACACGGGGTTAAAAATAGGGACATATTTTTAATATTGCTCTCATAAACTTGGAGAGTTGCCTGAGTAACAGTATTTGTTTTAATATACGTTTTCTGAAGGTTTGAGGTCTGAAAATCAAATGTATGTCATTATTTAGTGACTACAATTCTGAGATCATTCCACTGATTTGCCAGGGGGATAGAGGAACAGGTGGAAAATATGAGCCAATTATCTGGACATTCTGCAAACGTATGTACAGTTGAGAGGTATGATTATGCATACAGCTTACTACCACTCACAGGATTCACACCATGGCTGTGTCTGCTAAAAATACAACAATTTAAGTTTCATCAGAGTGTGCTATTTAGATATTGATGTCTATTACTTCTGTGTTTTCTGTCTAAGTCTCTCTTGGTTGTACAATCTGACCATGTAATTACAACAGTCTTATACATACATTTCTAGACATATTTTTATGTAGCACAGTGTGAGAAACAGTGGTTGACACAACAGTACTATTCTGATGTCAGATGTTCGTGAATGCTACATGTCAGGCCATACAATACCAGAGTAAACACTACCAGTCCAGGATTTAATTCTTTATTGCCAGGCAGTTACAGTTTTTTTTATCTGACAGACCTGTGGGGGGAATGTTTGTTAACACTACCTGACTGTTTCTACACATATTCCCAGATTCCTAGTTTATATTATACACATTCCTCTCAATCTCTTAATGCACACACTCTGGACAAAGCTTGACAAAACGGGGGTACAAATAGGGGCATATTTTGAATATTGCTCTCATAAACGTAGAAAGTTGCTAGAGTGACAGGATTTATTTTAATATACATTTTCTGAAGGTTTTGAGGTCTGAAAATCAAATGTATGTCATTATTTAGTGAATACAATTCTGAGATCATCCCACTGATTTGCCAGGGGGACAGAGGAACAGGCAGATGTATGAGCCAATTATCTGGACATTCTGCAAAAATCTGTACAGTTGAGAGGTATGATTATACATACAGCTTAGTACCACTCCCAGGATTCAAACCATGGTTGTGTGTGCTAAAAATACAATAATTTAAGTTTCATCAGTGTGCTATTTGGATATTGCTGTTTATTTCTTCAGTGTTTTCTGGCTAAGTCTCTATTGGTTGTACAATGTGATCTTGTACTTACAACAGTCTTATAGATACATTCCTAGACATTTTTTATGCTGCACAGTGTGGATAACAGTGGTTAACACAACATTACTATTCAGAGAATGCAACACTAAATGCCACACAATATCAGAGTAAACACAACCAGTCAAGGATTTAGAACTTTATTGCCAGGCAGTTACAGTTTTATTTAAATATGACCTATAAGGGACTATTACTGTTATATTGTCTGGTTTATGCAGTACAACCCATATACAGTTTTTATACTGCCAGGTGACTTTCTACTACTTTATATTTCTTTGGTATGACTACTACAAACAGGATTGTTACTCACCAGCCTCACGACACAGCCTTTGCAACCTACTAGCATGGGCTTCCTGATTCATAGCCCACTCAGCTGCCGCTGTAAGGGAAATAGAGAAATATTTAGGCATACCTATCCATCACATATATGGGCTGGACATTAGTAAACAGTTATTGGTATGAAAACTTACACACTAGTGGGACATAATCCCTCTACCTTGCTTCTTGGACCCACTTGTCCAAGAGCTCCCGCTTCCTACACTTCAAGTCAGCATAATGGTGCCAGACCTGCTTACCAGTCTGAGGGATATCAGTGGCACTGGTGAGATCATGGGCGAGACAATCCCAGGCTTCTGTTTTATATTGGGACCACTGGTACTGGCCCTGCAGCAGTCTCTCATCATGGTTTTGTACCAAGAGTCCTACCATGACCTTGGACTCCTGTATGCTCCAGCATTGCGCCTGGAAGTGCATGCCCTTACCAACTCCTGCCATACTGCCTACAGTGGTAAGCTGCAAACAGTTATGAGCTGTGTTCTTGCCTGTGGGGTTTAAATGTGGCGGGTTTCCCATCCTTTGCTATGATTGGATGGTTTTGAATATGCTAAACTAAGCTAAGCTGTGGGCAAACCTGCTTAGCTAAGGTTGGCAGTGCTTAAAGAGGCAGGTTCAGCATCGCTTACCAATGGTCAAATCTACTTAGCTGGGCTATTCATTGCTTAGTATTCATATGTACACAATGCTTACATCCAGTCAGCAAAGCTGTGCAATGCTTAGCATTGCTTATTTTTTATTTTATAAACTATCTGCTGTATGGGATTGATTCATCATTCATTACATATTATAAATATGTTTACTGTCCCTGACACCACCCTCCAATGTGTGACTATACTGTGTGGGGTGCTTGTGTTTATATGGGGTTTCACATCTTTATTACACTAACACCTCACATCTGGACCTACTACAGTACTCTGGTTAACAAATGTATGTTATTTAGTAGCTAATTATTTAAAAAAAAATTTATGTACTGGTTTCACATGTAAAACGATTACAGTGGGGCCAAACCGGGAATGGTTGTTTGTACAGCATACACTCTAACCACTACACTATCACAGTACTGCTTATGTTGACTGTCTCTTGCTATTTAACTTCTTGTGCTGTTTAAGCTGGACAAAGCGTAGCTAAGCAATGGGCACACCCGTGCAGCTATGCTTAAACTTTATTGCATTTTTTTAAAAAAAATTATTTGTTGTGTTTTTTTATTTGTACCCTTCAGAATATCCATGCTAATGCTGAAGCTGTTTTTCTATCAACTTTCTGCTTTATGGGATGATTGTCCCTTTTGGCTTTGTCCACATTCCTTACTCTGATGGGTTGGGAGGTATGCGCTATGTGCTTATGTTAAATGTGTTATTCTAACAGCTTTTGTCTTGGTGGGAACAATTTTCCCTTATGGCTTTGACCAGATTTGTTATCCTGGTAGTTTGGGGGTGTTACAAGCACTCTTGCTCATTTTAAATTGCTGAAAGGCAATTCTGGAGTGCAGGGGATGTGTATATTGTGAGACTTCTGCTCTCAGACGCACCCCCTGTGCTCATACATGGAACCATGTCCGTTTTACAGCATGGCAGCACACCCTCATACATATGCATGGCGTGCTGCTGTACTGAACAGGAATGGTCCCTGCAATGCAGGAATAACTTATTCCTGCATGGCTGCTTGCTAAATCTGGGGGACTGTAACTAAAATTGTGGTATCTCAGAGTACTCTTCCTTCTTAACAGTACAGCAATCTTTTTGTGTTAGTATATATATATATATATATATATATATATATGTGTGTGTGTGTGTGTGTGTGTGTGTGTGTGTCTGTGTTTGTGTATAACAGAGGTGGGGGGGCAGGTGTTTGGAGTGCAGGAACTGATGTCCTCAGTGTGAAAATACTTTTGTGGTATATATTTCAGAATTCTCGTTTTTTAAGGAACTGAGTTTAATTTTTGAATTTCTTACACTCATACTATTAGGTCTCTCAATTTAGATAGTCAGTGCTTTAAACACTGCTGCAATGCCTTAGATGAGTGTTTACATAATTTTTTGAGATGTTTATGACCATCACAAAGCCTACAGATTCAAGTATTAGCTTTTCATGGCTATAGCTGCACTGCTTGCATTGTGTGTGGTTTATGCCAGTTTGTTTATTACAGTATGCCATCTTGGACAGCAAGTGCTCAGAATTATTTACAATTCTATTTATTTTATATTACTTGTCACAGTTCTTGTCTTTGTTTTCCATCACATTGAATCATATCCTTTATTTTTTTATGTTCCAATACATTTAAGCTGTATGCTCAAATGTCCATTCACTCTACATGCATCAAGTGCTTTGTCAAATATCAGGTCAACATTCCCTTAATAATCTGCCACTGACCTGATAATCTATTATTCTTCAGACGAATACATCTCTTCAAAAATCTCTTTAATGATTCATGACAGTCATCAAATTTATCGTTTTGTGCTCTTTGTTTAAGTTCAGTGTCATATGCATCATTTGGACTCCAGCCCCTTGACTTCTAGTCAGAAAATGCACATCCTATGGACAATCCCTTTTTAGCTTTGCAATACACCTAAACTATCTCCATCTTTCTCCTTATAGCTAAAAGTGTTAAAATGTTTAAAATTTGTAATTGTTTGATAGCATACTAGACGTTTTCTGACTGCTGGCATTCTGCATTCACTGTAAGTACATTTCAAAGAACTGAAACCATCCCCGGGATTCATGAAGCTTGCGCCAGGTGCAGACATAGCATAGCGTAGGTGGTATAATGCCAAATATGGCCGCCAAGCGATTTAGGTACGATCCAATTCCACGTGCACTACCAGCATATGCCAGATCTGCACAGCTCTCGGCTCATGTATGCTAATCACCCCATGCGCAGTAGTGCAGCATGCAAATGAAGGTACATAGTGATTCATGAAGTGGTGCAGGCATAGCGTAAGCATACAGAAATGCAAACAAAAAAAAAATGGTTTACATTTTTCCAAACAGAACATCGGAGCCATGAAAGCGGACCAAACTTATGTATTACAAAGTTAACATATGCCAATGGCTAAATATACAGCCAATGGCATAAAAAAACACGCACAACACATAAAAAATAACATTTAATGTCATGGCCGCACTAACGCAAAGTACAACCGCAGGGCATGTGTGCACAAATGGGAACACAAGGAAAATATATACAGATGTCATAAAATTGCAATGTAACACAAATCATGATTTTGCCATAATATTCAATGGTATGCATGCTACACCACAACCAAGGTGCAAGGGTTGCTAAGGGTCTGTGACAGTGTTTGGCACGGTAACTATGAATTAGTAGTCAATGCCATGCAAATGAGGCAATTAATACTGAATCGCAAATGTCCCACCGGCCTAAGAATGTACCATATGGTGCAGCGGTACAACACCGAGGGGTGGCCTGGAGGTATACATGACATCAGCAGTGGGGTGTAACACCGTAGCTGTAAGCACATTGGAGCATTGCTAATCCGGGTTGCCCATTGTTAAGCAAAGCTGCAGGATAGGGGTGTGGATGTAGCCATAGCTTTGCTTAGCTGAGAGCACACATGGTGACCGAAAGTGCATGTGTACATGGATGACAACGTGCTTGAAACCTTGTAAATGACTGCGCGCGGCGCACACCACAGCTGAAACAGGAAGGTTATGGGAAGACAATAAGGAAATGCCGCAGTAGGGTAATTGGAGTACAACTGAGTAATTAACACCTATTAACTCACAGTGGGCCATTGACGGTAGCTAACAAAGCTGCTAGTAGCAACCTGCAGAACAGGATATGGGAGGTGCCAGATTGCAAAGAAAAGAGAAGTGTCACCGCAGAGCAAAGCAAACCTGCAGTAGATCGGCTATAGAACACATTTTGAAACACAATCCTGGGCTGGGAAAGTACAAAACAAGAAAGCAGGCTGCTGGATGCATGCCTGACAATGGGAAGGGAATTGTTATGAAAAGTGAAGGCAAGGGCAAGAGGTGATTCACGGCAGCTAAATGTAATTAACACCAAAGGGACCACAATAGCAGTACCTGTGGTAAAACACATAAGTAAGATACCCTGAAGCTCTGATTGTACATACACACCCTATGACATCATCAGTATCCAAAGCACAATAGTATAAAGTGTGAAGGCACCTCACACACACTCGTGTATAACCCAAACACTGCACCATCGGTGTAAACAGATGGGTAACTTTTACAATGTACTTATTGGAAGCTGCCATAGCTGTGATTCATCACCATGTGTTGGAGACTGAATGTGGTGTGGAGGATGATGCTGACAACCACCTAAGGCCCTGGAGGAGGAGAAGAGTGTTCAGACCAAGGGTAACCTACCAGGGGCTAGATGATCTGGAGATAGTAGAGCGTTACAGGGTAGACAGGGACATCATACAGCAAATCGTTGAGCTGTGCCGGCCATGCCACAGAGCCAGAAACAACAGAGGGGAACCCATCCCAGTGGACACGAAGGTATGTGTAAGCTTGAGAATACTAGCCACAGGTACCTTTCAAAGGCCAACTGGAGATATCATGGGGATCTCACAGGCATCAGCATCCAGGGTACTCCACCAGTTCCTGGATGCCATGTTACCACATGCCAATGAGCATATATACTTCCCTCGAACTCAGGAGGAGTTGGCCAGCAATATACGCCTCTTCCACCATGTGGCAGACTACCCGGAGGTACTGGGTGCAATAGACTGCACGCACATACATATCAAGTCACCACCCAGTGAGCATGGTAGGCACTACATAAACCACAATGGATACCACTCCGTCAACTGCCAGGTCATGTGCAATGCCCAGGGCATTATCACAGATGTGTGTGCTGGCAGCCCTGGAAGCTACCATGACTCCCACATCTGGCATGCCTCACAGCTGTACCAGGTATTTGTCAGGGGGGACATCCCATATGGCCACCTTGTGGGGGATGCTGGCTATGCACTGGAGCTGTGGATGATGACTTCCATCAGAAATGCATGCACACGCATGCAAGAACGCCATAATGAGGCACACGCACAAACCAGAATCATCATAGAGTGTGTGTTTGGGATGCTGAAATCACAGTTCCGTTGCTTGGACATATCTGGTGGAGCCTTGCAGTACTCTCCAGGCATGTGTGCCCACATCTTCATAGTATGTGCCATGCTACATAATATGATCCTGCGGAAACAGCTGCAGCAGGGACATAATGGTGAAGGCCCTCACAGCCCACCGCAATTGCCAAGGGTATCACAGGCACAGAGGGATTCAAACCATGAACACCCTGTGCCAGCCCCAGTAGGCAGATGGAGGTGTGCCCAATATGCCCATGCCTTGGCAAAGCGGGAAAGTATAGCACATACACTGACAGTTTAGGCCCCTACGGACTAACACACTTCTCCACCTGCACACACAGTAAAATGGATGGCACACACACACGACCACCTGTAAATTGTCATGTATAGGTGGTCTACTGTGTGCATCCTACATAGGCAGCCCTCAACTATTGCACACACAACAGCTATTGGTACAAGGTAAGTCAACACCTGAACAGTAAATTAAGCTAACAACATGTGTTGATACTGTATGTATAGGTTCCTAGGTACATCGGTAGGTACATGCCTGATTGTCAGAGGTCATTCATCAGCCTAGCCAAAATGTGTCTGTTGTCACCACCCCATTGATTAACTAACTGTCCCTCTGTGGAGCAGAGCCAATTGCGGGATCCCTGGGGTGTAACCACTGTTCCCCACCCACTCTGCAAGGATTCCCTGGTGTGTTAATGAGGGACTCCATATAATGTAATCAAGGATGTAGTTCCAAAGCATGGGGAGCACCCATGACAGGTATCTGTCACCCCAACATTCTCCAGTTATGGTTGAGGCAAGGTGTAGCACATTACAGTGTGTGGCTCACTGTGACATGGATTCCCATAGCTGGAGCACATCCATTAAGCATCACTTGGACATACCATTAATCTGTATCATCCATATGTAAACTAACTGAGTTACACATTTGTTTGCAGTATGGAGGAACAGCCATAGTCCAGTCCACATACTAAACACCGTAACACTTGTACATATCCCAGATGCCCCAGTGGTAAAGTCACTGACTGTCTCGTGCATGTTCCCGGTTCCACGACCTGTAAGGGCTGTTATGTAATTCTGATGTCCCGAATAATGGATGCTGGATGCAGGTCGTTAGAGCACGTTTAAGCACATGTTAGCGGGTTTATGCATTGTAAGTGTTGTTTAAACATGACTACACGGATATGCGCAAAACAGGTCTAAGCTTTGCTGAATATCGTGCAGATCATGGGCAAAGTTGGCAAGAACTGCTGAAATCTGTGTTATTCACCCTTGTACTAATAGTGCCTGCTCCGAGAGGTAAAATGACTACTGCCAGGAGTAGAATTTATTTTTATTTATTTTTATTTATTTAACATTTGTTGACCGGGAAAGTCCGACTAGGTTCCACAGATCCTGTTTTCAGCGGATGCCTGGGGAGAAATGCTCCAGAAGCATGTCTTTAGAACACGCAACCATGTACACAATCACCTACCACTAAGCTACCTGAGATGTACCAATGGCAAGTGTGTATTGTGACAGGTTAAAACACAAAAGGGCGGAGTTTGGGAAATAGTATACACCGCCATGTACCCAATGAAAGGTGTGTTCTCTCTCTCTCTCTCTAGATATATATATATATATATATATATATATATATATATATATATATATATAAATATAGAGATAGAAAGGGTGATAGAGAGATATATGTCGATATGTACGGATATACATATATATATGCAAATATATAGATAGGTTAACAACATGTACACAACCATGGAGGTACATTTAAATAGAATACTACCAAATACCGAATGCTTTACATACCGACACGTGTAATCATGAGGCTTAAAGACCAAAAGACCACAGTACTGGAAAACTAGAACCACGAATACTATTATCAAGATGTTAAGGGACATTTAGTTAGTACTTCTGGTGCTGTGGTCCAGGTAGGTACTGTGTTTAAGTGTGTTTCTGATTGCTGTAGTGTGTGTTCTGAGTGCAGTGTGTGTTTCCGTAGGACTATAATGTGTGTGTGTGTGTGTGTGTCTGTGTGTGTGTGTGTGTGTGTGTGTGTGTGTGTGTGTGTGTGTGTGTGTGTGTGCGTGTGTGTGCGTGTGTGTGTGTGTGTGTTTTTGCTTCGTGTGTCTGTTAGTGTTATCTTGGAGGTAGATTATTACAGCAGGTGTGGTGTAGGGGGCGCAGCCACCCACATGGGGTGTGTATGGGGCATGGCCACCTGGCCATACATAGTGTAGGAAGGTTTGTTTGGATGTGATGGGTAGCAGTGTGTCTGTGTGTGCGTGTGTGTGTTCTGCGTTTGTGTTAGTTCCGGGAGTTTGACTGTTGCGAGTTTGAGTGTTCGGTATTGTGGGGTTTGGGAGTCTGTGAACTGTAATGTGGTTGTTGGAAGTGTGTGCGTTCCTGAATCCATGGGTATGCCATGTACAGCAGTTGAAGTCTTCAAATATGTGCACAACATGGACCATAGCAATCACATATTTCGCCACGACCGAACGTTATAAACAAAGGATATGGAGACTATATTATAGCAATAACCCACGCCTGGGTGTGGGTAATGCTGGATTTACCCACAGTTGGTGTGGTTTGGTCACGAGGTCGAAGCCTGAGTGGCCAAACAAAGACAACAGGGTGTAAATCCAGCATTACCCACACCCAGAAGTGGGTTATTGCTATTATACAATGACATTATTTAAGAAATAAAATAATTATTATTCTTAAATAAGGGCATTGTATAATGCCTCCTTGCTGCCCTTCCGCAGTTGTCTGTTATTCTGCGGCAGTTCTGATTTACTGCGCATGTGTATGCTTACGCAGTACGTCAGAGCTGTGGGCAAAAGCAATGGAGAAAGCAAGATCTCTGTTGCTTTTTACAAAGTGTCTTGCTATGCTAAAGGAGTTTAACATAGCGAGACAGCTTTAAAAAAAGCAACGGAGAAAGGAATGGAGAATCTCCGTTGCTTTTTTAAAGCTGTCACGCTATGTTAAACTCCTTTGACATAGCGAGACACTTTGGAAAAAGCAACGGAGATCTTGCTTTCTCCATTGCTTTTGCCCATAGCTCTGATGTACAGTGTAAGCATACGCATGTGCAGTACATCAGAACTGCTGCAGAATAACAGACAGCTGTGGAAGGGTAGCAAGGAGGCATTATACAATGCCATTATTTAAGAAAAATAATTATATTTCTTCTTAAATAATGTCATTGTGTAATAGCAATAACCCCTTCTGGGTGTGGGTAATGCTGGCTTTACCCACGGTTGTCTTTGTTTGGCCACTCGGGCTTCACCCTCGTGAACAAACCACACCAACCGCTAGTAAATTCACCATTAACACCACCCAGGCATGGGTTATTGCTATAATACACTATTACAAGTATGTGCTATGGACATGAGCTAAACATAGGGTTACCACCTGTCCCACCTTGCGAGGGGCAGTCCCTCTATGTGCGGTAGTGTCCTGACCAAAATGAGTACAAATACTAATGTCCTACAATCTCGAGATGCTCTGCATGTTCCATTGTTAATGTAATAGTTGCATAAAATAGTCATCTGTATCTAACATACCTACATGTAACAAGGAACAGGATAAGCAAGTAAACCGCTACAAGAATATAAGCTTTTATATAGGCATATATGTAAAGTTCTACACTTTGTACTGACCATGGGTATGTGTCGGCCTCTAAAATCCGATGTGTGTCCTGCAAATGTCCATGTCCATTTGAAAAGGTGCCAACCCAAGGCAAAGAGGTTCAGTCACCAACACAACTCCAATGAGTGCAAATATCTGTGACAGAAATACATGAGACAGCTTTCATGTAGCAACATTTCATTACATACCAATATATTTCCAAAGGGATTGAAGGACCAACATCACCTGCATGCTATATAGGAACCAATTAACAATGGCTTAATGAATAAGCCTACAATAACCATAGTATTAGTCTACTAAATGATAGGTCTTTAATTAGGGAAGGAGCCCTCACACACATATGGGATATGTATAAATGCAGTTCCTACGCACCTTCATCTGCTATGTACACCCACCTACCCCTCACACCCGAAACAATTGCAATACAGACTGTAATAACATCACAAACATCCACTCACTCTATGACATCTGCAGAAGCCTTAACATACCTTGTGAGAGACACACTATAATGGCCCTATGTGAAATTGTTGCTGTTGTGCAATGGAACAGACGCTGATGTTACAGGGTTTGTTTGCAATAATCCCGTATCAGATGGCTGATATAACAGCTACACTCACATGTAGAACTACATCCTCTAGCCATTACACACAGTCCATGGTGGCCATGAAGTTAAAATATCTCTGTGTCTCTCCATTTAGCTGTTGCAATTCATCACAAACAACACATCCAGGCCGTCTACCTCTAAGGTAGGGCAAAGGGACAACGCCCAAGTGGAGTATTCAATTATACCCCACTTTTGCCATGTAATTGGCTAATGGAGTAGCTGCACAGCTGATGTGCATGTAATCATCTACTCCGGAACACCAATTGGTGGCAGGATACCACATGTTACTGGTATCTACGTATAAAAGAATGGCTTGTCATACATTCAAACCGTATGCACATACGAGAAAACCATTAAAACAGAAAAGGAATAGGACTGATATTATAGTCAACTCGGACTACTAAGATGGTATGTAGAACACTCAGTATGTTAGTATATGTAGTGCCTGTTCTGTATTAATGAAAGTGTACGTAATGCATATAGTGGGAAAAGGTATCATGTAGTGATGTATTGTTGAGCATAGTAATTCTGGTAGAAATTGTGTGTACTGCTGTGGGCCACAAGGTAAACACCTCATACACCACAAGGGATGCTACATAAGGACTTTAAACACAACAATTCCACTCCAGCCACTGTCAGTGGTAGGGTTTGTCCAACAAGTACGTGTCATAACGGGATAGTATATGTTGATATACTGTATCAGTAGGCATATGTATGGGCGTATAACTGAGAATAACATGTCTAAGGTGCTCCTGCTGTGCAATTATGATTTGCATTGTGGGATATTGTTGCAAAAATGTGAAGTGTACAGTATTGTAGGTAGATATGTCTAACATTTTACATAGCATTACTGTTATATTATGCAAACATCAGGTATGTCTATTGGCATGTACAATACACAATAACAGGATACATATGACTTGTAGTTACCAGACAGTGTATCAGCATGATAGCAAATGGAAGAGCTAGTCAATTATCCATGCACAAAGGGCATGTAATAGCTTCATAAGTTCATAGTTAGGTACTATGCTGTCTGGCTAAGTCCATTCATAAGCCTAACTACAGTGTTTTCACTTACGGCACCTCCCTAGGTTAGTGCCCTGTGCCTGTGAACAGCAGAGCCATTTGTTTCCTGCACCTGTTTACAGTAGAGCCACTGCAGTGATCCCTGGTGTACATGTCTGTCTCCCATCCACCCTTCGAGGTATCTCTTGAAGAGTGCTAGTGAGGGTCCCTGCCTGATGTACATAGGAATCATGTCCCAAAGCATGGTGAGTGTCTGGTTCAGGAATGTATCCTTCCGTCATGTCCTAGTCATCATTGCATTTGGGTACATATCCCAGAGCATGTTGCTCTCAGTGGCTTTTGCTTATGTTGCTTATGTGGAGCATATCCATCAATATTGTTGTGGACATGGGCCTTGTATGTTCAGCAGAGATCACCTCTGAGTATGCAGTATGCAAATGAGTACAGTTGGGGTTTCTGTAGTTGGGCTGCATACGTCATCCTTCGAAGGTCAGTAATCCTCTTGGTGTGGTAATGTTGTGATATTTAAAGCCGTAGCTGTTGTCTCGTAAGGTACATCCCAAATGGGGTGTTGTACCCTTTAATGTGTTTCTTAAGTCATGAGTAGAGAGGTGCGATGGCTGCCTTTGTTCTGGCTACAAACATTAGGATGGCCATGTAGAAGGATATCCACACCACCTTGGCAATATAGTCATCAAAGGAGTGGATGCTATCTACTTGGGTTCTATGATCCCTTATTATGTCTTATGTATGTAGGTGACTACCACCTATGTGATAGTCCACAGGTGATTGGTGTAATCCAAAGGGGATGTCTATGCACCTTGTTGCATGCAGCTTGATGCCATGTTATTGACACCAGGTATCTGTCCCAGTGACATCCTTATGGAGGGAGTCTGTATCAGCTGGTGAATCAATCATGGCCCCTAGTTTGCAGTTGACTGCAAACCTATTCAGGGTAATTCCTTCTGTGCTAGCCTGTACCTCAGAGACGCATATACCAAACATGAGGGGCCCTATGACCAAGACTGGGGGACACCAATTGTAACTGATTTATAGTAGGAACTACGGTATGCTACCCTCACTGTGTGGGTTCTGTCTGTGAGCCACTTTGCATAACATCCCGTGACATAGGGGATGATGTGAAGGTGGATGTGTATGTTGACAATACCAGAATGGGGAACGGTGATGAAAGCCTTTGAAAGGACAAGGTAGGCTGTGTAGACCTCCTTACCCTCATCTACTGCCTTGGTAACTGTCTCAAAGGACTCCACCAGGTTTAGGAGTCATGGCCTGGCCCTAACAAATCCAAACTGGGTGGGATCAAAAGTTTGGAGGCCACCAATGTCTCTGTGAATGAGATCCATAATGATGTGCTCCATAGACTTGCAGAACAGTCTAGTTAGGCATATAGGGCAATAGTTCCCCTGGTCCATTGTGGTGCCACCTTTGTGGAGTGTGATAACTGTTGCTGGGCACCATTCAGGGGCCACAATGCCTGATGCAAGGCTATTAGTGAATTTGGTGCCCGAGTGGGGAGCCATTTTGTTCTGAAGTTCATGTAAATCGCAGCCTGGGATGTTGTACGATCACATGGATTATGTGTTCCTGGCTTTAGAGAGTGCAGCTTTGAACTGCGAAGTTGTGACCGCAGGGACTCTGCATTGTTCCTGTATAGATTTGGGCCTTTTAGTAAAGTTAGCACTGAACCTATCTGTCAGGATGTTGCCAATATCAGTCGGTTCTGTAATGTTTGTGCCTAACTGCTGTATGTCAGAACAGATGTGGGTATCACCATCGAGAGCAGTGACATACCTCTAGAATGCTTTGTGGTAGTCCTTGGAATGAGTTGCAGTAATGTTTACATAGCTAGCTTTGGAGGATGTGATAAGGGATCTCAGATTCTTACTGAGGCTGACCAGGGAGCTCCCCCACTCATGGGATTGTACTCTACTTTGCAACAGTCTCCTCCTTCTGTTGTACATTATGTCCATGGCAGTGGACCACTAGAGTGGCGTCCATTTTCTGGTGGGTACCGTCATGACTCTGTTTGGGATAGCATGATCTATGCAGTTGTGTAAGTGCTAATTAAGTGCAGTTGTGTATGATTCAGTGGTTGTAACTGTATTGTCCATCTGCACAGGTGTCATGACATTTACTACTGCTGTCATAAGAAGCCTGAAGTTGGCTTTGTAGAAATATTGTACTGTGTTTTCTGTAAAGGATGTGGTGCTGGGATGTGGATAACAAGGGTGATTAGCGTACGTTCGGATCTGACCAATGAGGAGATAACCCCAGGTGTGGAACACCAGTCACACATGTTGGTAATGACCAGGTTTAGGATATTGTTGGCCCTGGTGGTGTGGATAGGTTGATCCAGCCGATTGGAGGTTATGAATCCCAGAAAGCGTTGGCCTAATGTGTCGGTACATGAGTAGGTGTCCCAGTTAATGGTGGGGTAGTGTCAGTCACACATCAGTAGTTTCTGTTTGAACCCTACTTTCCAGTACACCAAGAAGTAAGGACCATTAACCATGGGGTATGGTGTGGAATCTGTAGAAATATACAATTTGTATAGCAGTTATGGCCACAGTTAGTTGCACTTGGATTACCTCTGATGCATTGTGCTCAGCAACCAGCCTGGAGGTGTGTATATCCTTGGGAAATTTGGACACACCTCCGCCATGAGTGTTCCAGTCCTGGTTAGATGACTGAAAGGTGTGGTCTGAGTAATAGCCTGTTAGTGCAGGGGTGCTCTCAGGAGCCTAGAAGCACATCCCAGTCACTACAGAGATATCAAAGTGGTCTATTACAAGGAGTGCCTTGGGTGAGTGTGTTTGAGATGAAGATATCAAGCACTGAGTAGCATTACCCTCAGGTTTTGCTTGTCCGTTCCTGTTATGGTGGTGAATATGTTATTTGAACTGTGACTAAAACAGGCATTATAGGAGCAGCAAGAGCCTTAGACATTATCTGTAATCCCAGGGCCAACAGGTGCAGGCCATCTGTGCCAAAGCATCGTGTTCTGTCGACCAAGTCATTCAAAGCAGACAGATACTGGCTACCCTTGGAATGACACCAGAAGCATAGCCAACTGTTAAAGTGAATAATTCAGTCCTTGTACTGCGTTATCAGTCTGGACTAATGCCGAATGCTTCTCAGGGCTAGGGTGATTCCTGCCTGGGCTACAAGATCGGAGAGCTATTCCATGTCTCTGTACATGTAGTCCTGGAAGTTACATCTCAGGGCATTCACACTAACATGGAGAATGACACAGCCATATTGTACCTGTTGAGGAGTGACCTGAGTGCATTGGTTATGTTGTGGATCCTGTTACCCGACAGCCAGCTGAAAGTGACTATCACCTTGTGTAGCCTGCTAAGTGGGACATCAGTGAGACCGCCTATAGAGTCACCTATGACTAGTGTGTTGGGTACGTTATATCGCCCTATTGGCTGTAGTTGATGGGCACACTGAGTCTGTTGGTTATAAATAATTGGTGTTGTACTGGGTGATGGGGGCTGCCTGCATTTCTGGTTTGGAGTTCTCTGTTGCCTAGACAGAGTAGTATTGAGAGGCTCCGCAAATGTTGTAGTCTTACTATGTGTGGCCTGTGGTGGTGGAGATCTAGTGAGACTATGTGATGAGTATGGTGGGATGCAAACGTTTAAAATCCCCACATGATTGTCAGGTCCAATCTGGGTTGGAGATAGCTTTACCTCCAGCATGGCTACATATGTGCATCTCCCACAGGTTGTAGTGTTGTATGTTAGGAGGGGAGGATTCACTGTGTACATGAGACAATTTCTGTATTGCCTAATGATGCCCATATTCATCATATAGACAGGCGATAACAGTGGGAATTGACACTTGGACATGCCTGAATATTTAACTATTTCCCACTAGATATGTGAGGAAAGTGTGTACAACAGCTGTTTTACTCTACGCAAGTGGGAAATGTAAGTACAAACAGTGTTTACCTGTAGGAAATGAGGAGGATTGAATGCTATAGTAATTAGTAGCTCATGAAGTGCTTACATGTTCTGAACAAGTGCTGAGCATGAATACGCAATACAGATAGGGTGTTGGATAACAGAAACACACTGCCCCCCCAACAGGTACACAATCAAATATCCATGAACACTACAGAGCCCCTGTAACCATAACTATGATGGTAAAAGGTGCACTCAGGCTGCATGTGACCTGTCCACATCCCTGGTTGTATCATACACATATGGCAAAACAGTTTGCTCTACACATACACATCATGTAAAACATAGCTTCATGTCAGTCTGTGAAAACACTGAATGGTGCACACCAACAGTTATCACAACCCATAAAGTGGAGACACCACTCATGATGGGAGGCACTGGACTATTACCCTGCTGAGTCTGGTGTGAAAGTCCATGAACCTTAATCAACGTATATGTTGTTAGCAGTACAGATGTAGATGACAGTACAGATGATTTTGCACTGCATATCATACCTGTGACAGGTCATAGGACATCATCACCCATACTGTGTTCCATCGACACTCAGTATACTAGATGTACCTTTGTATGTCACAGGAGTGTTCTGCCAATGGACTGTTGACAGAACCAACACTACAAAAGGTGTCTGAGTGATATGTGCATATCACACCAGTGGCAGCTACAGTAAAAAAAAAGTTAATTTGTTGTACTCCCCCTCATTGTAGCCCATACCACACAGACAAATGGGAGGCATCTGCGTATGTAAGTATGTGAATGGCTGTGACCTACGAGCAATAGCTGACTCAGTGTTGTGGACAACATACAGAATGGGCTTTGTGGGTGAGGTGTGTGACATATGTGCACAATCTGACAGCTGCATATTGCATTGTCACCGCTAGGTTAATAACCCTGTACCCATGAACTACCACCTAGGCAGTGGTCAACATAATGGACACTGTGTGGAAGGGACGGTGCTGTGCAGTTTACCTCCCTGAGCTAGTGACATCACCAAGCCTATTAGGTAGTCATAAGAGGCAACCCTAGTCATGACAGGGTGCCATCCATGAACATGGAGATCATTGTACAGCCATACTCATCACTCAAGTGACCGATATCGGATCACATACCACATTTAAGGGGTATTGCCCATGTTTGGATGGGTGACACCAGCCTTCACATTCATCTCCACTATGTAGCATGATGCTTACCCTGCATAAAGACATGTTCAACACTGTGATGTTGGGCATGCTACACATACAAATCCTGATCTGAAATACATACGTCATGGACATCCAGCTTCCTAGTACAAGGATTGCCACATGCTGAACAAATCCTTGTGCCATACACATTACATACTCCTGCCATACTATGCAACCCTGTCCAGCAAAGCTGCACATTTCACCTCTGTCAGACATGGTGTGATGACCGCATGGTAGATGTATCATTAACCGTCTGGATCAGTTATGTGGCACTGCTTCACCTGGCACCGGAAACATGGCTGTCGGCTACAGCTAGAAAACCTTACATCCTACGCTCATACATGGCCCAGGGCATACAGACTACTACATGACCTTGGCCATACATGCTATAGTTGATAACCATCCCTGCAAATACCATCCGGCTAGCCATTGTCCCATGTGTATCACATGTGCAACACAGGCGATACGTGGCAGGATGTTGAACTGCTGTACAGTGCCATGTAGATGTATATGGCAAAACACATGCATGTAAAAGCATGTCTGCATTGTCACAGGTCATGTCCGTTAAGGCAGTCTATGTGTTGATATGTGACATATACACAGCATCAAGGTCAACAGCATTAATGTGGACACATCCAAGCAAATGCTGATAGGTAAGAACACCAGTACAGGCAAACAGGCATGCCCACATCAAGACAGCATCCACATGGAGTATGAGCAATGTAATCAGGTGACACACATATATGGTGATAATATCCAATCCCCATTGGGTGTCACATGTGTGTGACACAAACATGTCAGTGGTGTCGATGTCATAAAGATTTGCAAAGACAACTGTTCATATGTACTAAATGTAATACACATGTATGTGCTGCTGTATCTCTGTGCATCTCTGAGATACTGTGACCTGTCTCCATCATTATGTCTTCCAGATATGCCTTGAGCAAGGCTCCCAGCCTATACCCGCTTGGAGGATGAGGCCCTTATACCTTACCTCTATGACAACTATGATGTCTTGTTTAGCCATGTGCCACAGCATGCACATCAGCATGATGACCTGTGGCAGGAACTTTACAGGAGGGTTAATGATGTGGGTGGCCATAACCGCACATACCAGCAGGTGCACAGACACTGCACGGACCTGATCAGATGTGCGAAACGGAGTGCAAATGCAATCACCAGGGAACAAGGTACAACAGGTAGTGGGCCACCAACCCAGCCTCCACTCACATGTACCAAGGAGCTACTGGCCAACCTGGGGACACCATCAGAACAGCACCACAAACCCTAGCTGCCATCGTGGAGGTGGGTGTCTCTCAACCACCAAGCCTGGAGTTGCCTGGTAAGTCACTACTGCACACATAACTATTATATCCCATTTAGTTGCATGTGTCACTGTACAATATGTAATGTAACATCATATGCAAGGCATGTATACACACATGCCGCATACTATAGTATGCTACTCTGTGTATGCACACATGTGCATACTCCATTGTATATCCTATTGTACTGAAGAATGTGTTAACATGCACATTGCACCCTGTAGCTGTCATACAGTCGTGGATAATGATCATACTGCTGTGTTACCCCTATATAGGTATCTCTGGCATTCTGCAGAGACAAAATTCTCCTGTGGCCAAACGTTGAGCAAGGAACACACGAGCAAAGGTCCAATTGCTTTAATACTTTCCAAGTGACAAACCAGCAGAATAAAAAGCTAAATAAACGCTCTTAATCAATTGCGTTTTCGTCTTCAACAAATATGACTTCATCAGATACTAAGAACAGTTAATTAGTCAAAGTTTTATATGTGCAAATGTTTCAAATTAACCTATCAGTCAGAGTGCATCAAGTACCAACCAATCGTTACACTGTCCTTGTTAAGAAACTTTTAAATAAAACATACATATATCCAAAATCAATACATTTCTTTGTTAATTTAAATAAATACATTTAAAACAGATTTGTTTAAAAACTCCTAATTTTCTAATATTAAATACTTTTACTCATTGTAAAATGTTCCATTTAAAAATACTTTGAATTGTATACATGTTTAAAACAATTAATTTGATGGAATAATGTTCCTTTTACTTAACATAAAGTGCTTAGTAAATAGCACCATCTATTGGGCTCATTCAAAATTACAATTGGAAGATATATTTCTTTGTTATATATCTGCAGCCTTTAGTTTGAGTACTGGGGTTATAGAGATGGCATCATTAAGCCCAGGTTTTTTAGTGGCATTCAAATATATTTGCCACCAAAGTTCTCTGTAACCAACCCTCTCTTCCCATAAGCCACCTCTAATATCCCTTTTTACCTGCTCAATAACATAAAATTCAAATTTAGCATCCCTACAAACTTTTGTGTGCCTGTATAAAGCATTAGTATCCTTAGCCTTTGAAATTTCGTAATAATGCTCGTATATTCGCCTCCTCAAGACTCGTTCAGTCTTTCCTATATAGAAAGACCTACATTTTTTACAAATTCCCATATATATAACACCCTTTGTTTCGCAATTGTAATAGCCATTAATTTTTATAATTTTGTTTCTACTAGGGACTTTTATTTCTGTAGAGTTTGCCATATATTCACATTGATTACAATGACCACACTTGTAACTACCCCTCCTTATTTGTCCATCAATTCCATAACTTATTTTGTTTTCCTTAATTTTGGACTCTAAGATTTCCTTAATGGTCCTAGAATTCCTATATACAATTTTAGGGGTTAGTTTGTTAATACTACTTAGATCAGATAAATCTGAAAATTTAGTCCATTCTTTACGGAATACTTCACCAAATCTAATGTTGGACATATTGAATTCCATAATTAAAGCCTGCTCATATTTACTTTCGGAATCCACATCCATATTGTTTTCGTTTGTAAGCCCAATGACTATTTTTTGTCCTTTTATGGGTTGAAATTTTGTCGCTCTACCCAGTTCCACTTCTATTCTTAAATTTGTCACAAAATCATGTGGATAACCCCTTTCCTCAAACATTTTACTTAATGTATTACATTCAACCAAAAAATCTTCACTAGAGCTTGTCATTCTACTACCCCTCACAAACTGCCCTTTAACAATATTTTTCTTGCAGTGTGAGGGGTGTGCGCTAGTGTAGTGAAGGAAGGAGTTGCAGAAGGTTTCCTTTCTATAGATTTTAGTTTCAAAATCACCCTCTGTCTTGTATATTTCCACATCCAAATATTGTAATTTGTCCCTAGACAAATTGTATGTGAATTTCAGAAAGTTAGTGGAATTGTTAATATAATTGAAAAATTCTATGAATCTTTCAATTCCTCCTATCCAAAAAAGGACAATGTCATCCAAAAAGCGGCGATACAAAGTCCAACATTCCTTGTACTCCGAATTTATTATAAAGTCTTCCTCCCATTTAGTTAGGACTATATTTGCATAGGTGGGCGCACACGCTGCGCCCATCGCTATGCCCTGAATCTGTTTGTAGTATTCACCAAGAAATGTAAAATAATTGTACCTTAGGACCATATCCACTAAACCGGTAGTAACACTTTTTTCAGCTTGAGTTAATTTGGTGTCCCTATAGATCATTTCCTCAAACATGGTTATACCTTCACTGTGTGGAATACTTGAGAAAAGATCTACCACATCTACTGTAATAAATATCAAGTTGTCATTGTATAAACTTGGCCCAATACACCTTAAAAGGTCCCAAGAGTCCTTCAGTGTGTGTGGGTTCCCTGTACTAATGTGTTTTACCTTCTGGTCCACATATTTAGCTAATGGAAGAGTTTTTGACCCTGCAGCTGAGACAATAGGTCTCAAAGGCGGGTCTTCCATGTTTTTGTGGACCTTAGGTATTCCAAATATTATTGGAGTCCTAGGTTTTTCTACATACAGAAATTGAATGTTTTTTATCCAGTAGTCCTTCATATAACATATTTTTAATAAGTTGTCAATTTCATAATGCTAAATCCATTTCATTATGTGAAACAAGGGTGTATTTATTAATGTCATTTAATATAGAATTCATTTTGCCTTCATATATGATGTTGTCCATGAAGACAATGCCTCCCCCTTTGTCCGGTTTCATTATTCTCAAGTCCCTATTGTTCTTTAATTCATACAATATCTCATTTTCCTGTTTGGACAAGTTAAACTCCGTAACTCTTTCTTCATATAATTCTCTAATTTCTTTTTCCAACATCTGTTCGAAGTTTCTAATTTGTGGATGCAAAGGGGGGTTAAATAAACTTCTACGTATTAATACTGAGTCTTGAGGAGGTCTATTTAATCTAATACTGGCATTCCCAGAAGAAAACACATTGTCAAAGTTTATTTTTCTCAGAAATAATTTTAAATCAATGATGGTCTTCACCATCTCTCCTTTCACAGAGGGTATAAACTTGAATCCTTTACTCAACAAATGGAAATGTTGTTTTGTAGGGTTAACATTACTAAAATTATAAATTGTAAAGTTGTTTAGTATATGTCTAATACCATCTATCTGTATGTTATCCTGATGGCAAAATAAATCCAGGGTGGGGTGTATTAAACCTAATACTTCCCCCTCCCCCTTCTCCCCCCCCTTTTTTGAAAATTTTGATTAGCATTTTGATACATGTGAGAATTAAATGATTCTCTTCCCAATGGTGGGAATTCATGATCATATTCAGAATACATTCTCCCATCTGTATCGTCACCATTATAATTAATGGGGGGATCCACCTGTCGCCTAAAATAATCATTCTTCTTAAAGGGTGGCTTAGGGTAACTAATATTGTTCTCGTACTCATTCATATTTCTCTTTAATTTGTTAATTTTTCTATCAATCACTTCCCTGCATTTCCAATCTATGTCTTCCTTTACCTTAAAGTACTTTTCTTTTTCTTCAGTAATTTGGAACATTAAATCTTCCTTAATACCTTCATCCAAAATTTCAATTTCTTGCTTCAACCATTCCTGCACTCTATTGTTTTCTTTAATGATTAATTTCAAAATTTCTAACCCACACTGGTTAAATACATTTAATAATTCATGATGAAAATCAGAACCCCCTACAACATTATTGGGGTATTTGTACAATCGTAGTCCCTTAGGAACCACTTTCCTGTTGATACATTCTGTCAAATATTCATTCTCAATAGTCAGCGTTTTAAACTTTAACATTAGACTATGTAACTTGTCAAGTTTGTTGAAATAACTAGTACCATCTGCTGATAAACGCTTGTTAGAGTTATCAAATTGTATGTTAAATGGTCTCTTTAACCAGTCACTTGTATTTTTTCTTTTCCACGAAGTGTGGAAAGAAGTATTTACAGTACCTTTGCCTCTATTTGAAGGGCTGGGGTTCTCAGTACTGTTGTCGGCACCTGCCGACAACCCGATGGAGGTATTGGTTTTGTCCATATGCGCCAACAACATCGGTGTTCTCACTGGGTTAAAGGTTTCACCATTCGGTACTTCCTTGTCCCACTCCTGGTGCATGAGATTACTCCTGTGCCTTTTCCTTTTCGATTTGGCTCCAGTTAACCGTTCGGTTCCTTCCCCTGTGCACCAGCTATCTTCTCCTTGCTTCCGGTTTAGCGCATGACAAAGCGGCGTAAGAAGGTCAATTAGTTCTGTAAGTTGACCGACTAACCTCCGTGACTCCCCCATTTCATCCTTCGGTGTTCCGCCTTCCATTTGGCAACCAGTTAGCACCACAAATAAATAGTCCAAAATGAACAAACCAAGGAAAAATTCTCCTGTGGCCAAACGTTGAGCAAGGAACACACGAGCAAAGGTCCAATTGCTTTAATACTTTCCAAGTGACAAACCAGCAGAATAAAAAGCTAAATAAACGCTCTTAATCAATTGCGTTTTCGTCTTCAACAAATATGACTTCATCAGATACTAAGAACAGTTAATTAGTCAAAGTTTTATATGTGCAAATGTTTCAAATTAACCTATCAGTCAGAGTGCATCAAGTACCAACCAATCGTTACACTGTCCTTGTTAAGAAACTTTTAAATAAAACATACATATATCCAAAATCAATACATTTCTTTGTTAATTTAAATAAATACATTTAAAAACAGATTTGTTTAAAAACTCCTAATTTTCTAATATTAAATACTTTTACTCATTGTAAAAATGTTCCATTTAAAAATACTTTGAATTGTATACATGTTTAAAACAATTAATTTGATGGAATAATGTTCCTTTTACTTAACATAAAGTGCTTAGTAAATAGCACCATCTATTGGGCTCATTCAAAATTACAATTGGAAGATATATTTCTTTGTTATATATCTGCAGCCTTTAGTTTGAGTACTGGGGTTATAGAGATGGCATCATTAAGCCCAGGTTTTTTAGTGGCATTCAAATATATTTGCCACCAAAGTTCTCTGTAACCAACCCTCTCTTCCCATAAGCCACCTCTAATATCCCTTTTTACCTGCTCAATAACATAAAATTCAAATTTAGCATCCCTACAAACTTTTGTGTGCCTGTATAAAGCATTAGTATCCTTAGCCTTTGAAATTTCGTAATAATGCTCGTATATTAAGCCTCCTCAAGACTCGTTCAGTCTTTCCTATATAGAAAGACCTACATTTTTTACAAATTCCCATATATATAACACCCTTTGTTTCGCAATTGTAATAGCCATTAATTTTTATAATTTTGTTTCTACTAGGGACTTTTATTTCTGTAGAGTTTGCCATATATTCACATTGATTACAATGACCACACTTGTAACTACCCCTCCTTATTTGTCCATCAATTCCATAACTTATTTTGTTTTCCTTAATTTTGGACTCTAAGATTTCCTTAATGGTCCTAGAATTCCTATATACAATTTTAGGGGTTAGTTTGTTAATACTACTTAGATCAGATAAATCTGAAAATTTAGTCCATTCTTTACAGAATACTTCACCAAATCTAATGTTGGACATATTGAATTCCATAATTAAAGCCTGCTAATATTTACTTTCGGAATCCACATCCATATTGTTTTCGTTTGTAAGCCCAATGACTATTTTTTGTCCTTTTATGGGTTGAAATTTTGTCGCTCTACCCAGTTCCACTTCTATTCTTAAATTTGTCACAAAATCATGTGGATAACCCCTTTCCTCAAACATTTTACTTAATGTATTACATTCAACCAAAAAATCTTCACTAGAGCTTGTCATTCTACTACCCCTCACAAACTGCCCTTTAACAATATTTTTCTTGCAGTGTGAGGGGTGTGCGCTAGTGTAGTGAAGGAAGGAGTTGCAGAAGGTTTCCTTTCTATAGATTTTAGTTTCAAAATCACCCTCTGTCTTGTATATTTCCACATCCAAATATTGTAATTTGTCCCTAGACAAATTGTATGTAATTTCAGAAAGTTAGTGGAATTGTTAATATAATTGAAAAATTCTATGAATCTTTCAATTCCTCCTATCAAAAGGACAATGTCATCCAAAAGCGTGATACAAAGTCCAACATTCCTTGTACTCGAATTTATTATAAAGTCTTCCTCCCATTTAGTTAGGACTATATTTGCATAGGTGGGCACGCTGCTCATCGCTATGCCCTGAATCTGTTTGTAGTATTCACCAAGAAATGTAAAATAATTGTACCTTAGGACCATATCCACTAAACCGGTAGTAACACTTTTTTCAGCTTGAGTTAATTTGGTGTCCCTATAGATCATTTCCTCAAACATGGTTATACCTTCACTGTGTGGAATACTTGAGAAAAGATCTACCACATCTACTGTAATAAATATCAAGTTGTCATTGTATAAACT
Organism: Protopterus annectens; assembly: GCF_019279795.1. Classification (NCBI taxonomy): domain Eukaryota; kingdom Metazoa; phylum Chordata; order Ceratodontiformes; family Protopteridae; genus Protopterus; species Protopterus annectens. Next base: position 1,029,631,076 of record NC_056730.1, read on the forward strand.
TGGCCCAATACACCTTAAAAGGTCCCAAGAGTCCTTCAGTGTGTGTGGGTTCCCTGTACTAATGTGTTTTACCTTCTGTTCCACATATTTAGCTAATGGAAGAGTTTTTGACCCTGCAGCTGAGACAATAGGTCTCAAAGGCGGGTCTTCCATGTTTTTGTGGACCTTAGGTATTCCAAATATTATTGGAGTCCTAGGTTTTTCTACATACAGAAATTCGAATGTTTTTTTATCCAGTAGTCCTTCATATAACATATTTTTTAATAAGTTGTCAATTTCATAATGCGCTAAATCCATTTCATTATGTGAAACAAGGGTGTATTTATTAATGTCATTTAATATAGAATTCATTTTGCCTTCATATATGATGTTGTCCATGAAGACAATGCCTCCCCCTTTGTCCGGTTTCATTATTCTCAAGTCCCTATTGTTCTTTAATTCATACAATATCTCATTTTCCTGTTTGGACAAGTTAAACTCCGTAACTCTTTCTTCATATAATTCTCTAATTTCTTTTTCCAACATCTGTTCGAAGTTTCTAATTTGTGGATGCAAAGGGGGGTTAAATAAACTTCTACGTATTAATACTGAGTCTTGAGGAGATCTATTTAATCTAATACTGGCATTCCCAGAAGAAAACACATTGTCAAAGTTTATTTTTCTCAGAAATAATTTTAAATCAATGATGGTCTTCACCATCTCTCCTTTCACAGAGGGTATAAACTTGAATCCTTTACTCAACAAATGGAAATGTTGTTTTGTAGGGTTAACATTACTAAAATTATAAATTGTAAAGTTGTTTAGTATATGTCTAATACCATCTATCTGTATGTTATCCTGATGGCAAAATAAATCCAGGGTGGGGTGTATTAAACCTAATACTTCCCCCTCCCCCTTCTCCCCCCCCTTTTTTGAAAATTTTGATTAGCATTTTGATACATGTGAGAATTAAATGATTCTCTTCCCAATGGTGGGAATTCATGATCATATTCAGAATACATTCTCTCATCTGTATCGTCACCATTATAATTAATGGGGGGATCCACCTGTCGCCTAAAATAATCATTCTTCTTAAAGGGTGGCTTAGGGTAACTAATATTGTTCTCGTACTCATTCATATCTCTCTTTAATTTGTTAATTTTTCTATCAATCACTTCCCTGCATTTCCAATCTATGTCTTCCTTTACCTTAAAGTACTTTTCTTTTTCTTCAGTAATTTGGAACATTAAATCTTCCTTAATACCTTCATCCAAAATTTCAATTTCTTGCTTCAACCATTCCTGCACTCTATTGTTTTCTTTAATGATTAATTTCAAAATTTCTAACCCACACTGGTTAAATACATTTAATAATTCATGCTGGAAAGCAGAACCTACTACAACATTATTGGGGTATTTGTACAATCGTAGTCCCTTAGGAACCACTTTCCTGTTGATACATTCTGTCAAATATTCATTCTCAATAGTCAGCGTTTTAAACTTTAACATTAGACTATGTAACTTGTCAAGTTTGTTGAAATAACTAGTACCATCTGCTGATAAACGCTTGTTAGAGTTATCAAATTGTATATTAAATGGTCTCTTTAACCAGTCACTTGTATTTTTTCTTTTCCACGAAGTGTGGAAAGAAGTATTTACAGTACCTTTGCCTCTATTTGAAGGGCTGGGGTTCTCAGTACTGTTGTCGGCACCTGCCGACAACCCGATGGAGGTATTGGTTTTGTCCATATGCGCCAACAACATCGGTGTTCTCACTGGGTTAAAGGTTTCACCATTCGGTACTTCCTTGTCCCACTCCTGGTGCATGAGATTACTCCTGTGCCTTTTCCTTTTCGATTTGGCTCCAGTTAACAGTTCGGTTCCTTCCCCTGTGCACCAGCTATCTTCTCCTTGCTTCCGGTTTAGCGCATGACAAAGCGGCGTAAGAAGGTCAATTAGTTCTGTAAGTTGACCGACTAACCTCCGTGACTCCCCCATTTCATCCTTCGGTGTTCCGCCTTCCATTTGGCAACCAGTTAGCACCACAAATAAATAGTCCAAAATGAACAAACCAAGAAAAAATTCTCCTGTGGCCAAACATTGAGCAAGGAACGTTGTTTGAGGAAATGATCTATAGGGACACCAAATTAACTCAAGCTGAAAAAAGTGTTACTACCGGTTTAGTGGATATGGTCCTAAGGTACAATTATTTTACATTTCTTGGTGAATACTACAAACAGATTCAGGGCATAGCGATGGGCGCAGCGTGTGCGCCCACCTATGCAAATATAGTCCTAACTAAATGGGAGGAAGACTTTATAATAAATTCGGAGTACAAGGAATGTTGGACTTTGTATCGCCGCTTTTTGGATGACATTGTCCTTTTTTGGATAGGAGGAATTGAAAGATTCATAGAATTTTTCAATTATATTAACAATTCCACTAACTTTCTGAAATTCACATACAATTTGTCTAGGGACAAATTACAATATTTGGATGTGGAAATATACAAGACAGAGGGTGATTTTGAAACTAAAATCTATAGAAAGGAAACCTTCTGCAACTCCTTCCTTCACTACACTAGCGCACACCCCTCACACTGCAAGAAAAATATTGTTAAAGGGCAGTTTGTGAGGGGTAGTAGAATGACAAGCTCTAGTGAAGATTTTTTGGTTGAATGTAATACATTAAGTAAAATGTTTGAGGAAAGGGGTTATCCACATGATTTTGTGACAAATTTAAGAATAGAAGTGGAACTGGGTAGAGCGACAAAATTTCAACCCATAAAAGGACAAAAAATAGTCATTGGGCTTACAAACGAAAACAATATGGATGTGGATTCCGAAAGTAAATATGAGCAGGCTTTAATTATGGAATTCAATATGTCCAACATTAGATTTGGTGAAGTATTCCGTAAAGAATGGACTAAATTTTCAGATTTATCTGATCTAAGTAGTATTAACAAACTAACCCCTAAAATTGTATATAGGAATTCTAGGACCATTAAGGAAATCTTAGAGTCCAAAATTAAGGAAAACAAAATAAGTTATGGAATTGATGGACAAATAAGGAGGGGTAGTTACAAGTGTGGTCATTGTAATCAATGTGAATATATGGCAAACTCTACAGAAATAAAAGTCCCTAGTAGAAACAAAATTATAAAAATTAATGGCTATTACAATTGCGAAACAAAGGGTGTTATATATATGGGAATTTGTAAAAAATGTAGGTCTTTCTATATAGGAAAGACTGAACGAGTCTTGAGGAGGCGAATATACGAGCATTATTACAAAATTTCAAAGGCTAAGGATACTAATGCTTTATACAGGCACACAAAAGTTTGTAGGGATGCTAAATTTGAATTTTATGTTATTGAGCAGGTAAAAAGGGATATTAGAGGTGGCTTATGGGAAGAGAGGGTTGGTTACAGAGAACTTTGGTGGCAAATATATTTGAATGCCACTAAAAAACCTGGGCTTAATGATGCCATCTCTATAACCCCAGTACTCAAACTAAAGGCTGCAGATATATAACAAAGAAATATATCTTCCAATTGTAATTTTGAATGAGCCCAATAGATGGTGCTATTTACTAAGCACTTTATGTTAAGTAAAAGGAACATTATTCCATCAAATTAATTGTTTTAAACAAGTATACAATTCAAAGTATTTTTAAATGGAACATTTTTACAATGAGTAAAAGTATTTAATATTAGAAAATTAGGAGTTTTTAAACAAATCTGTTTTTAAATGTATTAATTTAAATTAACAAAGAAATGTATTGATTTTGGATATATGTATGTTTTATTTAAAAGTTTCTTAACAAGGACAGTGTAACGATTGGTTGGTACTTGATGCACTCTGACTGATAGGTTAATTTGAAACATTTGCACATATAAAACTTTGACTAATTAACTGTTCTTAGTATCTGATGAAGTCATATTTGTTGAAGACGAAAACGCAATTGATTAAGAGCGTTTATTTAGCTTTTTATTCTGCTGGTTTGTCACTTGGAAAGTATTAAAGCAATTGGACCTTTGCTCGTGTGTTCCTTGCTCAACGTTTGGCCACAGGAGAATTTTTTCTTGGTTTGTTCATTTTGGACTATTTATTTGTGGTGCTAACTGGTTGCCAAATGGAAGGCGGAACACCGAAGGATGAAATGGGGGAGTCACGGAGGTTAGTCGGTCAACTTACAGAACTAATTGACCTTCTTACGCCGCTTTGTCATGCGCTAAACCGGAAGCAAGGAGAAGATAGCTGGTGCACAGGGGAAGGAACCGAATGGTTAACTGGAGCCAAATCGAAAAGGAAAAGGCACAGGAGTAATCTCATGCACCAGGAGTGGGACAAGGAAGTACCGAATGGTGAAACCTTTAACCCAGTGAGAACACCGATGTTGTTGGCGCATATGGACAAAACCAATACCTCCATCGGGTTGTCGGCAGGTGCCGACAACAGTACTGAGAACCCCAGCCCTTCAAATAGAGGCAAAGGTACTGTAAATACTTCTTTCCACACTTCGTGGAAAAGAAAAAATACAAGTGACTGGTTAAAGAGACCATTTAACATACAATTTGATAACTCTAACAAGCGTTTATCAGCAGATGGTACTAGTTATTTCAACAAACTTGACAAGTTACATAGTCTAATGTTAAAGTTTAAAACGCTGACTATTGAGAATGAATATTTGACAGAATGTATCAACAGGAAAGTGGTTCCTAAGGGACTACGATTGTACAAATACCCCAATAATGTTGTAGGGGGTTCTGATTTTCATCATGAATTATTAAATGTATTTAACCAGTGTGGGTTAGAAATTTTGAAATTAATCATTAAAGAAAACAATAGAGTGCAGCAATGGTTGAAGCAAAAAATTGAAATTTTGGATGAAGGTATTAAGGAAGATTTAATGTTCCAAATTACTGAAGAAAAAGAAAAGTACTTTAAGGTAAAGGAAGACATAGATTGGAAATGCAGGGAAGTGATTGATAGAAAAATTAACAAATTAAAGAGAAATATGAATGAGTACGAGAACAATATTAGTTACCCTAAGCCACCCTTTAAGAAGAATGATTATTTTAGGCGACAGGTGGATCCCCCCATTAATTATAATGGTGATGATACAGATGGGAGAATGTATTCTGAATATGATCATGAATTCCCACCATTGGGAAGAGAATCATTTAATTCTCACATGTATCAAAATGCTAATCAAAATTTTCAAAAAAGGGGGGGGAGAAGGGGGAGGGGGAAGTATTAGGTTTAATACACCCCACCCTGGATTTATTTTGCCATCAGGATAACATACAGATAGATGGTATTAGACATATACTAAACAACTTTACAATTTATAATTTTAGTAATGTTAACCCTACAAAACAACATTTCCATTTGTTGAGTAAAGGATTCAAGTTTATACCCTCTGTGAAAGGAGAGATGGTGAAGACCATCATTGATTTAAAATTATTTCTGAGAAAAATAAACTTTGACAATGTGTTTTCTTCTGGGAATGCCAGTATTAGATTAAATAGACCTCCTCAAGACTCAGTATTAATACGTAGAAGTTTATTTAACCCCCCTTTGCATCCACAAATTAGAAACTTCGAACAGATGTTGGAAAAAGAAATTAGAGAATTATATGAAGAAAGAGTTACGGAGTTTAACTTGTCCAAACAGGAAAATGAGATATTGTATGAATTAAAGAACAATAGGGACTTGAGAATAATGAAACCGGACAAAGGGGGAGGCATTGTCTTCATGGACAACATCATATATGAAGGCAAAATGAATTCTATATTAAATGACATTAATAAATACACCCTTGTTTCACATAATGAAATGGATTTAGCGCATTATGAAATTGACAACTTATTAAAAAATATGTTATATGAAGGACTACTGGATAAAAAAACATTCGAATTTCTGTATGTAGAAAAACCTAGGACTCCAATAATATTTGGAATACCTAAGGTCCACAAAAACATGGAAGACCCGCCTTTGAGACCTATTGTCTCAGCTGCAGGGTCAAAAACTCTTCCATTAGCTAAATATGTGGACCAGAAGGTAAAACACATTAGTACAGGGAACCCACACACACTGAAGGACTCTTGGGACCTTTTAAGGTGTATTGGGCCAAGTTTATACAATGACAACTTGATATTTATTACAGTAGATGTGGTAGATCTTTTCTCAAGTATTCCACACAGTGAAGGTATAACCATGTTTGAGGAAATGATCTATAGGGACACCAAATTAACTCAAGCTGAAAAAAGTGTTACTACCGGTTTAGTGGATATGGTCCTAAGGTACAATTATTTTACATTTCTTGGTGAATACTACAAACAGATTCAGGGCATAGCGATGGGCGCAGCGTGTGCGCCCACCTATGCAAATATAGTCCTAACTAAATGGGAGGAAGACTTTATAATAAATTCGGAGTACAAGGAATGTTGGACTTTGTATCGCCGCTTTTTGGATGACATTGTCCTTTTTTGGATAGGAGGAATTGAAAGATTCATAGAATTTTTCAATTATATTAACAATTCCACTAACTTTCTGAAATTCACATACAATTTGTCTAGGGACAAATTACAATATTTGGATGTGGAAATATACAAGACAGAGGGTGATTTTGAAACTAAAATCTATAGAAAGGAAACCTTCTGCAACTCCTTCCTTCACTACACTAGCGCACACCCCTCACACTGCAAGAAAAATATTGTTAAAGGGCAGTTTGTGAGGGGTAGTAGAATGACAAGCTCTAGTGAAGATTTTTTGGTTGAATGTAATACATTAAGTAAAATGTTTGAGGAAAGGGGTTATCCACATGATTTTGTGACAAATTTAAGAATAGAAGTGGAACTGGGTAGAGCGACAAAATTTCAACCCATAAAAGGACAAAAAATAGTCATTGGGCTTACAAACGAAAACAATATGGATGTGGATTCGAAAGTAAATATGAGCAGGCTTTAATTATGGAATTCAATATGTCCAACATTAGATTTGGTGAAGTATTCGTAAAGAATGGACTAAATTTTCAGATTTATCTGATCTAAGTAGTATTAACAAACTAACCCCTAAAATTGTATATAGGAATTCTAGGACCATTAAGGAAATCTTAGAGTCCAAAATTAAGAAAACAAAATAAGTTATGGAATTGATGGACAAATAAGGAGGGGTAGTTACAAGTGTGGTCATTGTAATCAATGTGAATATATGGCAAACTCTACAGAAATAAAAGTCCCTAGTAGAAACAAAAGTATAAAATTCAATGGCTATTACAATTGCTTGAAACAAAGGGTGTTATATATATGGGAATTTGTAAAAAATGTAGGTCTTTCTATATAGGAAAGACTGAACGAGTCTTGAGGAGGCGAATATACGAGCATTATTACAAAATTTCAAAGGCTAAGGATACTAATGCTTTATACAGGCACACAAAAGTTTGTAGGGATGCTAAATTTGAATTTTATGTTATTGAGCAGGTAAAAAGGGATATTAGAGGTGGCTTATGGGAAGAGAGGGTTGGTTACAGAGAACTTTGGTGGCAAATATATTTGAATGCCACTAAAAAACCTGGGCTTAATGATGCCATCTCTATAACCCCAGTACTCAAACTAAAGGCTGCAGATATATAACAAAGAAATATATCTTCCAATTGTAATTTTGAATGAGCCCAATAGATGGTGCTATTTACTAAGCACTTTATGTTAAGTAAAAGGAACATTATTCCATCAAATTAATTGTTTTAAACATGTATACAATTCAAAGTATTTTTAAATGGAACATTTTTACAATGAGTAAAAGTATTTAATATTAGAAAATTAGGAGTTTTAAACAAATCTGTTTTTAAATGTATTTATTTAAATTAACAAAGAAATGTATTGATTTTGGATATATGTATGTTTTATTTAAAAGTTTCTTAACAAGGACAGTGTAACGATTGGTTGGTACTTGATGCACTCTGACTGATAGGTTAATTTGAAACATTTGCACATATAAAACTTTGACTAATTAACTGTTCTTAGTATCTGATGAAGTCATATTTGTTGAAGACGAAAACGCAATTGATTAAGAGCGTTTATTTAGCTTTTTATTCTGCTGGTTTGTCACTTGGAAAGTATTAAAGCAATTGGACCTTTGCTCGTGTGTTCCTTGCTCAACGTTTGGCCACAGGAGAATTTTTTCTTGGTTTGTTCATTTTGGACTATTTATTCTGCAGAGACAGCAAGCCATTGCAGATCAGATAGTTATAAGTATCAGGCATGTTAATGCACAGATCTATTCACCATGTGGCCAGTTAACACATGTACACATAATGTATGGTCCGGTCACAATATACAGGTCACATCTTTAATCCATCACACTGGCTACCCATGTGCAATACTTACAAACTAAGTGAAACACTGACATGAAACCACATAAACTGTCATTGCTAGATGAGTGGACAGCTGTGCATACAATGGTGGAGGTGTTGTTCAATGTAGGAATATGTACTATACATCAGAACTACACATGTGGGGTACACAAACAGTACTACACATTGAGCTGAAGTATGGGCAGCCCATAGGATTCACCATTGTGGAATATGCCCCTGCAATGAGTGCACACATTGTGATGTGCCATCTGACATGTCCATGACATGTACTGGTCCGGCTGCAACATTGTCTCACTATCCCATAAAACGTACCCCACATACCAAATATACAATCCTTTGTCTGCATAACCCTGTGGACAGTGGAGTATCTGACATCTATGGGTGTATGTCATATGGGCCAACACAGACATGTCAGATAGATGGCCATCACAACCGTTTGGCCAAAACATGTTCACACATGGCTATGGAGGATGGCCAGAGACATGTTCCAACACACACGTGATGTGTTTGTGTGTACACCCTGTTGTACATTTGCTACACATGGTCCAACTATAGCCTTTGTTGAATGGTTACATTGCAGATGTGGAACACTGGACATCCTACAAGCCTGTGCACAGCTTGTGGAGGCATCACTTAATTCGACCACATAAGATGTGTTGAACATCATGACTGTGTCACAGCATGACAGTAATCACCTGTACAGCATCCACATGCATACATACACAGACAACCACATCAGGCCACAGATACAGTACATTTCCCTTGCTGCTGTTGGACATCACTGTCAGCCATGCACCTCATGTGTGTGGTACACAAATGTCATGTGGGACATGGTGTATTGACAAGTCTGCCATGTGTGGACATGGTTGCCAGGCAGCTAAGATATGTTAGCAGATGTGCAGGGGTGTCATCTCTATGTCCTTCGGTGACCTGTCACACATTACACATCATGGTTTAGTGTGTATACACCTCAGTGACGTGGGTCACAATCCACAGTATATACATATTCTGTATGCACACAGTCATGGCTATGCACTGTGTGTGTAATCCACACTGTATAGCAATAGAGAAGCCTCATGATTCCATGCAATGGCACTGTGTCTGTACTTCACACTGTATAGCAATATAGACACCTCATAATACCCTTCAATGGTCATGCACATCTGCTAAAAGTGCATTTTATCTGTAGAGCGTACATGCAACACTGCAATGTGACACCATTACACCACTGTACATGTGACAGGACACCATTGTGTCAAACATGTATGTATGTCAATGCACACATGAGCAGATTACATGTCATACTACATGTTAATGTTAAGGTCATATGCCTCACATCAGCCATGTGTACTGTTACCCTGTGCTGGTCTACATGGTGCAACACAGGGATGCATGCTTACTACCATGATTGTGTGAAATGCATGGCTTCTGCTATGACATATGCTTGCTGTTGTGTGCAACCCAGGGATGTATGATAACAACCACTATTATTGTCTGAGCTGCATGCCGTCTGCTGTATCACATGCATGTTGCATGCTTTCTGTCAAATCACATGCATGATGTGTGTGTGTGTCTGTCTGTGTCCGTGTGTGTGTGTGTGTGTGTGTGTGTGTGTGTGTGTGTGTGTGTGTGTGTGTCTGTACTGCAATGTAGAGTCTTTGTTTGCCTTCACAGGTGATGTAGGTGCCTCACTCTCCTGCAGTCCATCTGATGTTAGTGTCCCCACAGACTCTAGCAGTGATGATGAACATATGTTTGATGCACAGGCAGGGTTTTCAGGGGCTGAATCTATTTATTTATTTTATTTATTTTACATTTGTTGACCGGGCTAGTCTAGCTGGATACATATCCTTTTTCAGTAGAGGCCCGGGGAGAAAAGCTCCCAATAATGAGAAAAGAAACACACTACAATTAAATAAAGGTACAACATTATAAAGATAACAAAACAATACGACATGGTATATACATGCTAGTGGAAAAAAATGCTTAAGTTAAGGAGGTGGCAGGACAAGCTAAGTTGGTAATATGACAAGGGTACATGTGGAGGAAGTAAAATGCTAGATAATAGCTTGTGAGAGAGAAGAGTGTAGGATAATATGAGACATATAGGAATTAGTCTGGGTTTAGACATGGGCACAACCAGTGGGACTTTAAATATTCTCTGAGATTATTTTTGAATAGTTTAAGTGAAGGCATGAGTCTAAGGTAGTTGGGAAGGGAATTACATTGCTTTCCAATAGAGTTAGCATAAAGAGCATCGCCGCCCAAGTTATTAGATTTGATGGTTAATACTTGATTACTGTTTGAAGACCGAAGGGAACTTAAGTTGGTGTATGGGGTCAGGATTTTGCTCAGTGAGGGGGTTTTGTCTGGTTGATTAATTATTTTGAATGCTTCCGTGAGTTGATTGAATTTAAGAAGATTGGGCAGTTCTAACCAGCCTAGTTTCTTGAGGTTGAGACAATGGTGGGTACGATATGGTGTTCCTGTAATTAATCTGGCTATATGGTGGTAGGTGGTAGAAAAGTTATTGAGTTCACGTTTATTGAGGAAGGAAAATATCGGGGAGGCGTATAGTAGGGTTGAAAGGAGATGAGTGCGGGCAATGGTTAATTTTGCATGAGGAGTGAGAAAGTTCCTGATTCTGTACATTGAACCTAGTTTCTTGTTAACTGACTTAATGGTTTGGGCAATGTGCATATCAAATTTGAGCTTGTGGTCAATAGTGACACCTAATAGCTTGGTGTGGGAGACGGGCTCAATGATGGTGCCATTAAAGGATTCGACAAAAAAGGACATAGGATTCGCATGTTGTGGTTCTAGGGGTGGGGGAGTGGTAGAGGAGGGGAAAAATAGAAGTAACTTGGTTTTAGTTGGGTTAAGTATGAGTTTCAGGTCAGAGAACCATTTTTCAACTTTGGCAAAACCTAGTTGGGTGGCTGTTTGGAGTTTCTGGAGAGAGAGATCAGAGCAGATCAAGGTGGAGTCGTCCGCATATTGTATGCAGGTGGTACTGGGGATGATTGTGTGAAGATCATTTATAAAAACAGAGAAAAGAAGGGGGCCAAGTATGGAGCCCTGTGGGACGCCAATGTTGTTAGGGAGTAGTTGAGATAGACTATTTTGCCATAGGACTGCTTGGTGCCGGCCAGAAAGGTAGTCCTTGAACCAGTTTAGTGCCACGTTGTCCAGATGAAAGGTTTGCAGGGTGTGGAGTAATAGCTGGTGGTTAACCATGTCGAAAGCTTTTGAGAGATCAAGAAGGAGCGCAGAGGATATAAGTTTTTTGTTACGGTTGCTATTTATTGAGTCGACAAAGGAGAAGAGGGCAGTAGTAGTACTGTGATGGGGGCGAAAGCCATGCTGGGTAATTGATAGCAGATTATTGATGGTGAGGTGGTGGAGGAGTTGTTTGTGAATACACCGTTCTAAAATTTTTGCTATTGGAGAAAGTATTGCAATAGGCCTATAGTTAGATGTTTCAGTGGAGGAGCCTCCTTTGTGAAGTGGAATGATGTATGAGATTTTCCAAATGGGGGGGACGGTGGCCTCAGTTATGGATCTGTTAATCAAAATTGATATGGGATAGGCAATGACATCAGAGGCTAATTGGAGGTATTCCGCTGGGAGACGATCGGCCGCAAGGGTGGACGGTTTAATTTTTTTAGTAGGGTACGAATGTAGGAGGTGGATACTGTTTGTAGGTTAAAGGAGAGAGGAGGTGAGTCATGAGGAAGAGTTAATGATGGGGAGGAAGTGGGTAGATGATTGGCGAGGGACTGGATGGTCTCTGTAGAAAAAGTGTTAAAGGAATTGGCTATCTCTTCTGGTTTCTTACTAGTGAGTTTCACGGGTATTGGGGTAGAGGATTTACCAGGATGGAGGAGGTTGTTAAATCCAGCCCAGAACTTTTTTGGGTTAGACTGATGTTTGTCCTGGAGGTGACAGAAATACTGTTTTTTATCTCTAGTAATGTCAGATTTCGTGGAGTTTCTGAGTTGTTGAAATTTAATACGATCTAGGGGAGTTTTGGTAGCTCTCCATTTATTCCAAGCCTGGTCACGGAGTTTAATTTTTGCTTTGGTTTCTCTTGTTAGCCAGGGAGCTATGCAGTCCTTAGTTCTAATTAGTCGATTTGGAGCGTGGGAGTCAAGAATGTTTAGGAAAGTGTCATTGAAGTATGACACGCTCTCGGCTAGGGGAAGAGTAGTTAGGCTAGACCAATTGCAGAATTTTAGTTCAGCTAGGAATAGATCTAGGTTGAACTTTTTCCTGTTTCTGATAAGTTTATGTAGGGGTGGGTTGGAAATACAAAGCTTGTGCTTTATAATGTAAGTGACGAGGTGGTCACTAAGGTCATTGGGGAGGGTACCGGTAGAATAATTGTTAGCGGCTTTATTGGTGAGAATCCAGTCAATCGTACTCTCCTTTTGCTGTGTGTTACCAATTCTGGTAGGAGCTGTGATATTTTGGGAGAAGCCATATAGATTGATTGGGTGGGGAGTTGTCTTGGCAGAGCAGTGGGACCAGTCAATATTGAAGTCCCCTAGTATAATGGTTTCTTGAGGGTAGTTTGCAGCTATCCAACTTAAAGTATGCTCAAGGTTTTCAAGGTTTTTCCCTGGTGGGATATAGATTACTACTAGATTGATACGTTTTTGGGAGTTTAGGCAAATCTTTAGTGCAATAAGTTCAATATTAGAGACCTGGGGGGATGCAATGTGTTCCTAATGATGTTAAGTCTGTTATTAAACATTACAGCTATTCCCCCGCCCTTTTTGGTTATTCGATCATTCCTTAGGATATTATAGCCAGGTGGGAGAATTTCTTCATCCTTTGTGGCGGGTTTGAGCCATGTTTCTGAGTGACACATGATATCTGGGGAGTGTGTGGCTATCATAGCATGTAAGCTATGTACTTTGTTGTTTATACTTCTTAGGTTGAGGTGAAAGATGAGGAGGGAGGTATTAGGAGTATGGGGTAGTGTTGAGGTGGCAGGGTCTTGATGAGTGGTGGGGCCTGGATTGGGATGAATGTCACCGTGTTGAGTAATACATTGTTTTAGGTGATCTAGGAATTTTTGAAGTTTGTAGAGTATTTTGAGGTTAGATTTATTATTAGGTGATCTAGGGTAGTGGAGGGTTGGTTGTATATGATTAAAGCCTAGAGATTTTGCAGTATGGGGAGAAGGAACTATAAGGTTAGGTGTTGGGTGTACGTATATGGTAGTGTGGGCCTTGGGGAAAGGAATTCCTAATAGTGTTTGGTGTTCATAGCGTGATAAAAGGTAAGGGATAAGAAGGAGTAAAGTAAGTGAAGAGATGAAGGAATACATGGTTTTAACCATGATAGTGAGTAAGTGGTAGTTTGTGGGGTGGGAAGATTTGGAGGGCTTGCTAAGTTTAGGGGGATGGCTGAGTGTGTGAGAAGAGGTGTTATTAATCGGAGGACAGCCGTGAGTGGAGGGGAGGGGGGTGGGATGGGCTAGATGTATCTATAAATTTAGAGGTAGTGGGGGCGGGTGGGATATGGGGGCAAGGTGGGGTGCGGATCGAGCCCGAGCGAAGCGAGGGCGAAGCGGAGCGGGGAATACACCTGCCAGGAGGTTGCAGGGCCTTAGATTCAGTTGGATGCAAGTGTAGGCTTCAAAGGTAGAATAGGACCTTTCTATTTCCAGACCCTGGAGTTTTTGCAGGGTAAGGTTAAATATACAGTAAATCAGAAAGGTACTGTTGGGTTTCCAGCCTACAGAACTCTAAGCTAGCTAGGTATAATTAATATCTGGGTATTGCTTTTACCCTAAAAGTCTTTTTTCAGTTCAAGCTGATGCAGAGTATAGGATTGTGCATTCGCACCGTGGTAGGGTTTATTCGCAGCCGACGCCAGGAACCTAGGAGCCACTCGATGGTTGTTTAGTGGGGGGGGGGTCCTAAAGTGGGATAAAAGAGATAAACCACGTTTAAGAGGCAGGTTAAATGCAATATCTTATGCTTAGACACTTCAGTTATATATCGCTAAATTATAGTAGTAAGAGGTATGTTAAGATAAGCAGTGAGGGAGAGGCATAGAAAATACACTGTACCATGCATCAAGAAGCTTCACATACATAGGCGTAGACACATTTAGTAAAAAGGCAAGTACATTGTTGTTACAGTCTTGCGCTGCTATTGAAAACATGTGCAGGTTAATACTTCTAGTGTCATTAGATTTAGCTGTAAATTCAGTGGGAAACAACTACCAAATACAGTCTTAAACGATGGCTACTCAGCGATTGCTAGACCCTCGCTCTAACACAGAAAGAAACAGTCTTTTAAGCAGCAGGAAGTGTGAGACTAAACATTCATTAGAACTGCAGTTATAATCAACTTTACCACGTTGCAGATGTAAACTTTAGGAATGGCTATCCTACGATTGCTAGGCACTGGGAGTTACATAGATAAATAACAACCTTTAGAACAGCAGGAGAACAGAGAAAGCAAGCAGTACTTTGAACAGAAGTAGTAATCAACTTAACCATGCTTAGCGTTATCTAAGCTAGGAATACCAGAAGTTGTTTAAATGTGTGTAAGCTTCAGGTATGACTGGTAACATCAAGTGAATTGGTCGCTCACTTAGTGAGGAAATCAGCATGAAAACATTGACATATTGCTGTGTAAAACACAGTTTAACTATATTCAACTTAGTTTGAACATAAGACCGTCTAAGACCAGTAAGAGCGGCTGCCTAAGAGCCCCTTGGTTGAGTTGTAGCTCTTGCAGAGCAGCGACAATTGAGTAGACAGCAAAATGATGTTTAATAAAAAAACAGGCTAAATACCAAGTTTGTTTGTACCTTTGGGAGAGGAGAGTCGTCCGGGCAGGAGGACAGAGCAGTGCCAGCAGGTATTGAAGCAAAAAAATGGCGGAATCTGGCGGGGAATATGAAAACTCCCTGACGTCAGAAAACCTGCCAGGAGGTTGCAGGGCCTTAGATTCAGTTGGATGCAAGTGTAGGCTTCAAAGGTAGAATAGGACCTTTCTATTTCCAGACCCTGGAGTTTTTGCAGGGTAAGGTTAAATATACAGTAAATCAGAAAGGTACTGGTGGGTTTCCAGCCTACAGAACTCTAAGCTAGCTAGGTATAATTAATATCTGGGTATTGCTTTTACCCTAAAAGTCTTTTTTCAGTTCAAGCTGATGCAGAGTATAGGATTGTGCATTCGCACCGTGGTAGGGTTTATTCGGAGCCGACGCCAGGAACCTAGGAGCCACTCGATGGTTGTTTAGTGGGGGGGGTTCCCTAAAAGTCTTTTTTCAGTTCAAGCTGATGCAGAGTATAGGACTGTGCATTCGCACCGTGGTAGGGTTTATTCGGAGCCGACGCCAGGAACCTAGGAGCCACTCGATGGTTGTTTAGTGGGGAGGGGTTCTTAAAGTGGGATAAAAGAGATAAACCACGTTTAAGAGGCAGGTTAAATGCAATATCTTATGCTTAGACACTTCAGTTATATATCGCTAAATTATAGTAGTAAGAGGTATGTTAAGATAAGCAGTGAGGGAGAGGCATAGAAAATACACTGTACCATGCATCAAGAAGCTTCACATACATAGGCGTAGACACATTTAGTAAAAAGGCAAGTACATTGTTGTTACAGTCTTGCGCTGCTATTGAAAACATGTGCAGGTTAATACTTCGTGTCATTAGATTTAGCTGTAAATTCAGTGGGAAACAACTACCAAATACAGTCTTAAACGATGGCTACTCGGCGATTGCTAGACCCTCGCTCTAACACAGAAAGAAACAGTCTTTTAAGCAGCAGGAAGTGTGAGACTAAACATTCATTAGAACTGCAGTTATAATCAACTTTACCACGTTGCAGATGTAAACTTTAGGAATGGATATCCTACGATTGCTAGGCACTGGGAGTTACATAGATAAATAACAACCTTTAGAACAGCAGGAGAACAGAGAAAGCAAGCAGTACTTTGAACAGAAGTAGTAATCAACTTAACCATGCTTAGCGTTATCTAAGCTAGGAATACCAGTAGTTGTTTAAATGCGTGTAAGCGTCAGGTATGACTGGTAACATCAAGTGAATTGGTCGCTCACTCAGTGAGGAAATCAGCATGAAAACATTGACATATTGCTGTGTAAAACACAGTTTAACTATATTCAACTTAGTTTTAACATAAGACCGTCTAAGACCAGTAAGAGCGGCTGCCTAAGAGCCCCTTGGTTGAGTTGTAGCTCTTGCAGAGCAGCGACAATTGAGTAGACAGCAAAATGATGTTTAATAAAAAAACAGGCTAAATACCAAGTTTGTTTGTACCTTTGGGAGAGGAGAGTCGTCTGGGCAGGAGGACAGAGTAGTGCCAGCAGGTATTGAAGCAAAAAAATGGCGGAATCTGGCGGGGAATATGAAAACTCCCTGACGTCAGAAAACCTGCCAGGAGGTTGCAGGGCCTTAGATTCAGTTGGATGCAAGTGTAGGCTTCAAAGGTAGAATAGGACCTTTCTATTTCCAGACCTTGGAGTTTTTGCAGGGTAAGGTTAAATATACAGTAAATCAGAAAGGTACTGGTGGGTTTCCAGCCTACAGAACTCTAAGCTAGCTAGGTATAATTAATATCTGGGTATTGCTTTTACCCTAAAAGTCTTTTTTCAGTTCAAGCTGATGCAGAGTATAGGATTGTGCATTCGCACCGTGGTAGGGTTTATTCGGAGCCGACGCCAGGAACCTAGGAGCCACTCGATGGTTGTTTAGTGGGGGGGGGGTTCCCTAAAAGTCTTTTTTCAGTTCAAGCTGATGCAGAGTATAGGATTGTGCATTCGCACCGTGGTAGGGTTTATTCGGAAACGACACCAGGAACCTAGGAGCCACTCGATGGTTGTTTAGTGGGGGGGGGGTTCCTTTGGGAGAGGAGAGTCGTCCGGGCAGGAGGACAGAGTAGTGCCAGCAGGTATTGAAGCAAAAAATGGCGGAATCTGGCGGGGAATATGAAAACTCCCTGACGTCAGAAAACCTGCCAGGAGGTTGCAGGGCCTTAGATTCAGTTGGATGCAAGTGTAGGCTTCAAAGGTAGAATAGGACCTTTCTGTTTCCAGACCCTGGAGTTTTTGCAGGGTAAGGTTAAATATACAGTAAATCAGAAAGGTACTGTTGGGTTTCCAGCCTACAGAACTCTAAGCTAGCTAGGTATAATTAATATCTGGGTATTGCTTTTACCCTAAAAGTCTTTTTTCAGTTCAAGCTGATGCAGAGTATAGGATTGTGCATTTGCACCGTGGTAGGGTTTATTCGGAGCCGATGCCAGGAACCTAGGAGCCACTCGATGGTTGTTTAGTGGGGGGGGGGGTTCCTTTGGGAGAGGAGAGTTGTCCGGGCAGGAGGACAGAGTAGTGCCAGCAGGTATTGAAGGTATTGAATCTGTGCCATTGGTTGCCATTGCACCTATATCCCCCTCATCTCCGCACACAGTTCTCATGCCAACACATACCCCATCACCAGTGGCCATAGAGGAAGGACAGTTAGTGTGTGGTAGCTTGGAACAGGAACGTGTGGTGGCTACGGAAGGTGTGTATTCACACCATGGTGTCAATCAAATGACTGGAGATGTGCCACACAGGCATGTGGCCAGTGTTGCTCATGGGAGGACCTCTGGCCGACATGCCCCTGCAGGACAGAGCGCAGCAGCTGGTGTCACCAGACGCATGTTTCAGACTGTAATGGTGGCATAGGCATGTGCTGAACAGCAGAACAGGAAAGGGCAGAGGCTTCAGAGGGCTGCTATCCATTCTTTAAATGACAACATCCAGGCATTGACAAATGCTCAACAGCAGATTGCTGATGTTTTGGACAGACGATTGGGTGACATGGTTGGAATCCTTGAATGTGGCATGACAATCCATGAGGGTGAGCTGTCTGTGCTGGAATATCTGATAGGAGTGAGGCGTAGGGCATGTGGACGTAGGCCAGCTACATCACCTAGTGCAGGTCTACGTGAACGAGCTACCTCACATGCCTGCTCCTATAGTGGCGGTAGCAGAAGCAGTGCAGCTGGTGCTGCGCTGTCCACACCAGGACACAGCAGGCCACATGGGCGTGGCTCTGGATGGTCCCAACAGGGATACGGTTCCAGTGGACATATTTCATCGGACAGTACCCAATCTGTA
This sequence comes from Protopterus annectens, assembly GCF_019279795.1. NCBI lineage: Eukaryota > Metazoa > Chordata > Ceratodontiformes > Protopteridae > Protopterus > Protopterus annectens. Next base: position 1,029,649,586 of record NC_056730.1, read on the forward strand.
CCTCTGCCTGGTATTGCCCGTGCAACCCCTGGCAGGCACAGGTCACATGGCCATGGCCGGACACTGTGAGCTGTAAATCATGGTCTGTATAGTCTGGAGCTGTCAATAATACCCCTGTGTAGGCCAGACACATGGCAGAGCTATGTGCACATGCACGCACCAGAAACATCTGTAGGGCACTGCAACACTCACATGCATAACAACCACACATGGCCAATTAGATAACAGGCCCTAACCCACACACATGATGTCATCCACTGGTGCAGCCTAGTCCCCTGGCAAACATTATTACCCTGTGCATATGATGATGCCTGTGCTGGATCCCTGTCATCCACACCATCGGTGCAGGGACATGCTCATATGGTCTGATGCACAGGGTGAACAGAATAGGGAGATAAGTGTAGATTACAATTGTTGTGTACTGTTGACACGCAGCAGACATTCCACATAGTATAGGTTTAGAATGCATTGTTTTCTGTTCACAGTATGTGTCTTGGTAACAACAGTAACAGCATGTTGGTAATGATGTCCTGTTTCCCTCCTTCAGGTCTAATTGCATGTGCCGATGAGTTCCAGTGTTTGCAGTTTCCCATGTGTAAATGTGGACTACTCACAGGCATGTATGGCAATATCAGCATGCTATACGTAGCTTCAACCTCACTGTTAGAAAGGCTGACATTCCAAAGATGTCTACACATCTACTGATCCAGGAGCATGTGAGCTGTGTACTAAGCTACAGTGGCTAGAGACGTGACATCCATACCGGCTGACATCACAGGTACAGTTACATGGGGCGGGGAGTTTACATAGCAGTCTAGCTGATGACAAGGGTAGAGGCCAGTTGATAGCTTGAGGTCTCACTGTATAGCAGTAATACACATTCACATTATAGGATGAGAACACACAACTACACACACACACACACACACACACACACACACACACACACACACACACACACACACACACACACACACACACACACACACACACACAGGTATTCACACACATGTATTCAGACACAGTAACATGCCCACACTCACGGGGTCAACGACACTGTAACATACACATACTTGATAGTGTTGAGGTGAGGACCCCTGCCTATGTGGTAATCACCATTACAGTACTGTGTACCCACATGACGCGACACAGAGAGTGAACATGTACAGGTAGTCTGTAATGCCTAAGATCGACGGCATCAACAGGGTAGTAGATTGCATCACCTGGAGGGGATAGGGGTCCTATCTGTTCACTATGGTAACATACATCCTCACTCCATGGACCATGCAGCCATACATATACAGGCACACACACACTGTGGAGTTCGCAATTGAATGCACTATGTCATGCACATACAGATAGCTCACATGTGTGTGATACACACCCCACCCCTGCCTATGTCTTGCTTTCTACACTGCAGTATGTACAGATCTCTACAACAGTGTACAGGGGTGTGTAACAATTGGGATGTATTCCCCACCATATGTGGCATATATTGACACACAAGTGAACACACATGGCAGTACTGTGAATCAAACACCTGCTATCTTATGATATGTATGACAGACATGCAGTAGTATTGCCTGTATTACAATGTGCACCGACGCTACCTTTGGCAACTGTGCTGATATATGCACACGGGAGGTCTTAAGTGTTACAAGTGTCAAGTGATTTACAGTCAGTTACACCCTGACCGCTGTGTAGGTTGTATGTCTTCCCCTTCAATTAACAGAAACATAGCTTAGTGTTTGCACATGTTATGGTAGGATGGCTTGTGACACACATGTGAGCTGTCTTCAGCAAACATCCATCTGCAAAGTTGGCCCACCACTTTATGTCCACACATCTGTCCATACCTGAAATACATCTAACTGTACTGTCAGTATTTCACCATATACAGTTGGCAATAATGGGGGCTGCATTGCAACTGCATGTTGTAGTAAGACACAGATCACCTGCAAACATCGGCTACTGCACACGCATGGTAGCTGAATGCATACCACTACATGTACATTTGCGTAGGTCCTACATTCCTGTCATTTAGCCATGTTTGTAGGCATTGCAATTGGTGGACATGTGTGATGACATACATGACACATGGACTGTTGTATGATATGATAGTTGTCATGGGTAACCAGTACAGAGGGAATGTTAACTCAGTCAACATTGCTATCACATCTTATGTACTATTAGCATTCAACAGCCATCGACCTACCTTCCATGTGCATGTGTGTAACTGCTGTAGCCACCTGTCTGCATGAAGGACAGCAACAGCTATGCTATGTACATATGTGTTGTATGTGTGTGTGTGGGGCATGTACATATCCACGGCAGGTACATGTATGTCATATCCAAACATGAGTGTGTTTACTGGTGTACAGCAACAGTCATCTGTTGCAGCTGTTTATGACCCAGGGCCCCTGTTATATGTACAGCCGACCTGGTTATGAACAGTGGTATCATTGCATTGCATAACACATGATGCAACTGTGTCAGTACATGGGTAGTCTGCACAGTTGCTGTAGAGCTAGGTACAGTCCATGGGTCACATGGTGTTGTACTAATATATATTCTGCCACATGTATGGATGTTTGCTGCTGGTCCAAGGACATGGTGATGTCTGAGGGCTACATCCTAGAATGTGGCTTTTGACACTGCGATCTGCACCTGACACATCTGTGATGCCTTTTGAGGGTGTACTGGTCAGTACATGTGAGTGGCCTTCATGTACGTGGGGACATCACCACCTGGAGCAGTCCGTAACGGTGTTATGGCCCACATGTCTGTATCCAAGGTATATGGTGGTAGTACTATTGTGCCTTCAGCCAGGTGTTCCTCACTGCACAGGTGTCAGTATTCCCCATTGTTGGATCTAGATTGGCAGCTGTGATTATGAATGCTACACATCTAGCACTGTTTAGCATACATATACAATGCAGTTGTCCTCTAGGTGTCAGGGTGTTAACCTGGTCTCAGGACATTCGTCTATGAATGGCACTATATGGGCGAAGTAGCCACTCCTGGCAGGACATCACCACGGGTGTTATTAGTGTGCCAGGTTTAGATTGGTACATCTAAGGTGACGGACAGCAGCAGACATTGTGTAGATGACCGGTGTCAGATATATGTAGTGCAGCTTTCATACTAACAATGACAACTATCGATACACTGTGCCCTTCCATGTTTAGAATCAGAATGCATACAAAACAGCCCTTTGCTACTAAGTGTGTGAGCATGCCCATTATGACGTTGTGTAGATGGACACATAGTGCATTCCAAACGGACGTGTGCAAATAAGTGTGAGAGCATGCCCAGTGACACCTTGTGTTGGTTATGTGCCTCTATGTGTATGGGCATGGCCATTGTAACCCTGTATAGCGATAGTGGTTGTCCAGGCAACAGATGGCCATACTCTACTTCAGGATGGATTCCTGCATTGAACACATTGGTTCACAGGTATGTACATCATAACTGCCAGCATCTATGTCAATGTCCGCATTCCTAGAAGGTCATATTGACAGTCTTGAAAGGTGTGGTGTCTGTGGTGCATCTCATATCTATGTAGTGTTGTAATAGTGGTCCATAGATAGTCAGTTGTCCTGATCACACCACTGGCGTGTGTTTGTCTCCGTCTGCCTGGGGACAGTAATATGCTTTTAGACTGCTCACACTCCATACAATCCCTATCGGTGTCTTTTCCATTGCTGATGATGTCACCCACTTAGAAGTATGCCTCTGGGAGTGCTGTGTCCCAGAAATCTTGGTAGCATGTTCTGTAACTGCATAATGCTATAATGTAATAAGGTAGTTAGGTCTGTTTTCTAATACCAGCCATGCCAGTTTGTGTGTGTTTCCGTCTGCCTGGGGACTGAGTAATGCTTTTAGACTGCTCACACTCCATACAATCCGTATCGGCATCCTTTCCATTGCTGATGATGTCACCCACCTAGAAGTATGCCTCTTGGAGTGCTGTGTCCCAGTAATCTTGGTAGCACATTCTGTAACTGCATAATGCTATAGTGTAATAAGGTAGTTAGGTCTGTGTTCTAATCCCAGCCATGCCAACGTGTGTGTGTGTTTCCTTCTGCCTGGGGACAGAATAATGCTTTTAGACTGCTCACACTCCATACAATCCCTATCAATGTCTTATCCATTGCTGATGATGTCACCCATCTAGAAGTATGCCTCTGGGAATGCTGTGTCCCAATAATCTCGGAAGGGCATTCTGTAACTGCGTAATGCTGTAGTGTGATAAGGTAGTTAGGTCTGTGTTCTAATCCCAGCCATGCCAACTGTGTGTGTGTTTCCATCTGCCTGGGGACAGGATAATGCTTTTAGACTGCTCCCACTCCATTCAATCCCTATCGGCATCTTTTCCATTGCTGATGATATCATCCACCTAGAAGTATGTCTCTGGGAATGCTGTGTCCCAGTAATCTCGATAGCGCATTCTGTAACTGCATAATGCTATAGTGTGATAACATAGTTAGGTCTGTATTCTAATCCCAGCCATGCCAACTGTGTATGTGTGTGCGTGTTTCCGTCTGCCTGGGGACAGAATAATGCTTTTAGACTGCTCACACTCCATACAATCCCTATCGGCATCTTTTCCATTGCTGATGATGTCACCCATCTAGAAGTATGCCTCTGGGAATACTGTGCCCCAGTAATCTCAGTAGCATGTTCTGTAACTGTGTAATGCTGTAGTGTGATAGAATAGACAGGTAGGTGTTCTATTCCAAGGCATGACAGGTGTGTGTGTTTGGCAGTCATACCCTATGTGTTGATATATGTGAGTGGCTAGCTCGAGGATGTGTTGTGTGTTTTGTTATTTTCCTATATAGTGTCCATAAATGTCACAATCGCCCAAGAGACTGGGTTGGCAAGACATACACATACATTCACCAATAGGTCTGGTGAGTAAATGTCAGCAGCCCTAATCTTACCCTTAATACAGTCTGACCTGTGTGACGCAATGAAACACACTTGCCTTGATAGTAACACCAGTACATAATGCAGGAGGTGCATGTGGTTTCCTTTTCATTCTTGTCTAATGCTTCGGTGTCATGTGGTCCGCTGTTGTGATATATATTCTATATCCATGTATGTGTGTGTATATGTATATGTGTATGTATATATATGTGTGTGTGTGTGTGTGTGTATCTATATATATTAGCAAACATAAATCTACATGATGGAATACATGTCCTATACTGTTGAATGCCTGTGCTGGATGATCTGTACGTGATCACTTCAGATGCAGGTATATCTGCCATGGCTTAGTGGTAAAGCACATCGTCTGTGGTGTGCAGGGTCCTGGGTTTGAGGCATGTAGAGACCAGTTATTTTGTTGCTGGGAAGAACAAGGGACATCAAATACGGTGATAGTAAGGTGCTCTTAGCCAGTTGTGTGCGGATCTGCGCGACAGTAAGCAGTGGTTATTATTTTGGAGGCTCAGTATGGGTCATGTAACTATGCACTAGAAGACAATACTATGCAAATGAGGTGGAAAATAGTGAATCCCATTTATCCCCAGGGTGTGATGCAGATCCCAAGAGTGTATGTGTACAGATAGCCGTGTGCAGGACTCGAATATAGGTGAAAGCATGGGGGGGGGGGTTGTCAGGCATACTGTATGTACCTTTGAGCCCTGTGTCTCAGGATTGCTCCTGCCTTAGCACACCTAAGCTAGGGGTGTGTCTATACCTGCCTAGTGCAATTGGGAGGGACAACAGCAGTAGGAGAGTAGTCAAGGTGAACAAGCTGTGCAAACGGGTGATAATTAGCACAATCAGCAGATTACAGGCCCAGCCCAGTGCAGAACACCACGATAAAGTGAGCAAGCACCATACAGATGGGTTTTTTCCACACTCTACACCACCAGTGTATACACGTGGGGAAATTTTATGAAACAATCCAATGAAATGAGAAGGGCTGCAGCAGGCAACATAGACCAACATGTGCAGGAGGCTGAGGGTGGTGAGGATGTAAATGCTGCCGAACAACCCTCAGTGTGGAGACAAAGAAGACTGTCCAGACCTAGGGTAACCTACCAGGGGCTACATGAGCTGGAGATAGTGGAGCGCTATGGGGTGGACAGAGACCTCCTACAGCAGATTGTTGAGCTGTGCCGGCCACACCTGACACATCGAACAGGTCGAGGGAAACCCATCCCAGTGGATACCAAGGTATGTGTAGGCCTAGGTATACTAGCCACAGGTACCTCCCAAAGGACAACTGGGGATATCATGGGGATCTCACAGGCATCTGCATCTAGAGTATTCCACCAGTTACTAGATGCCATGTCGCCACATACCAGTGAGCACGTGCATTTCCTCAACACACGTGAGGTGTTGACCAGCAATATGCATCTCTTCCACCAAATGGCAGACTACCCTGGGGTACTGGGTGCTATAGCCTGCAAGCACGTACGCATCAAAGCACCACCCAGTGAGTGGGGTAGGGCCTACATTAACCGCAGGGGCATCCCCTCCATCAACTGCCAGGTCATATGCAATGCCCAGGGCATTATAGTGAATGTGTGTGCTGGCTGCATGGAAGCTATGACAATTCCAATATATGGCATCTGACGCAGCTGTACCACACCTTTGCCAATATGGACATCCCCTACGGTCACCTAGTGGGGGATGCTGGGTACCCACTGGAGCCGTGGCTGATGACACCCATCAGAAATGCACACACACACCTGAACAATTATGCCATAATGAGGCACACGCACAAGCAGGACATATAATTGAGCATGTGTTTGGGATGCTCAGGTCATGGTTCCTGTGTCTGGACACATCCGGTGGAGCCTTGCAGTATTCACCAGGTACATGCACCCAAATTGCTATGGTATGTGCTATGCTACACAATATGATCCTGCAGAAACAGTTGCAGCAGGAACAGCATGGGGCAGGGCCACACAGCACTCCACCAACGCCAAGGCCTGTACAGGCACAGAGTGACTAGGAGGAGGAACTACCTGATCCAGACCCAGTAGACAGAAGGAGGCGTGCCCAGTATGACCTGGCCTTGGCAAAGAGGCAACACATAGCATATGCACTGACACAGTAGGTACCCAGGGAATGTCACCCTCTCTGACTTGCACAGACAGTAAAAGGGATGCCAAACATGACACTACCTGTGCTCAGCCATGTATAGGAAGTGCACTGTGTGCATCCGACATAGGCAGCCTTCGAGCACCGTCCTCAGGTCTGGCACACCCTCAAGGTAAGTCAATCAACCTACCAATTGGCAGTTGTATTAGAATGTGTTTTTACCTGAAGCTATGGTATGGATGTGAGCATGCAAGGGAATTTGGTGGCCAAATGTTAGTGCAATGGACAGTACACATCCATAGTGGCACCATGACATCTATAGCACATACCGGGGTCACAATAGTAGCCAGTAGTACACAGGGTGTCCTAACCCACTCTGGGTTATGGGCTGAACATCATGTGTGTCCATACAGCCCACACAAGTCTCAACCAGCTGGACAGGTGTAGACCAACACAGACAAATGCTGTACAATGGCCTCTGAATATGCCCAATGGATGACCCCCCCCCCCAAAGACACACACAGACAGACTACAGCAGGTCAGGCAGTTGAATGTAGGTTGTGAAGGCTAGGACGTCTGAAACTAATATGTTGCTAATTAAAGCTAGGATCTGGAGTATACTGGTAAGCCTCTAGCCAGCCCATTAGGTAGGTCCACACACTGAAATGGAGTACCTGACATACCAGTACAGTAGTAGGTAAAGTGTACAACTGTCAGCTGTGCCCCCTTCCAACTTACACATGTAACAGTCATGTGCGCCTCCCCCCCCCGCTCCAGTGCTGTGTAGGAATGTGGATACAGTTGGATGTCCCCCCATGCTGTGCAGAAATGTAGCAACAGTCAATGCCACATGACCAATGGATACCTTGCAGACACAGCATGCCACCTGTCAATGTACAACGCAGGGGTCGGCACCACAGTACTGACTACCTGGACGTGTAACACATGTGATCCAGTTGACCATACTGGGCATGCTCAAACACATGAAGGTATGACGGTAATGTCAGTAGACAACATGCGTAACGGTCATACTGGGCATGCTCACACACTTAAACATAAGATGGCCAGGTCTGCAAACACCAGTGGTCCAGACATTTTCCATATTCATAAAGGACACACACACACCTCAAGGTTGGTGGCAACGCACGATGCATCGGAGACCATCCAGGTGCAATTAACCATAGGCAAGACTGCTCTGCAATTTGTAGCATGTTACAGGCCACCCTCTCAAACTCAGGAACCTCACATGGCCTTCCTGAAAACACTGGAGGAGATAAATGTATCTCCAAATACCATCATACTAGGTGATTTCAACTACCCTAATATAGATTGGGAACACTATTCAAGCCCAAACACTCTAGCCCAAAGGTTCCTGGAGTTCATAAACTCAAATGCCATGGAACAACTAGTCACCATCCCCACAAGAGGAGAAAACATACTTGATCTCATCATCACGAACATGGGATCACAATGTTCAACACCGGAAGTATACCCCTCACTGGTGAGATCAGATCATAAACTAATCTCGCTGGAGGTCCTCATCCCACCAAAACCTGAAATAAAAAGACCACAGTAAAAAACTTCTCAAAAGCCGACTTCACACTTCTAAAAACTAGTGTGGTCTCCTTTAAGGCCCTGAGCCAGTGGTAAACATTACTCAAACCGCTGAATCACTTACAAATGCCTTCTACCAGCACCTACAGGACTGCATGGATCAGGCAATCCCAAACAAAACTAAGACTCTTTGTACCAAAGGCAAGCGTCCAGTCTGGTGGACCCCAGCCATAAACAAGCTCTACAACAAAAGGAGGAAGCTACTACAAGATAGAGCAAAATCCTTGAAAGGTAAGACACCTTTGATCATTATAAGTAAAAAACTAAGAGCTCTCATAAAATCATCCAAAGCAAATTTTGAGAGAAAAATCGCCAAGGACTCAAAAGACAATCATAAGGCCTTCTTTAGCTATGTTAGAAACCTAGGAGGAAACTCCCAGATATGCTCGGAATTAGTTCAAAATGATGTGAAGATTACTGAAGCTACACACATTGCCAACATACTGGCTGACAGGTTCAGTGCAAACTCGCCCCCCCAAAGGAGAGATATCTATACCAGAGGATTGTAGCCCCCAAACATCTCCAACGCCCAGGTGAGAACTGCTCTCCAAGGCAAAAAACACAGCATCCATGGGACCGGATGGTGTCCCCAGCTGTGTGCTCCACGAACTCAATGAGGAATTAAACCCGCAGTTAGGACAGCTGTTTAATCTTAGCCTCACCTCAGGATACGTACCCAAGGAGTGGCACACGGCGACTGTGGTCCCACTTCATAAGGGCGGTGCCTCCACCGACCCTGGAAATTACCGTCCCATTAGCTTGACAAGCCTTATCTGCAAAGCCATGGAGAGGATCATAATGGAACTCATAAATAAAGACATAGGGAACTTGCAGACTTTGGATCCATCCCAGTTTGGCTTTGTCAAAGGCAGATCATGCCTCTTATACTTGGTTGACTTTTTTGAAACAGTCACCAAGGCCATTGATGAGGGCAAGGCAGTCCATACAGCCTACCTCGACCTGGCAAAGGCCTTCGACATGATACCCCACTCAGGTATCATCAAAAAACTCATCGGCTTAAATGTAAACCCATACATCACAAGATGGGTTGCAAACTGGCTAAGTGACAGAACCCACAGGGTCAGAGTTGCTGGCGCCATGTCAGACTCAAAGCCTGTCACAAGTGGTGTCCCACAGGGCTCAGTCCTGGGACCACTCTTGTTTGGCATCTACTTTTCTGAAGTACAAGCAAACACAGGAGGGTTATGGCTGACAAAGTTTGCAGATGACTGCAAACTGGGCACCGTAGTCGAAAACACATCTGACACAGATATCCTTCAGAAGGGCCTCACAGAAATGGATAACTGGTGCCAGAGCCGTGGCCTAAAGTTAAACGCCAAGAAATGCATAGTCATACCCTTCGGGAAAAACAAGGTTACCCCTAGCTACCATATAGGTGGCAATCCACTGAGCACAGAAGAAGTCATCAGGGATCTGGGGACCCAGGTTGACAGTAACCTTTCGTTTGACACTCATGTTGCCAAAGTAGTTAGGAAAACCTTCTACATTGCCCACCTGATCATGAAAGGATTCACATCTAGATCTAGGAGGTCATCGTCCCCTGTACTCATCACTCATTAGACCTATGATTGAGTACAATGCCCCATTCGGAATGTATCTGACCCGACACCTGCAGCAGCTGGAAAGGCCCCAAAAGTTCCTCACCAAAAGGATAAAGGGTCTCAAAAATATGTCTTATGCTGCCAGACTGAAAGAACTCCAGCTCTATTCAGTTGCATACCGCTTGCTCAGAGGTGACCTGTGCCTGACATATAAGGCCATGTCAAACCCAGATTTGATGAATATGCTTCACCTCAAAAAATCTAGATCCCTCAGAACCACAAGGGCGGGAGACTTAAACCTTGACATGGTTATTAATAGAACGTGCTGGAGGGACAGATTCATCACCCAGAGACTCCCTATGCTGTGGAACAAAATCCCGGTACATGTGAGGCAAAGCACCTCGCTGGCCTTGTTCAAGAGGAATCTTGACCAATGGATGGGAGATCGCAGATATACCCCAGGGATTACTTCAGTGTCACTGCTTGACAGAGGCACAGCAAAATAATAGGCATAGTTTCTTCAAACTAAAGGGGTGGCGAAAGCCACATAACTATGGGCTAGGCTTATAAATGCCCTTGGGCAGATAGCCTAGTATGAACCTATGAACCTATGAACCTATGAACATATCTGCCGGTACATTGCTATACTGTTGGATGACTGTGCTGTATGGTATGTGTGTGGTACTGCCTATTGTCTGTATATTTGCCATGGTGTATTGGTAATTCAGATTAGCTGTGTGCGCAGGGTGTGCTACCAGCACTTGCAAAGGACGGTTCTATGTTTGTGGCCAGAACAAGGCCATTGGATATGGAGTGAGTAAGGCACATTGCAGCAGTTGGGAGCAGTTGTGCGTGGGTTTGCATGGTGTTAAGCACTGCTGACCTCTGGTTACAGCTTCTTATACTTGTTTAGACTCCACATTTCTTTAACAGTGCAATACTCGCATACTGGTAGCCAAACACGCTTACACCCGCTCGCTCCCTCACTTGCACATGCACCAACATTGGGGCTTGCATTTGTCACTCATCCCTTGTGATGCCTATTACATCGGACTACATGATTACAGTATCGGGTATGGCTGACCATTAGGCGATGGCATGGCGTTCGACTGTACGGAATCGGTGGCCTATCCATTGAGTTAATCATATTATATGCGTGTTCCTCATACAATCTGCTCACCTCTGGCTGATACATGGGAACTGATACTCTGCAATGCAAACAAGTAAATGTGTTTTGGGAACCACATCCGTCTGCCGGGTCATGCTACCGCATACCTATTGTAGGTTTTCCACCATTTAAATTGGCCGAAGTGAGACTTTAGGATTAACACCTATCCCACTTTGCATGGGACAGTCCCTCATTAGGTGTATGTGCCATGCAAGAATAATCTAGGCATAGCAAATGTCCTGATTACAGGACAGTATTATATTCTACGTTTCTCTAATAGTTGCATGCAATAGTTATTGTATAAATGACACTTCTATATGTTATGTGAAGTAGCATAAGCAACTTGACTGCTGCTAGACTAAGCTTTGATTTGTGCTAATGCGTATATTTCTGTACTATGCACAGCTGTAGGTATGTTCTGACCTGGTACGTCTGACATTTCTACGGAGCAGGTCCCACTTTGGCCATTTGGAAAGGTGGCAGCCCTATAGGACCTATATGTAGAGATGTCAGATTTGGCAAGGCAACACATACCCACAGCCAGTAGAAAATTGACAACTTCACCGGTTTGCATAAGTAAAGGTTATTCTTGTAGCATTATAGTTGCTAATACTGCTTCCTATAACATCTAGGTGTTTCAGATACAACAAAATCATTTTATGCAACCACTACAGACAATATATGGATTCTTTGCCCAAAATCACAGGCCATGTGCCATAATAACATTCATTTTGCAGGACACAACTGCCCAAAGGGGAGTGCCCCTCACAAAGGCGAACAGGTGGTAACCCCAAACTATTATGCTATCATCTACCTAAGGTAGTTGGTGGAATATGCGCTTTCCGTCACTAGCAGACCTCACATACGAATGGGGGAGAATGAACACTGTATCAAGGATACTGCATAACACCCTCAGGGACACATTTAGATGATTGGTTCTATTAACCTGATACATTGACAGTCACAGGGCATATGTATTCATTCACATTTGTCGAAGTACATGCTGTTTATGACTCAAACATGTTGTCATTAGTCATTACGTGTATTCTGTCACCTGTCCACCTAATATCACTAGTTCTGGAAGTGTTTAGTTAGGACTGTGTTAGATTCTGATTCGTAATCACGGACGTCCATGATAATCGGGTACAGGGCACTGATATATTCCCTATGTGTTCCCCCAATGGTTTATGGACTATCCAGTAGATGCGCTCTTCAGGTTTGGGAGGTATGGGCATATGCTATGCCCACATAGGAATATTAATTTCTTCCACGGGGCGGGCCTAATACATCTCTACCAACCAACACCTGCACACTTAGGCACATTATTGCATGCCCATGATTCACCTACCTGACACCCCTCTACAGCACTCATGACTCATACTTACTGTGAGTGCAGCTGGGGTATGAACAAACACCTACACATTGCACACTCTCCCCGTCTCGGCACACATGTCGTACGTTTTGTCAAACCATGTGTTATCAGACTTGCTCAACCTACTGTTCCGTGTACAACTACATCCTGGTCGCTTCAACCATTACTGGTTCTCCTACAAGGCAAATTTTTGGTGTCCCCCAAGGGACACCGTGATCCATGTTTAAAGTGTGGACCTTTCAGAACTCTCCCACTGGTAATTTCCTGCCAGTGGTCTGGAAAGCAGTGGTGTATTTACCTTTATCGCGTACCTGTATGTCACACCAGCCTAGCTGGGGGGGTGTGGGAGGTAGACGTTAGTTGATTGGACCTCCCACTAACATATGCCCGATCTGAATATATGTTACCCATAATTACTGTACCGTAACTTAGGTATATACATGTTTAAATCTACAGTAACATATATATATATATATATATATATATATATATATATATATATATATATATATACATACATATATATATATATATATATATAATATTATATATATATATATATTTTTGTGCGTATAAATATATATATATATATATATATATATATATATATATATATATGTATATATATGTTGTCAGTCATTACGTGTATTCCACCTTAGTGTATCCATCAACATCCCACACTACTAATGCTCCACCTGTTGACCTAATATCACTAGTTCTGGAGGGGTTTAGTTAGGACTGTGTTAGATTCTGATTCGTAATCACTGACATCCATGATAATTGGGTACAGGGCACTGATATTGTCCCTATGTTTTCCCAAAATGGTTTACGGACTATTGAGTAGATGTGCTCCTATGGTTTAGGAGGTATGGGCATCTGCTATGCCCACATAGGAATATTAATTACTTCCTCTGGGTGGGCCTAGTACATCTCTGCCAACCAACACCTGCACACATACACCCATTATTGCATACCCATGATTCCCATACCTGACACCCCTCTACAGCACGCATGACTCATCCTTACTGTGAGCGCAGCTGGGGTATGACCACACCCCTAAACACTGCCCACTCTCCCCGTCTCGGGACACATGTGGTACGTTTTGTCAACCCATGTGTTATCAGACTTGCAGAACCTACTGTTCCGTGTACAACTTCATCCTGGTCACGTCAATCATCATAGGTTCGCCTGCATGGCGAATTTTTGGTGTCCCGCAAGGGACCCCGTGATCCATGTTTAAAGTGTAGACCTTGCAGATCTCTCCCACTGGTACTTTCCTGCTGGTGGTCTGGAAAGCAGTGGTGTATTTACTTTTATTGCGTGTCTGTATGTTTCACCGGCCTAGCTGGGGTGGTGTGGGAGGTAAAAGTCTGTTTATTGGACCTCTCACTAACATATGCCTAGTCTGAACATATGTTATCCGTAATTGCTGTAACGTAACCTAGTTATGTATATGTGTATATCTACAGTAACATATATATATATATATATATATATATATATATATATATATATATTTTTTTTGTGTATATATATATATATATATATATATATATATATATATATATATATATATATATATATATTTTTTTTTTTTGTGTGTGTGTGTGTGTGTGTATAGATATATATATATATATATATATATATATATATATATATATATATATATATATATGTATATATATAAAACTCCAAAACAAAAACTTGTGTACGTTAAATGTAACGTGCGTGCACGGAAATTGACCAACAAAACACCAAAATATATTCCAGCACTGCACTGTCGACCAAATAAACAGGTCAGAAGGAGCATAAATATTTTATTAGCTCACAGACAGTAAAATACACTCCAAACCAGTTTCACCCTTTAGGCATCATCAGTGGATTACACAAAGTGTTTTCATCACTCCATTAAATATGTCTTCCTTAAAGAGACATATCCCATTTATATAAAAACACCATGTATACAAATACATATTACTAGAGCAGAAAAACAACATAACAATAAATACACATATTCATACCCAAATATTATTTTTAATTTTTTATTATTATTATTATTTATTACTACACATAAACCTCACTATTAAAGAAACTCATTTAACCTGGGTTTATGTAAAGCCCCTAAATTCAAAATCCACATTCTTTCCTTTTTATCTAATATTAAATGTTTCTCAGTTTCCCCCATATTGATGTTTCCTAATGTATCAATCCCTATAAATATAAAATGTGCCATAGTATGATCAATTTTATGTTTATATAGGGCACTTCAAACCCTTTGACATTTAATGTCACTTACATGTAGTGCCATTCTACTTTTAAAAGATCTTGATGTTTGGCCCACATAAAAGGCCCCACATTGACATACTGCCATATATACAATCCATTCAGTCCTACAGGTTATTAAATGTTGTATATCAAAAACTTTAGAAGTATTAATAGATGTAAATGATTTTGTTTTAGGAACAACTTTACAATATGTGCATCTACCACAAGGATTGCAACTTTTACTTGCAATCAATTTTGTTTTGTTATATCTCATCTTTTTATACCATGAAAGTGATTCACCAATATGTCTATCCCTCCTATACCCAAATTTCCAGTATTCATCAAGATAAACACCAAAAAACTGATCTTGTTTTAAGATATGCCAAAAATTATTGATTATACCTCACAATTTAAATGTATTAGTTCCAAAAGTGGTAATAAACCTTAAAGGAACAATCCTTTCTGTATTCCTATCATTACATTCATATCTAGGCCCCAAATCTCTTTTCATGTTGGATACCTCCAATATTTCCCGATCTATAACTTTTCCATTATATCCTCTTTGTTTAAATCTATGTCCCATATTGTTTATTTCTTCTTTAAATTCAACTTCATTACTACATATACGTCTAAGTCTTCAGAACTGATTTTTCGGTATATTCAATATAACATGTTTTGGGTGGCAACTATTTGCCCTCAATATTGAATTTTTAGTAAATGTTTTTCTATAAAGACAAGTACTTAAATTACCATCATTATTTTTAACAATATGTACATCTAAAAAATCAATAGCCATTTATTCTCTTCTATCAACAAAGACTATATCAAACACATTGAAGTTTAGATGATCCACAAAAATGTCCCATTCATTTGGAGAGCCAGACCATATAGCCCAGCAATCGTTGAGATATCGACGCCACATTATCAATTTAGATTTAAAAGGGACATCCTCATTGTAAATCAGACTACATTCCAAGTACCCCATAAAGAGATCTGCATATATTGGTGCAAATTTTGTACCCATTGCAGTTCCATTCACCTGTAGATAACATTCACATCCAAAAAGGAACACATTGTTTTCTAACACAATTTTGATCAAATCTAACAATAAAGAACAATGTTCAGCAGAATATTGTCCAAATTGTAACAACCAATATTCAATTGCTTCTATACCCCCATGATGTGGGATACTAGTGTACAGTGATTGTTCATCAAGTGTACAAATATAACAATCTTCAAATAACCATATATCATCCATCAATTGTAGAAACTCATTTGTATCTTTAATTCTGGCTCTAATAAGGGCTAATGATGGTTTCAATTGTAATTCTAAATATGCTGAAATTGGTCTGTAAGGGATCCTATTCCCGATACTATAGGTCTACCTGGTGGAGGAAAAATATTTTTATGTATTTTCGGTAAAATATATAGTAGTTGGGTTTTTGGATTATCCACTATTAACTCTTTTAATAAAGTTTCATTAATGAGGCCTTTAGAGTTATACTCTTTTAGTCTCTCATCAATTTTATGCTTTAGGTCAATAGTTGGGTCCAACATAAGTTTTAAATAAAACGTATTATCACCCAGCTGTTTATTAACCTCCTTAGTGTATCCATCAACATCCCACACTACTAATGCTCCACCTTTGTCAGCCTTAAGTATTACTAAATCTTTATTCTCCATTAAGCCTTTTAAAGCAGCCCTTTCCTTATATGTCAAATTATAACCATGATGTTTGAAGATGTTATTTTGATTTCTATGTAATTCACTTAATACACTTTCTTCAAATAACCTCACTCTTGGATGGTAGGGTGGTGCAAAATTACTTTTTTTGAATTTAAACTCAGGGTTAACAGAAAAATTACCTTTAGTGTGACAAAAAATACTTTAAGTTCAAATTTCTACAAAAATTTTTGACATCCATACAAATATCATGTTGAGACAAAAAGAAAGAAGATACATAGTTAAATCATTTATTTAACACAGCTTTTTCATCATCATTAAGCTGATAATCAGTTAGATTTACTATAAGTCCTTCATCTTTTACTTCTCTTTCACCAACTTCTCGAATCTCTCTTTCATCTCTCTCAGGTTCTCTCTTCCGATGTTTCTTTCCACCCCTTCTAAAGGGCGCCCTTTAAATCTAGCTTTTTTGTGTATAGGAGATGGTATCTCAGTCACTTCTAAATCAGAATCCGTGCTCACTGCATTGGAGGACATTTCAGATGTACTGGATTCGACATTATTTACACCATAGGTGGGTTTCAAAATTGACTTATTTCTCTTACGTTTAACTCGTTTAGGTTTAACATTATCATTGAACCGCTCTCCTTGATTGTTTCCAAGTGTAGGTTTTATCATTTTTAGCATCACCTATGTCCCTATTAAACTTTTTAAGTTTCTTGGCTTTAACATCATTTTGAAAGGCATTCATATCTTCCATGTATTAAACAAACTTTTAAATCCCTCTACTTCATTATGCTTCTGTACCAGTTCTAAACAGTCATCAACTTGTTGCTTGACTTCTGTCAAATTCTCTTCATAAAATGAAATTAACAGTTCAACAAAAAACTTTGAAGCCGTAGTCTGTATTGAACGCCATTTTGCCAAAAAGTTTTCATTTTCTTTACCTACACCTGGTTCTACATAAACACACAGGCCCCGTGGTGCTATGCCTGCACTTATATAGGCCCGTAGCAGTTTAATATGCCATATAGTTGAGCGGTAGTTTTTTGTACTAAACGACAATTCTTTAAAGTCATGTTGCATCTGTGACACAATATTCACCTCTGTATTACTCACATTCATACTATTCCACTGTCTGCCATCAAGCCAAGTATCATCCTCTTTATCCAGACTCAGCATGTTGATATATTTTCGCAAATCACCTCCTTCTGCCATGATGTAAACGCTGTCACCATAAATCCACTCTCAGTGAAAGAACGATAAATCCTACCCGCCAATGCAGGCACCACAAATAACAGCACCAAGATCACTAAAGCATATAACCTCCAAAATGAAAACTTGTACACATTAAACGTAACGTGATTACACGGAAATAGACCAACAAAACACCAAAATATATTCCAGCACTGCACTGTCGACCAAATAAACAGGTCAGAAGGAGCATAAATATTTTATTAGCTCACAGACAGTAAAATATACTCCAAACCGGTTTCACCCTTTAGGCGTCATCAGTGGATTACACAAAGTGTTTTCATCACTCCATTAAATATGTCTCCCTTAAAGAGACATATCCCATTTATCTAAAAACACCA
This sequence comes from Protopterus annectens, assembly GCF_019279795.1. NCBI lineage: Eukaryota > Metazoa > Chordata > Ceratodontiformes > Protopteridae > Protopterus > Protopterus annectens. The sequence goes on from NC_056730.1 coordinate 1,029,667,907, forward strand.
TGTATACAAATACATATTACTAGAGCAGAAAAACAACATAACAATAAATACACATATTCATACCCAAATATTATTATTTTTATTATTATTATTATTATTATTATTATTTATTACTACACATAAACCTCACTTTTAAAGAAACTCATTTAACCTGGGTTTATATAAAGCCCCTAAGTTCAAAATCCACATTCTTTCCTTTTTATCTAATATTAAATGTTTCTCAGTTTCCCCCATATTGATGTTTCCTAATGTATCAATCCCTATAAATATAAAATGTGTCGTAGTATGATCAATTTTATGTTTATATAGGGCACTTCGAACCCTTTGACATTTAATGTCACTTATATGTAGTGCCATTCTACTTTTAAAAGCTTCTGCATGCTAATAAAATATTTATGCTCCTTCTGACCTGTTTATTTGGTCGACAGTGCAGTGCTGGAATATATTTTGGTGTTTTTTATATATATATATATATATATATATATATATATATATATACATCTGTGTGTCCATTGACCAATACATTTCCCAGCCATACGCACTTACACATGCGTATTGGGTTTTATATCTGCTTCAACAGTATACTATTGCCTTAGTCATTATGACACCGACACTTCACTCCGATTAACTTGTAATCAGTATTTAGCACATTATACAGCGGACAGATGTTGCAATATGTTCATGTACGGAGTACTGATGGTAATTGGGATGTGATACAGTGTCATTTGACCTGTTCCTCATCTGCACAGCCTATTATTCCAGCTACTGTATTTGTTTGTCTGTGCAAATTCATATTATTTATGTCAATAAATGGAGTGCATGTGTTACAGAGAATGTACTTCAACTTATTGTTGTCTGCATGTGCATATGCATTTATACCTATTACGTACAAGCTGACCTACATGGGCCGGTCCATAGGAACTGGCACAACCAACCCTGGCACTCCTGGATCCATAATCGCATAGCCATAGTTTCTCCACCCCACCCGTGTTGAGTTTCCACGTGTAACAGCCATTATCCACCTAATATCGCAGCCATGACAGACCTTTACACATTGCCCTCTCCAGAGCATATATATATATATATATATATATATATATATATATATATATATATATATATATATATATGTATATATATTATATATGTATATATATTATATATGTGTGTGTGTGTGCGTGTGTGCACACACGTATATAGGTTTACTATCAAAATGTCGATGTTTAAAGAAACGTAGTTATCATTAAAATGCAAGGTTGAATACTTGCATATTAAGTAGGCGAAAATGTCGAATCTTATGAACGAATTCAGCAGATTCAACATTTTCGTGGAATATTGAATTTGAATTTGAAGTCCATATAGGAGCACAGGTAAGTGTAACTCCTATACTGCAATTCATGTTTTTGCATGGGGGCAAGCCCCCCGGCACCCGTGGCTGTGCCCCCACACCCTCAGCAAACTATATATTCCAACTCCGAGATCGCACAACAGTAAGGAAAGGGATACATTTCCTTATCCGCACTGTACTGTGATCTCTAGGCATAACATCGAATACATATCAGCAAATGCACAGTTGTATTCGCTGATATGTAGGTTAATAGGTGCATAGGTAGGTACTAGGCTATTGGCCCTAGGGCCTATATAAGCCTAGGCAAAAATGTACCCTGGCTTTCGCCACCCAAGAAAATTATTTTCCTGTGCCCCTGTCGAGCAGATCCACAGAGGTGATCCCCGGGGTGAATTTCCTATTTCCCATCCAATCATCAAGATTGTTCTTGAAGAGTGCTAATGAGGAACTTTGTCTGATATAGATAGGTAATTTGTTCCAGAGTATGGGAAGTCTCTGGGACAGGAATCTATCCCTCCAGCATGTTCTGTTTATTGTGGTGACAAGATTTAGGTTCCTAGAGCGTGTAGCTCGGATGGATTGGGATTTCTTTAAGTGGAGCATGTCCAACAGCTCTGGGTTTGACATGGCTTTGTATGTTAGGCAGAGATCGCCTCTGAGTAGGTGATATGTGACAGAGTAAAGCTGGCGTTTTTGAGACGGTCTGCGTAAGGCATCTGTTTGAGGCTGGTAATCCTCTTTGTGAGGTATTTCTGCAGCCTATCCAGTTGTTGTAAATGTCTTGTGAGGTACATACCAAAAGGGGTGTTGTACTCTATAACGGGTCTAATGAGTGATGAGTAGAGGGGAACAATGACCTCTTTTTTCCTGGATGAGAAACCTTTTGTGATGAGGTGTTACACGTAGAAGGATTTTCTGACTACTGTGGTGATTTGATTATCAAAGGAGAGACTACTGTCCACCTGTGTCCCAAGGTCGCTTATCACACTTTCGGTGTTAAGTAGACTACCACCTATGTGGTAGTTCATGGGTACAGAGTTTTTACCAAAGGGGATGACAATGCGCTTTTTGGCATTCAGCTTAAGGCCATGGCTTTGACACCAGGCATCTGTATCAGTGAGGCCTTTTTGTAGGATGTCCACATCGTTAGGAGTTTCGACTCTGGCTCCTAGTTTGCAGTCATCTGCGAACTTCATTAGTCAAAGACCTTCTGTCTTAGCCTGTACTTCAGAAAAGTAGATACCAAACAGGAGAGGACCCAGGACTGATCCCTGTGGTACACCACTTGTCACTGGTCTGAATTCGGATTTGGAGTCTGCTACTTTCACAGTGTAGGTTCTGTCAGTGACCCATTTGGCACTCCATCTTGTGACATATGGATTTATATCTAGGTTAGTAAGCTTATCTATAATTCCAGAGTGGAGGATGGTGTCAAAAGCCTTGGCGAGATCTAGATAGGCTGTGTGAACCACCTTACCCTTGTCTATGGCTTTGGTGACTGCTTCAAAGAAGTTTATCAGGTTTAGGAGACCTAATCTGACTTTTACAAACCTGAACTGGGTGGGATCCAGAGTTTGGAGATTACCAATGTCTTTATTTATAAGTTCCATGATGATACATTCCATGGCTTTGCAGACCAGGCTTGTTAGGCTAATGAGGCTGTAGTTCCTGGGGTCCGTGGTGACTCCCCCTTTGTGGGGTGGGATAACCATTGCTGTGCGCCATTCAGTGGGCACAAAGCCTGAGGTGAGGCTATGACTGAACATGGTGCAGGTGGGGTGCCAGTTCATTCTGTAGTTTATGTAGAACACAGCCTGGGATGTTGTCAGTTCCCATGGATGCTGTGTTCTTGGCTTTGGAGAATATGGTTTTTACTTTTGTAGCCGTGATTACAGGAACTTTGCATTCTGCTGGTATAGAGATGGGCCCTTTACGGTGTGAGAGGAAGGTAAAGTTAGCATTAAACATATCTGCCAGGATGTTGGCAATATCAGTTGGTTCTGTATATTTAGTGCCATTGTGCTGTAACTCAGAGCAGATCTGAGTGTTGCCATTGAGATTCTTGACATATCTATACAATGCTTTGTGGTTGTCTTTAGAATCAGTGGCAATTTTGTTTTTGTAACTAGCTTTGGAGGATTTTGAGGGATCTCAGCTTCTTGCTGAGGCTGACCAGGGAGTTCCTCCAATCATGGGATTTTACTCTTTTTTTGCAACAGTTTCTTTCTTCTGTTGTAGAGTTTGTTTATGGCAGGGGACCACCAGATTGGCTTCCTTTTTTTGGAAGATAGCATCTTGGTTCTGTTAGGGATAGCACGATCCATGCACTCGTGTAAGTGCTTATAAAGTGCATTTGTGTAAGATTCAGCAGTCGTAACTCTATTGTCTGTCTGCATGGGTGTTATGAAGTTTGCCACTGCTGTCATAAGAAGTGTGAAGTTGGCTTTGGAGAAATTTTTTATGGTGGTTTCCTAATGGGGGGTGGGGGCAGGATGTGGATGTCTAGGGTGAGTAGCTTGTGGTCGGATCTGATCAATGAGGAATTGACCTCTGGTGTGGAACACCAGTCGCCCATGTTGGTAATGACCAGGTCTAGGATATTGCTGCCCCTGGTCAGGGTGTGGGTAAGTTGATCCAAGGCGATGGAATTTATGAATCCCAGAAAACATTGAGCAAAAGAGTTGGTACATGAGTAGTTTTCCCAGTTAATGGTGGGGTAGTTGAAATCACCCATTATTAGGGTGTTGGCTTGTACCCTAATATTTTCCAGTGTATCAAGAAATGAGGAGTGGGAATACTGGGGCATGGTGAGGGATCTGTAGCAAGTTACAATTTGGATTGCGCTCTTGCCCAGAGTTAGTTGCACTTGGATAATCTCAGATGCATTATGCTGAGCAACTAGCCTGGAGGTGTGGAGATCCTTAATGAATATGGACCCACCTCCACCTTTAGTGTTAAAGTCCAGGTTAGCTGGACGAAAGGTGTGGTATGAATTATAGCCTGATAATGCAGGGGTGCTCTCTGGGGCCTTGAACCAGGTCTCTGTCACTGCACAGATGTCGATGTTCTCTATTTTAAGGAGTGCCTTGCATGAATGCATTTTGAGGTTTAGACTTCTGGCATTGAGTAGCATTACCCACAGATTTTTCTTGCTTGCACCTGTTATGGTGGTGAATTTGTCATTTGAACCTTGCCTGAAAAAGGCACTATAGGGGTGGCAAGAGCCTTAGCCGGTATCTGGAATCCCAAGGGCGATAGGTGCAGGCAATCTCTGGCAAAACATCATGGTCTGTCGATCATGTCATCCCAGGCAGACAGATACTGGATCCCCTTAGAATGACACCAGAAGCTTAGTCAATTGTTGAAGTCAATCATTTTCTCCTTGTACTGTGGTATCATTCTGGGTGATGGCAGGATGCTACTCAGGGCTAGGGTCATACCTGCCTGGCCTATAAGATCGGAGAGCTCCTCCATGTCTCTTTTCATGTAGTCCAGGGAGGTACATCTCAGGTCATTCACACCAACATGGACAATGACAGAGTCATATTTGTACTTATTGTGGAGTGACCTGAGTGTGTGAGTTATGTGGCTGATCCTGGCACCTGACAGGCAGCTGACAGTAACTTTCTTCTTGTTTAGCCTGGTGAGTGGAACATCAGTGAGCCTGACTATAGAGTCACCTATGACTAGAGTGTTGGGTACGTTGTTATGACTTATGAGCTGTGGTTGAGTGGCACACTGAGTTTGTGGGCTGTGTGTCATTTGGGTTGTGTTGGGGGATGGAGGTTGCTTGTGTTTCTGCTTTGGAGGTCTCTGTTGGTTGTGCATATTTTTATTGAGAGCCTCCATGAATGTAGGTGTGTGTTTTGTGTTTCTATGTGTGTGTTTTGGTGGTGTAGGTTTTGAGGGACTATGTGATGAGTGCAGTGTGGTGCAAGTGTTTACCTTCTCCTCTTGACTGTCTAGTCCTGTCTTGGGTGAAGAGAGCTTTGCTTCCAGTTTGGCTATATAAGTGCATCTCTCACAGGTTGTAGTCTTGGGTGGTAGGAGGAGAGGGTTGTCTATGTACATGAGGCAATTGCTGCATTGCCCCAAGATGCCCAGATTCATCAGGTAGACAGGAGAAAACACCAGGAGCTGACCTTTAGACATGCCTGGATAGGTGCTTATTTATTAATTACTAAAAACTGTTTTCATCTAGACAAGTGAGGACAGTTGAGTGCTGTAGTAATTTGTAGGTTATTTAGTGCTTACGAGTTCTGAACAAGTGCTGAGCTCAAAGAAACAGATTTGAGTGCTAAAACTAAAAAATGGCTAGTTCTAAGGGAAAATTATTTGAAGACCAAACTTTATGGCGCCGGGAATGATTTTGCCCTAGCTAAGCGGCGATGCATAAAGTGTATTTGTTTTTTTTTTTAATATAACAGTAGCAAATAAGCAAACTGATTTAAGCAAATTAACCAATAAAAAGCTAAAAATGGAGCCCCATTCCAGCAGTCTTTGATCAGACAAGTTCAACTGCACATTCCTGCCACTAGGGTGCAGGGGAACCTTCGCCAAAAAAGATGGTCTGGATTAGTGCTCAAGTTATACAAACAAAGCTAGAATCAGCAGGTCTGAATTTAGTCTATGCTACAGCAAACAAAGCATACCAATTTCAGAAAGAACTCTCTCGTGCTCATAATGTTTAGCAACATGGAAATCAGCCAACTGTCATTTGGCATTTCCATATTTACCAAACCTACATTCTATGTTTTGATAGTAAACATCACAGTCTACTCTTTCATCAGATCAGCTTTGATACTAGTCTAGAAATCAGAGGATTCACTGAAGTCTACTGAAGCAGAATACTTTTGTCCTGAGCCAGATTGCATACATATAAGTATATTAAACACCAACATGCGTACACACACACACACACACACACACACACACACACACACACACACACACACACACACACACACACGCGCACACACACACATGCTCACACACACACACGCACACACACACAGACACACACACACACACACACACACACGCGCGCACACACACACACAAACGCACACATGCACACACACAAACACACACACATTAAATGCAATCTATTGTCAAATATATAGTTTGATTATGACTTTTTACAAATGTGACAAAAAAAACTGCACTAGAAAACCTTTAGAATCATAATACCTTGTTTTCCACGAGACAGATAGTTAGGAGAGGGGAAATTATGTTTTCTTTCTTTGTTAACTCACTTACTACTTTGGTGCAGTATTAATTCATTCATTCATTTAGTCAACTGTTTATTTTCATTACTTATAATCATTTCAGTAGCATGGGGAGTTGGCGCTTACACACACAAGTAATGGGCATGATGGATAAAGTCACTGCTGTACAGTATGACCATTTTTATCAGGGCACCCATATTTATATAAAGTACTCACACACAAAGTACACACCTGCCTATTATATGTTTGGGAAGAAACTGAGAGCTCTGTTTAAACCCCAAAGCATGCAGGGAAACATGCAGAGTTAAAAAAAAATGACACTCTTGCTAGAAACTAAATTACTGAGCCACTTATTTCAGAGTAGAATTTATATAATCAGTTTCTTCCAAGAGGGAGATACTGTTTACATGGACTGATTTTGTATTATACCTTCTGGCTTCATCTATAACACATGTTTAGTATCTTACAAACTCTTAAGGCAAAAGTATATAGTTTAGAAACAGACCACATAAACACTGTTTTGCTATTTGCAGAAGCAAATTACATGTATCATATTATAAAATATAATGAACAAACTAAAATTAATGAACTGAATCTCTTCTCCTATTTTTTATCATATACATATTTATTAAATTTATATACCAACCTAAAACATAATATAACATTTAGGACAAAAAATGTAAAAATACAGCTTGGATTTTATGTATAAGCCTAACCAATATATATATGCATATGTATATAGTCATAGATCTCCAGCTAAAATAAATAAAAACAGCTCTAATGCTCATGTTATCATTTGGTCTACAGTTTAAGCTATGTCAATTTTTACATAAGAGCTTAACTTTATATTTAATCCATTGATTTGTTCATCTTCCCTACTGCAGAGTATCCCAAAATTTACACTTGTAAATGTCCGCGGAGCTACTTTTGCCAAAAATGAAGATCAGCAGTATCCATTATCTTCCTAAATATAGCTATTCAATATTTTAGCTATCATAAGCATAAAACAAAACAGAGATAGCTGAAAAAATAACAACCTCAAAAACACCTCAGTTTGATCTTTTCCCTGCAGCCATCATGATTTATCTACATTATCTATTGCTGCATTTTATTTTCTATTCAATAATTAAGCAATACATATTAATTTCTTTCTTGTCTTTTTTTTTTTTTGTTAAAAAGCTATGTTCATGCAAGATATATTTAAAAATCATCAAAATAAGCTCACATACATGTTTTACCTTACAATTATAAATGTGCATCATGTGTAACTTAAATATAGAGCTTTTCTCCTGGGGCCTCCTCTGAAAATGAGTTTTACCCAATTGGACTTTTCCTGGGCAACAAAGACAAATAAATAAAAAAACAAACAAATAAATAAATAAATAAATGGGGACCTTGCTAGACACAGACACCCCTAGTACATCATCTAAGATAGTTAAGCATACCCCAGTATCCCATTAAATACAACTGATTTTCTTAACGCCACCCCCTGGATTAATTTGGGAAGGGAAGACTTTATAAACATATGACACTAAGACTCCAACTTACAGAGATTCATAGACTCATAAATTCATAGACTGTTACTAGGCTAATGACCAGGGGGAGTCTTTCTAAGCCTAGCCAAGTTTTCCTGAAAGAATAATGATGTCCTGTATCCAAATAGGACATTGAGGGCCAGGCATTTATAAGCTACCTGCGTGCCAGACCTGGTGTAAATTTCCTATTCCTCATACACTTGTCTAGGTTGTGCTTAAGCTGGGTAGTATTTCATATGTTTTTGTAGATGGTTTTATATGTTTTTATGTTTTATGTTTCTATCTTTGTTAGTTGTTTATTTTGGATGCATTTATAGGTGTTACATGCATTTTATATGTGTTATAAGCTAGGCTTTTTTCGTTTCACAGTTGTCTTTCAATGTTAAGATGAATGGTTTTACTTTAAGGTTTGATTAATTCCTGTTTATGATAGGTTGTTCAATTTGAAAGGATGTATATATAGGAAGTACTTGATTCGATGTACCATTCATGATCTAAAGAAGCTCTTGCAGCGAAAGCTCTTATCCTGTATACATTACGAAGATATTTTATTATTTTTATCGCTGTTTTGACAATAAATTTAAGAGGACTTTTTACAAGTTGATTTCCTGCTTCGTTCCATCTCCTTTTTGTTGCTTTATTTTATTCCTGTGACCTTGGAGAAGGAACATTTATCTGGTCTATTGGCAGCAGTTCTACTTCTGATTATTTTATTTCTAAGCTGGGTAGTAGATGAACTCAGTTTCACATGGACGTGAAGCGTGTTCCATAGGAAGGGCAGTCTCTGGGACACATATCTGTTTCTCCAGCACGTTCTTTTTAAGTCACAGACAAAATTCAGGTCCCTAGACCATGTATTTCTGGTACTCTTTGATTTACAAATATGTTGGAGATTCGTAAGTGTGGGGTTTGTGGGTGCCTTGTAAGCCAGGCATAGATCACCCCTTAGCTATCTATAGGAGACTGAGTAGTGGAAAAAGACTTTAGACTTTAAAACACTGCATAAGGCAGGTTTGTTATACCTTGTATTCTTTTTGTAGGAAACATTTGAGGTTTCTCTAGTTGTATATGCCTAGTTAGGCACAAACCAAAGGAAACATTGCTCATAGGTTCATAAATTCATAGGTTGGTACTAGGCTGTCAGCCCTAGGGCCTATACAAGCCTAGCCATAACAATTCCCTGGCTATTTCTTCCCACACTATTTACTTCCCTGGACACCTGTCTAGCAGGGCGACTGACGTGATCCCCAGGGTAAATTTCCTTTCTCTCATCTAATCATTAAGGTTCCTTTTGAAAAGGTCCAAAGAGGTGCTCTGCTTGACATGTATGGGCAGTCTATTCCAGTGTCTGGGGAGTCTCTGGGTCAGGAACCTATCCCACCAGCATGTTTTGTTTATAGGGATGACTAGGTTTAGATCCCTGGAGCATGTGTCTCTGAGGGATTGGGATTTCTTTAAGTGTAGCATGTCCAACAGCTTTGGGTTTGACATGGCCTTGAATGTTAAGCAGAGATCGCCTAGGAGTAGATGATATGCAACAGAGTATAGCTGGAGTTTTTTAAGGCATCAGCATAGGGCATCTGCTTTAGACCTGTGATTCTTTTAGTGAGGTATTTCTGCAGCCTTTCTAGTTGTTGCAGATGTCTTGAAAGGTACATACCAAATGGGGCGGTGTATTATATAATGGGTCTAATGAGAGATGAGAACAGTGGGACAATGACCTCCTTTTTTTCTGGATGAAAAGCCCTTAGTGATGAGGTGTGCCACATAGAAGGATTCCCTGACTGTTGTGGCGATGTGGTTATTGAAGGTGAGACCACTGTCCACCTGTGTCCCTAAGTCTCTTATCACACTTTCGGTGTTTAGTGTTCTGCCACCTATGTGGTAATTCATGGGTACATGTTTTTTCTCATAGGGGATAACTATACATTTCTTGGCATTGAGGTTAAGCCTATGGCTCTGGCAATAAGCATCTGTTTCTGTAAGGCCCTTTTGTAGAGTATCCACATCATTTGGGGATTCAATAATGGCTTCCAGTTTGCAGTCATCTGCAAACTTTGTTAGCCAGAGTCCCTTAGTGTTGGCCTGTACTTCAGAGAAGTAGATGCCAAACAAGAGAGGTCCCAGGACTGAACCCTGAGGTACTCAACTTGTCACTTGTCTGGAGCTAAGTTTGGAGTCGGCTACTTTTACAGTGTGGGTTCTGTCAGTAAGCCAGTTGGCAACCCATCGAGTGACGTAGGGATTAATGCCCAGCTTAGTAAGTTTATCTATGATTCCAGAGTGGGGGATGGTGTCAAAGGCCTTGGCAAGGTTCAGATAGACTGTGTGGACTTCCTTACACTTGTCCACGTCTCTGGAGACTAATTCGAAGAAGTCAATCAGGTTCAGGAGACAAGATTGGCCCTTCACAAACCCAAACTGGGTGGGGTCCAGTGTTTTAAGGTTGCCAGTGTCTTTGTTTATAAGTTCCATGATAATACATTCCATGGCCTTGCAGATCAGGCTCATCAGACTGATGTGGCGGTAGTTCCCAGGATCCAAGGTACCCTATGTATCCTATGATTGATCTGATAAGGGCAGAGTACAGTGGGATAACAACATCTTTGACCCTAGATGCCATGCCCTTACTTATAGATTGTGCAACATAAAAGGATTTGCAAACCACTCTGTCCATGTGGTGGTCAAAGGTAAGGCTACTGTGTACGTGCATACCCAGATCACTGACCACCAGGCTGCCTCTTACTGGTGTATTATCAACATGGTAATTAGTGGGGATTGTTGACTTCCCAATGGGTACAATTATGCATTTCCTAGCATTGAGTTGAAGACTATGGCTGTGGCACCATTTGTTAGTCAGAGATAGACCTTCTTGAAGAATGCTAGTATCTGCAGGGGAGATGATGATAACTCCCAGCTTGCAATTTTCTGCAAACTTAGCAAGCCATAAACCTTCAGCATTTGCTTCCATTTCAGAGAAAAAGATGCCTTCAAGGAGGGGGCCCAGTACTGATCCCTGGGGGACTCTGCTAGTCACTGGTCTCTTGGAGAAGGTGGTCTCACCTACTTTGACCTCCTGGGTCTTATCATTGAGCTAGTTAGCTATCCAATAGGTAATAAAAGGGTTTATACCTACATCAATAACCTTGTCTATAATGCCTGAGTGGAGTATTGTATCAAAAGCCTTGGCCAGGTTGAGGTAAGCTGTGTGCACAGTCTTACCTTCATCCAGTGCTTTACCTCTTAAAAATTCCACCAGATGTATTAGGCATGACTTTCCTTTAACAAAGCTGAACTGTGGTAGGTCCAGCATTTGCAGGTTACCTATGTCTTAATTTTTCAAGTCCATGATGATTCTTTCCATGGCCTTACATATGAGACTGGTAAGCCTTATGAGCCTGTAGTTACCCAAATCAGTGGCTAGACCTCCTTTGTGCAGAGGAATTACTGTAACCATTTCCATTCCATGGGCACAAAACTTGACTGAAGGCTCCACTTGAAAAGTGACTCAAGTGGACCAGAGATGTCATGTTTCATGGTATTTACTAAACACTAAACATCCTGGGATGTAACTGTGGCCCATCAATGCAGTGTTTTTGGCCTTAGAAATTACCTGTTCCCCCTGGGGGATTGTGGTTTTGTGGTATTTCCTTTGAACTATCAGGGAGTGGGGGAAGAAATTTCAGATGAGCCTGTCAGCCAAAAGGTTGCCAATGGCCTCAGGTTCAGTGTGAGTGATGCCATTTACAATAGTTCTGTGCATTGTTGTGTATTTCCTCTGAGGATAAGGACATAACTATAGAAAGCTTTATGGTTGTCTTCTCCATGATAAGCTATTTTTTTCCTTTAAATATAGCCTTTGAAGTATTAATTAACTCTCTTAGGTGCCGGTTTAGATTGGTCGGGAGATTTTAGTATGCATGGCTTTGTTCCTCCTATGCTTTGCCAAGATTTTTTTTCTTTTGTTCTATAAATTAATTATATTGTGATTCTACCAGGGTGGCTTGCCTTTTGAGTTTGTCTTATTCTTAATATGAGAGGCACAGCTCATTCTATACAGCTATTAATATGGCTGTACAGAGATTTTTAAATAGCTCTGTGTTTTATATGGTGTTTACTGAGTTTGGGAGTGCTTGGGATTTAGCCAGGGTGTTGCTTAGTAGACAGAGGTTTGCACTGACATAGTTTATAAAGGTTTTTGGTTTTGCTGTATCCCAGGATTTAATTTTTATTTTAAATAATACTGCCTTATGGTCATATCTGATGAGTGAATATATTACATTGAGTGAGAAACATTGACCATGTTCATGGGTACAAGGTCAAGGATGTTTGTACCCTTGGTAGGAGAATAGACCAAGTGTTCCAAGATGCTGGTATTTACAAAGTTTAGGAATCACTGGGCTTGTGCATTAGAAGTGGTGTAGGATTCTCAGTCTATAGAGTGGCAGTTGAGATCACCCATGAATATCATATTGGGTTGAAAGGTGAGCTACTCTAATACATTGAGATTGGTAGTATGGGTTTCCTGGGACATGTAGGGAGACCTATATGTTGCAAGGAAATGGTACAACACCCTCTTTATGGTAAGATGCACATGTACGAATTCCAGTGGGTCATACACTTTAACTAGTCTGGATGTGAGATCAATCTTAATATAGACCGGCACTCCTCCTCCCTCCTGTGCAATAGCCAGTCTAAAGGTGTAAAGGACATCATAACCTTGCTTTGCTGGGGTACTGTCAGTGACTTTAAACCACATCTCTGTTACTAATCAAATGTGTGCACTCTCCAGGGAGAGAAAGGCTTGCAGGGAGTGGAGTTTCTTGTTAAGACTTCTAGCACAGATTAGTACCACCTTCAGACATTTCTTTATAGTTTCAGTTATCTCATAACATCCTAGTGATGCTTCCAGGTGCATCTGCAGTTAACTCCTACTGATGCCTCTAGGCATCAATTATTGCTTGTCCATATTTGCATCAATAATTCCAAAACCATGCTATGGACAAGGTTTTAAACGATTGCATGTTAAATCTTACACAATGGCAAACTCAACTACATTAATATTTGACCTCTGTCTTGTGCAGATAATGAGATATTAAGTGTTGTTTTTATGATATTAATTTATATAGATATAATTTTCACATTTTTCTAAATATGTCAACAATCAAGTAACACAGTCAAAACTCATTAGCTTCACATAAAAGCTCTCAGCTCGAAGTATATGTGTAACTTGAGTGGCTGCTGAGATATTGTAAGTTGTTTACAAAATATTACAAATGTAATAGTTACTGTGCTTACTGTAACTTATAAAATTCAGTTTATGACCTAGAACCTAAAGAATACTACCTCTATAAAAGTAGTTTATGCTGAAGGGTTTCCCATTTATACTTTTTTCAGAATCCCTATGGTTCCAGATATATGAACATTTGTTTGAAATGTGAGGACATCATTTGATTCTGTCAAAAGGCTTAGGCTCTGCCCACTGGAAGTTATGGTGCAAACTTCCCGAGCTTTATTGGAGTGAATGAGTTAAGTTGCTAGATTTGTCAGTGTGGCATTGCCTAAAAAGACACTATGGGGTGGAAAAGGTCTTTACCAATATCTGAAAGCCTAGAGGAGATAAGTGCAGACCACCCCTAGCAAAGCAGTGTGGTCTGTCAACCATGTCCTGCCAGGCCGTCAAATATTGTACCCCTCTGGAATGACACCAGAAGCTAAGACAATTGTTAAAAACAATAATTTTCTGTTGGTAACATGGCATAATCCTTGGAGAAGGCAGTATGCTGCTCAGTGCTAGGCTAATACCTGGCTGACACACATAATCAGCGATCTTGTTCCTGTATCTCTTCATATAGTCAAGGGAGGTACATCTGAGGTCATTAATACCAGCAGGGACTATGATAGATTCATACTGGTACCTGTAGTTTAATAACCTGAGTGCCTGTGTGACTTGATGAATCCTAGTCCCAAAAAGGCAGCTAACCATGACTCTCTCCTTACTCAGTCTGGTGAGTGGGACATTGGTGTGTCTCACTATAGAATCACCAATGACCAAGAAATTTGTCTGTGTGCTGGTTTGCCTTAAGGGCTTAGCAGTGGAGGCACTGGATACAGTCTTACTATGTGTAGCTGCTGGTGATGTTTTAAGAAAGTTTATGTGATGGCTGATAACCCTTTCTTTGATTATACTGTGCAGGAGGTCTTAGTGTTTTAGGAAGGTCACCTGTAATTGCCTCAGCATATGTAATTTTACATGTAGGGTTTTTACCCTGTGCAGTAGGGGTGATGAAGTGTCACTGATAACCTCTATAGGATTAGTTTTAGTTGTATGAGAGAGTTTTGCCTCCAGTGTTAAAGTGTATTTACACGTCTTACATAGTGTTTTCTATTAAGAGTAGTGATGCAGTGGATAGCATTGTCACTTCACAGCAAGAGGTTCCCTGGTTCGATTCTTGGCTGAGGTGCCATCTGTGCAGAGTCTGTATACCCTCTCATTGTTTGTGTGGGTTTCCACTGGGTGCTCTGGTTTCCTCCCACATTCCAAAGACATCCTGGTAGATTGGGTACTCTAAATGGGTCATAGGTGTGAGTGTGCATGCAAGTGTGTGGTGTAGATGAACTATTATGGCACAGCTAGCCACCCGGTGGTGAAAATCTTTGTTCTAGATGATTGTCACTGTTGAAGTGACACCCCAACCCCATGGGCAAAAATGGCCACTGATCTATTAGGTAGGAACGAGAAATATTTAAATGTTGAACAAATCAATAAGACAACAACTTGATAAGCAATGCTCAGCAAAGAAAAAATTAGATGCTCTAGTAGTTAAAAAATATGTCTAGACAGTAATGCCACAAGTGTGCAAACCACAGACTTGAACAAAGACACTTAGTATAACAGGCACAATAAGCCTTCACAAGTAGTTCCTGGCTCAAAAGGGTATAGACCATCCTCCTCTACCACAAGAGTATAGACACCAAACATTCCTAAAGTAAAATAACTGGTTTGGAGCCCAAGTGCTTAAATCAGAACAAAAATGCTTAGAATAACAGGCACAAGAATTGCTTGTGTTTTGGAGAATGGAAATTTATGACTAGGGAGACATCTGATTAAGAGATGCAGGATTAGACAATGAAAATATTAGAATTCTATGAGCATATAACTGCATGGTAGTTTAAGAAGTAGAATAAAGTACCAGTGATATAATAGCAGTGCTCTAATAAATTAAGAATGATATTTCTGTAAAAGTTTGTCTACTACTGTCAAAGGATGAGGGAAGTACACTAGAAAAGTAAGGATATCAGAACACACAAAGGTAAACAAATGCATAAATAATCAGAGGACTCCTATGGTTCAGCCCAGATTTTTTCCATAGGTTTACAACTGGTGGCGACCTGTTCTAACCTTCAGAGTCTTTATCACATGTGAAAAAGAATTTCCATTAACTACTCCACAAGTATATTATATACCAGAATGTTAGAGATGCTGCACTTGACCATATTCTGAGCTTCGGAAAAGTAGTTACATTCACCCAAACCATATACCTGACACAGTTTAATTGAACCCAGACTAAACTGTTGTATTAAATTAGAAGTGCTAACTAGGTCACTGAGATCCTTACTGCACAGAGATTTTTTTTAATATAAAAAGATATGGTTCTCAGAAAAGAACCCCAACCATCTCTCAGTTATAATGTCAAAGACTTCTAAAAAGCTGTGAGTTCTTTAAAAGACTGTGAATTCCTCTAACCAAATCTGTAGTTACTGAACAGTTCCATCCTCAGTGTACAGCTCCTTAGAGAAAATACTTCGCAAAAACATAATTATAGAGATGACTTACAACTTTTTCCAGGGCATTCAAGATCTTTACTATGCAATAATGTTGTTATATTACCTTGAGTATTCAAGCTATATTGGGAGATACCAGGAAACTGAAACCTGTCTTTTCCCTTATGAAATGTCTTTATCAAAACCAAATTCCGGCTTTAAAAGTTGGAAATAGTAAAATACTGCATTGCATGTACTACTATATATATTAATTATAACCTTTTTTATATAAAGAAGAAACACCTTTATTAAATTATCACTTATGACATAGGCAATCATGCATATTGATAAATGAAAACAAACCATATTGACATATTTACAGTTGCAAACATTATACATCACTTAGAATCTAACCAGTCATTGTCAGTCAAAAGCTTGTTCCATTTTTGCCTTTCCTTAAACTTCATTCTGCATGTATTGTTCCCACAATTCCCATCTTTTTCTGTGTATAACTTTAAACACACTACCTATCCATCTTTCGCTTCTATAGCCCATGAGCTCTACTCTTCAAACACTACCCTCCTATTTAATTTCAGAATAATTCCCATCCTACGCCATCCTCTTCTCCCTTACCCTCCACATCCATCCAAATACACCAGTCATCATCGCCTGTACTCACCCTCTTTAACAAACTATATTAGACTCATACTAGACAGGCTCTCATTGTGTCTCTCCGGGGACATCCACCCCAACCCTGGCCCTACCAACTCCACATCCAACTCTCATCTCCATCTACAACATTCCCCCACCCCCAAGAATTTTCATTTTATTACAATCAATGCCCAAAGCCTTAGAAATAAAATTCCCATTCTCCACGCTTGGCTGTCCCATAACCAAACTGACATTGTTGCCGTCACAGAGACCTGGCTTAATTTAATATAAAAAATAATGAAATTCTCCCACCAGGCTACCAAATGCTACACTCTGACAGACCCAACAAAAAAGGTGGCAGAGTAGCTATACTCTACTTCTCTTCCTACACTGTTACTCCCTACACCAATCCCATTCCTAAATTTGCCAATTCTGAACTCTGTATTGCCCTTCTTAAACTCAACAAACACAAATCCATATGCATCGCTGCTTTCTATATTCCTCCAAGCAACAACATCCCTATACTTGAAGATATACTCTCCTGGTTTTCAACTAACATCAAAAATGAAACTGTTATTTTAGGTGACGTAAACATAAAACTGAGCCATGATAAACTCTGAATCCCCCTCCCTAAATATCAACCTCTACAACTATACCCAATTAATAAAATCACCTACTAGGCCAAACAAAAGGTGGAACCACTGGTGCCATCAGTGACTGGATATTAGTGTCTCAACCTAACCTTATCTCAGATACTGGCACCTTTCCTGACTCTCTCAGTGACCGCCTGCCTGCATTTGCTGACTGTCACTCCTCTCCTCCTCAAAAGCTACACCACTATGTACAATCTCAGAACCTCTCCAATTTCAACCCACAAATATTCTTAGACTGCCTAAAAGTAACAGATTGGTTACCCTTAAAAATCTTGCCTCTTGACAATGCCATTGATTACTGTAATAAAACCTTCCTGAACCTTCTTAACAACCTTGCTCCACTAAAAATTAAAAGAGTTAAAACTTCATCCTCCCCTTGGTTAACCAAAGAAACTAAATAAATCATGCACCTAAGAGAAAAAGTGGAAACGTTACCATAAAAATAAATTACCCCATGTCCTAACAGAAGTCAAACAACTCTGTAACACTGCAAAAAAAGCTAATAATCAGGGATAAAAAATCATACTACAATAAACTTCAATCAGAAAACTTATTCAACCCAAGAAAATCATGGGACTGTATCTCCTTCCTTCTCCACACAGGCAATAAGGATAATCCATCCCCTAACCTAAACCTTACTGATCTAGAAAATGCCTTTAACTTCAATACCTTCTTCATAGAATCCATAGCTAAACTCACCGCCAGCTTCTCTCACTACTCTCAACCTCCTCCCCCAACCAACCCCTGTACATCTCCACACAATCTGACTACCTCTACTCCTACTTTTAGTTTCTCTCCTGTCTCTATAAGGAAAATAAAGAAGCCCCTCCTTCAACTTAAACCATGCTCATCTGACCCAGATAATCTACCCATAACTTTCCTCAAATTGTCTACAGACAGCATTGCCCATCCCATCTCTATCTTAATAACTGATCCATACTAGAATCATATATCCCCTCACTATGGAGACACACCTTTATCATTCCACTCCATAAAGGAGGCAAAAACACTGACACTTTTAATTTTCGGCCCATAGCCATCCTATCTCCACTATCAAAAATCATTGATAAATGTATTCAATCCCAAATGATGTCCTATATGACCCAAAACAACCTACTAACCCTAAACAACAAGATTTATGTCCTGGGCATAGTACCATCACTGCCCTCCACTCATTTCTAGACTCCATAAACCTTGCTCGCAACTCTGGCAAAATAGTTTCTACTCTGTTCCTTGACCTCTCCAAAGCCTTTGATACCATTTCTCACCCTTTACTATTATCCCAGCTGTCCTCTCTCAACCTTTCCCCCCCCATCATCACCTAGTTCACCAGCTACATCTCTGAAAGACAACAAGACATCAAATGGAAAAACTCACTCTCTTACTTTCTACACACCCCTACCGGAGTTCCCCAGGGTTCCATCCTAGACCCCCTGCTCTATAACATCTTCATTAATAACTTAAACCAGTCTCTCTCTGATGCCACACTAATTCAATATGCTGATTATTCAACCATTATTTGTATAGCAGACACCCCCTCTGACCTATTTCTCAAAACTCAGTTAGCCTTCTCTAATACCAAATCATGGATCCATAGTAATCACCTCACCTTAAATGCCAATAAAACAAAGTTAATGATCTTCTCCCCATACAAAAACACCAATATAGACTAAAATTATTTTACAGTGACTGCTCAGAATAACAGCCCAATAGAAATAGTATCACATACCAAACTGCTCAGTGTCATAATTGATGAAAATCTAAAATTTGACAGCTATATCCAAACTAATATAAAAAAAATCATCAAAAACTAGGTCTCCTGTTTAGACATAATCATTATCTTACCCCCTCCACCAGACACACCTTTACCTCTACTTACCTTCTTCCCTCTCTTATGTACAGTGGCCCCCTATTCACTAATCTTCAGCTAGGCTTACAGGCCAAGTTGGAAGCCTGTTACAAAAAAATCTCCAAATTCGCCACCAACTCCAGAAACTCATCGCATCACTGACTCTCTCTCTCCACTCCCTGAAATGGCTAGAACTTCCTAACTACCTCAAACTCCTTAGACTTACTACTGCTCACAAGCTCATATTCAAACATTCTAGTTGTCCTTCTCTGCCCACCTCTTTAACCCCCTACATTCCCAACAACTCTCTAAGATCAGAAAACCACAATCTTTTAAACATATATAAGTCTCGTCAACCTCCTGGCCACCTACTATTATCCTGCTCCCTAGCTAAACTCTGGAATTCTCCCCCTACCTCCCTTCAAAATACTCAGAGCCACTCAAACTTCAAAACTCTATTCCAATCTCACCTCTTTTCAAAGTGGGAATGTCCCTATACACCTACCACATAAACTCTTTAATACCATCTCCCATGCATTATATACCTCAACCTTCTTTCACAGTGCTCTCTTACCCTCTGTTTCTACTTCCTCTCCTACCCTATACCTCATAGACTTCCCCCAACCCACTCCCTTTCTCCACTATATACCACCTTTTATCTCTCCCACCTCACCTTCTTCTCTCTGTCCTCTCCTCATATTTCTAACGTCCAAAAAAGGCTTGTTTTTTTATCTGTACGTTTTTTTTTCATCTGAAATGCCTGTACTTTTAATATGTTTAGACTACATGAATCTCACTTTTGTAAATTATTACCTAGAATTAGAAATGTTAGTCTTTTTTAACAGATTGTATATTATCTCTGTATTTTTCACTGTTCTACTACTTTATTTACTTTTGTACTATTGTAAAATTGTCTATATCCTGTGGAGATTTTCTCCCTGGGCCTCCACTGAAAATGGGCTCTTCCAGGCCCAGTGGACTATCACAGTCATCAGACTGTAATAAATAAATAAATATGTAATTTGCTCCTACACTTTTCTAAAGTTCCCACAACTGGTTGTATTAATTTTTTTTTCTAGTACAGTTGGTTTAGACTTTGATTTCCATTTTCTAATAATTGCTGGTTTGTCAGCCACCAGAATTAAACTCAGCAAGGCCTTACTATGTCTAAGCAATTCCGATTTTCAAAAAAATAATTTCCTTAGTTACACCAATTTGCTCACCCAGTATTTCTGTTAGTATGTATTTCTGTATGTCTGCAAGGAATTTTCAGTCTGCCACATTGTTACACTCCCAAAAAATATGATCCAAATCACCTCTTTCTTCACTATCACACATCTGATATTTCTAATCTTCCTGAGATATAAAATTATTTGTAGCCTGCTTAGAGTATAAAAATACCTATGTAAACACTTCCAAACAAAATTCCTAAATCTTCTAGGTTTTGTTGCATATTTGGAAGCCATACATATGTTTCCCATTGTTTGTTTGCAAATTGCTTATCAAATCGCTCTTCCCAATCCTTTCTAACCTCTTCTGATTGATTCATGTAGTCATCATGCAATAACCTTAACACCCTCACACACACCCACACACACACACACACACACACACACACACACACACACACACACACACACACACACACACACACACACACACACGCGCGCGCACGAGCACACACAAATCAACAAAGTGGCAGGGGAAAATAATATTTTAGGAAAATTACATCAGTCTTTCATCTAAAGATAGCTATATCAAAATCACTACTTTATGTGGTTTCTATCAAATATGCGACTTGTTTAACATAGATTTATAGGATCATAGGAGATTACTAGGCTATCTATGTGGAGCTCATTTTAATCCTAGCTGTTTCATCCCAATGCAATACCATAGAAATGTTAGTCAATACGCAAGATTGCATTTAGTGACAACTGTCCATGTCCAGGAGGGTTGTAGGCTCTAGCTCCAGTAAGAATTTATAGTGCCCTATCCACTCATCCAGGTTCCTTTTGAGCAGTGTCATAGCGGTGCTCTGTTTCACACGAATTGGTAGCCAGTTCCAAAGATGCAGCATTCGCTGGGAGATAAATCTGTCCCTCCAGCATGTCCTATTTAAGTTGTAGGCCATATTTAGGTCCCTGGAACAGATAGCCCTAGTCTCATTTGATTTACAGATATGCAGTAAGTTCATTAGTTTTGGGTCTTGGATTGCTCTGAGGGCCAGACATAACTCTCCCCTAAGAAGTCTATATGATACAAAGTATAATGACAGCGACTTTTTGTCGGTCTGTGTAAGGCACATGCTGGATCCCCTTGATCTTCTTTGTTAGAAACCTCTGAGATCTCTATAATTGCTGCAGGTGCTTAGTACCATACATGCCAAATGGGGAGTTATACTCAATTATGGGCCAAGTAAGTGTCGTGTGTAAGGGGGTTATAACTTCTTTTGCTCTCAAGGTGATGCCTTTGCTACTCAAGTGTGCTGCATAGAAAGCTTTCCTTACTACAGTAGACACATGGTGATTAAAGTTAAGGTTGTAGTCAACTTGTGATCCCAGGTCCCTTACCACTTTGTGGGTACTTAGGGTATTATTGTCAATTTGATAGTGTGGGGGGACATTACATCTGCTGGAGGGAATGATGACGCATTTATTTGCATTCAGTATGAGACTTTGACTAATACACCAGTCACTGGTCTGCATGAGACCGTCCTGGAGTATACTGACATCTTTTGGGGATTCAATGACTGCATCTAGTTGGCAGTAATCTGCAATCTTGGTCAGCCTCAACCCCTTAGTTTTGACCTGAACTTCTGAGAAGTATATACCAAATAGTTGGGGGCCCAGCAATGACCCCTGTGTCTCCCCATTGGTAACAGGTCTGCTGGTTGATGTGGAGTCACCCACTTTGATAGTGTGTGTCTGGTGTGTGTCAATTAGCAACCCATCTTATAACAAAGCAGTTTACATTCAGTCTGCTAGATTTATCAGTAATGCCTGAATGTGAGATTGTGTGAAAAGCCTTTGCCAGGTCAAGGTATGCTGTGTGCACAGATTTGCCCTCGCCAATGGTCTTGGTCACATTTTCAAAGAAATCCACCAGATTTAACAGGCAAGATCTGCCCTTCATATAGCCAAATCAGGTAGGATTCAGGCTTTGGAGGTCACCTATGTCTTTATTTATGAGGTCCATAATGATACTTCCCATGGCCTTACAGATGAGGCTGGTCAGACTTATGGATCTGCAGTTCCCTGGGTCTGTTACTAGGCCATCTTTGCGGAGGGGAGTAACTGTAGTTGTTCTCCATTCCGCAAGAACAAACCCTGTGGTTAGGCTATGATTGAAAAGGGTACTTAGTGGTGATGCTAGTTCATGTTTTAGCCTGTTTAGAAGACAGCCTGAGATGTCATCTGGTCACAAAGAGGTTGTGCTTTTTGATTTGGACAAGGCTTTGAGGACCTGGTCTTCAGATATGTAGGGTGGGGGGGGGGGTTAGGGGAAGGTTTGTTGTAAGTTAGCAGGGGATATGGGAGTGACATTTTCACCAAACCTATCCACTACCACATTTGCTATCTCTTTGGAGCCAGTGTGTGTGATACCACTGGACACTAGTTGTGCACATGCTTTGATCCTACCCTTTAGGTTACATATGCAGCTATAAAAGGCCTTATGGTTATCACTGCCTGCTGAACATGCTAAATTTATCTCAAAGGACCCCTTAAAGGAAGATTTGACAAGTTGTCTTATTTGCCTGTTGAGGCTAAGGAGGTAGCTTTTCCATTGTTGGGGCCTTGCCTTTGTTTTCTTGGACAGAAAATTGTGTGTTTATTGTAAAGTTTGTTGATGCTGGATGTCCACCATGGCAGCTTGGTTTTACTTAGGGCTCTGTCTTTGATATTTTTCTGGTACAGCCAAGTTTTTACACTTATGCAAGTGATTGTACAAGGTTTTAGTGTAAGCTTTGGTGTAGTTACTACTTCCAACTTGGGCTGGGGCTTGGAATGCATTTATACCTTCACCTAGGAGGATATAGTTTGCCTTGGTGAAGTTTTTTTAGTCTGCTTACACCGTTTGTGAGTTCTGGTGTTAGTGCTATCTCAAAGATGACTGATTTCTGGTTCATTTTAACTAATGAGGGTCTGACAGTTGCAGCAGTGCATCCATTTGACATGTTGGTGAGGACCAGATCCAGAATGTTTGTTCCTCTTGTCAGGGTGTGGACAATTTGTTCCAGAACATTTGAATTAACAAAGTCAAGGAACTTTTGAGCTAGCGAGTTAGGGCTAGCGTAGGTTACTCAGTTGATGGTGGGATAATTGAAATCCCCCATAAACAGCGTGTTTGGTAAAATTTGGACTGTTTCCAGATTTGTCAAGTAGGCTTTGTTGGTGTTGTGACCCACGGAGTGGGATCTATAACTGGCTATAACCTGAATGAGGTTCTTACCCACGGTAACCCAGACCTGGAGTAACTCCATGGAGTTATCCAGTCTAACTAGATGGGAGGTAAATTTATCTGTAATATAGATTGAATCACTGCCTCCTTGGTTTTCACATGTTCATTTTTCAGCCTAAAGGTGTGGAGGGTATTGTACCTTACAATGCCAGCATATTCTCTGAGGCCTTGAACCAGGTTTCTGTGACTGCACAGACATCTACATCTTCTAGTGACAGAAGTGCTTCCAGGAAGTGCAGTTTTTGGTTTACGCTTCTAGCATTTAGCAGCATGACCCCTATTTTGTTCTGATTGGTTAATTTCACATTGGTAATGTTGTTTTTGAGATCTTGCCTAAAAAGGCACTATGAGGGAGACAAAAGCTTTTGCCAGCAGCCAAAAAAATAGAGGTGCCAGATGCAAACCGTCTCTGGCAAAGCAGTGAGGTTTGTTGACCATGACTTCCCAGGTTGACAAGAACTGAATCCCATTTGAATTACATCAAAAACTGAGACAATTACTGAACTCAATCATTTTTTGTTTATACTGTGGCATCATTCTAGGTAGGGTAGTATGCTGCTTAAGGCTAGGGACATACCTGACTGGGACACATACTCAGAGAGTTCAACCATGTCTCTCTCTTCATATATCCAGTGAGACATGTCTCAGGTCATTCACACCAGTATGAACTATGACAGAGTCATAACAGTACTTGTTGCTTAGAAATATGAGTGCATACGTGATCTGATGAACCCTGGCACCGGACAGACAGCTGACTATGACTTTCTCCTTGTCCAACCTGGTGAGTGGGACATCTGTGTGTCTCACTATTGAGTTTCCAATGACAGAAAAATGTGTTTTTGAGTGTTATGCCTTACTGGCTTGGTGGGTGAGACACTGGTATTTGTATGTGTCATGGGTGCTGTGGGGACTATGTTAATTGTAGCAGTCTTGTGTTTTGGAGGTCTCTGTTGTTTTGCTTAGTTTTTCAATAGATCCTCTGCGTATGTGGATTAATGTGTTGGATGTGTACAATGTCTATGAGTAGTGATACTATGAGTATATGTAGTGATGGGTGAGTTGACAACCTTCTCTGTTTTATTGTTTTGACTGACAGAGAGTGGATTCTAGATTCTTGGTGTAAATACATCTTTTGCACTCTGTACTAGAGTAAGTTATTGGTAGAGGGTTGTATGTGTACATGAGACAATTGCCACACTGTCTCAAAAGACCCAAATCACCAAGGCTGGCAGGAGAAACAAGGGTAGTCCAACTGTCCATAATGATGGGTTGAAGACTGTTGCCACTAGGGGTGGCTATTAAGAATCGAACACAGAGGATCTCAGTGTACAGATATTTATGCCTGGATTTTAGGGAAAATGTGTTGAATTTAACTGTCCAGCTTTGGCACACTACTGCGCGTCAGTGTGTGGTGTTGCACAATGCCCAAACAAGCACAAACCTGCTCAAATGCAGGATCTAAATACCAGAAGATAAAACCTTGAAAAAAAACTTTAAAAAGATTTGAAAGGACCAATGAAGATGCTTATTCCAGGCCCTAGACCAGGCTCCCTTTACCAGACAGGTACCAATCAGCACAACTGTCTCACAAAATTGCAGATAGGCCCCTTCCAATCCAAGATGGCCTGGAAAATGTGCTCAGAACAAATACACTATTACAAACAGTTCTAGAAGCAGCAAGCCTGCATCTGGACTATTCTACAGCTTCTAGCTACCTTACTTTCAGCAGGAAACACTAGAGAATGTTTAAAACAACAGCAAAATAGCAGTAAGACACTAAAAAAACATTTAAAACAGCAGAAAATCCACAAGGAGGCTCTAAAGGATGTTTTAAACAGTTAACAGATCAGTTATTTAAACATTGCTGGCAGGTAAACTGGAACAAGTAGAACAGATAGCTTAAAAACAGTGAAAAATATCAGTAAATGCTTAACAAACAATGAAACTAACAAAAAAAGCTTTGTAAACAGTGAAAATAGCAATAACATTAGGTTTAATGGGCACAATATAGCAGACAATTGCAGTATAACAGTGCAGTTTAGTACACAGTGAATACATACAGTACAAAACTGGGCAGCATGCAATAAAAAGTACAGTAAATAGTATAAATAAGCAAAAAAAGAAAAAAAAAACAGGCAACCTATGTATTTGGAAGCTCAGAAGCAACTAGTCATCTGGTAATCTAATATCTCAGCTCAGAGTTGTGGGTGGTAGCCCATCTCAGTTCAGCTCAGTACAAACAAGCAGAAATCTGCTCAAATGCAAGGCTTAAATACTATAAGCTAAAAACTTGAAAAAATGTTAAAAAGATTCAAAAAGTCCAGTGAGGATACTTATTCTAAGCCCTAGACCAGGCTTCATTTACCAGACAGGTCCCAATGAACACAATTCTCTCACAAAAGTGCAGATAAGCCCCTTCCAGTTCAACATGGCCTGGAAAGTGTGCACAGACCAAAAAAAAAAAAAAAAACTACAAATAGTTCCAGAAGCAGCAAGCCTGCATCTGGTCTATGTTACAGCTACTAGTTACCCGAGTTTCAATGGGAAACACTAGAGAATGTTTAAAACAGTAGAAACATAGCAATGATGCACTAAAAACATATTTAAAACAGCAGAAAATCTGAAAGGAGACTAAAGAATGTTTTAAACAGTTAACATATCAGTTATTTAAACACTGCTTGGCAGAAAAACTAGAACAAACAAAACAGACAGCTTAAAAACAGTGAAAAACACCAGTAAATACTTAAACAGTGAAACTAACAAAAAGCTTTGAAAACAGTGAAAACAGCAATAAAATGTTATTTAACAGGTACAATAAAGCAGACAATTGCAGTACAACAGTATAGTTTAGTACACAGTGAATAAGTACAGTATAAAATTAGGCAGCAGACAATAAAAAAGTGCAGTAAACAGTATACATAAGCAAAAAACATAAACAAATATAAAACAGGCAACGTATGTTTTTTGGAAGTTCGGAAGCCTCTAATCATCTGGCATCTCAGCTCAGAGTTGTGGCTGGTAGTCAATCTCACTTCAGCACTGTTAAAACAAACATAAATCTGCTCAAATGCAGGGCCTAAATACTAGAAGCTAAAAACTTGAAAAAACTTTAAAAAGATTCAAAAGGGCTAAAGAGGATGCTTATTATAAGCCTTAGACCAGGATGCATTTAACAAACAGGTCCCAATGAGCACAATTCTCTCACAAAAGTGCACATAGGCCCCTTCCAATCCAAGATGGCCTGGAAAGTGTGCTCAGAAGAAAAAAAAAAAACACTACAAACAGTTTCAAAAGCTGGAAGCCTGTATCTGTACTATGCTACAGCTACTAGCTGCCATACTTTCAGTGTGAAACACTAGAGAATGTTTAAAACAGTAGAAAATAGCAACAAGACACTAAAAACATGTTTAAAACATCAGAAAATCTGGAAGGAGGCTCTAAAGAATGTTTTAAACAGTTAACAGATCAGTTATTTAAACACTGCTTGGCAGAAAAACTAGAACAAGCAAAATAGATAGCTTAAAAATAGTAAATAAATACCAGTAAATGCTTAGCAAAAAGTGAAACTAACAAAAAAGCTTTGCAAACAGTGAAAACATCAATACAATTCAATTTTCAGGCACAATAAAGCAGACAATTGCAGTACAATAGTGTAGTTCAGTACACAGTAAATAAATACAGCCTAAAAGAAGGCATCAGACAATAATAAAGTGCAGTAAATAGTATAAATAAGCAAAAAAAAAAAAAAAAAAAAAAAAAACAACTTATGTTTTGGGACATTCATATGTCTCTAGTCATCTGGTATCTTAACTCAAGAGTTGTAGCTGGTAGCCCACCTCAGTTCATCTTGGTACAAATAAGCTGCCCAAATGCAGGGCCTAAATACCAGAAGCTAAACGCTTGAAAAAAAAAAAAAAACTTTAAAAAGATTCAAAAGGACCAGTGAGGATGCTTATTCCAAGCCCTAGACCAGACTCACTTTACCAACCAGGCTCCAATCAGCACAATTCCCTCACAAAAGTGCAGATAGGCCCCTTCCAATCCAAGATGGCCTATAAAATGTGTTCAGAACAAACAACTACAAACAGTCCAGAAGCAGCAGGCCTGTATCTGGACTATGCTACAGCTACTAGCTACCCTAGTTTTGGCACAAAACTTTAGAGAATGTTTAAAACAGCAGAAAAATAGCAGAGAAGCACTAAAAAAGTTTAAAATAGCAGAAAATCTGCAAGGAAGCTTTAAAGAATGTTTTAAACAGTTAACATCTCAATTATTTGAACACTGCTTGCCAGGAAAACTAGAACAAGCAGAACGGATAGCATATAAACAGTGAAAAAATATCATCCATTGTAGTAAGAGAAAGACACGTTACTAAGTTTGTTATTAAGCCCACAGTACACTGAAACCCAAACCTGCTCTTAATATTCATGGGATGTTGAAGCTCTATACAAATGTCCTGGGATGTTTTCAAAGTTTGAATTTTGTAATTTAAAACATTAGAAAAACTATTTAAAATTGATTTCACTTCAGAAATCAACTTTAGATTTCTATGTGAAGAAAACTGAAGTCATCAGCATACAGACATACCGAGGTTTTCAGCAAAGTAGTATGCCCACCCAACAGTCAGTTAAATCTATTTAATTTCTTCATGAATGTTTTAATGTCTAAATTAAAATGTGAGACAAAGGCCAATCCTCTTCATGGAGGAGCTCTCAGCTCTTGTAGCCCAGGAGGGTATGACCCTAGCCCTGAGTAGCATCTTGCCATCACCCAGAATGATACCACAGTACAAGGACAAAATGATTGACTTCAACAATTGGCTAACCTTCTGGTGTCATTCAAAGGGAATCCAGTATCTGTCTGCCTGGGGTGACATGGTCGACAGACCACAATGCTTTGCCAGAGATGGCCTGCACCTGTCACCCCTGGGATTCCAGATACTGGCTAAGGCTCTTGCCACCCCTATAGTGCCTTTTTTAGGCAAGGTTCAAATGCTAAATTCACCACCATAACAGGTACAGGCAAGCAAACTCTGAGGGTAATACTTCTCAATGCTAGAAGTCTAAACCTCAAAATACATTCACTCAAGGCACTCCTTAAAATGGAGAATATCGACATCTGTGCAGTAACAGAGACCTGGTTCAAGGCTCCAGACAGCACCCTTGCATTACCAGGTTATAGTTCATACCACACCTTTCGGCAACCTAACCTGGACCAAAACACTAAAGGTGGAGGTGTGTCCCTATTCAATAAGGATATCCACACATTCAGGCTAGTTGCTCAACATAATGCATCAGAAATTATCCAACTACAATTAACACTGGGCAAGACTGCAATCCAGGTTGTAACTTGTTACAAATCCCCCGCCATGCCACAGGATTCCCACTCTTCATTTCTTAAGATACTGGAAAATATTAAGGTACAACCCAATACCTTAATTATGGGCGATTTCAACTACCCCACCATCAACTGGGAAAACTACTCATGTACGAACTCATTCACTCAACATTTTGTGGAATTCATAAATTCCAACGCCTTGGATCAGCTTGTCCACACCCCCACCAGGGGCAGCAATATCCTGGACCTAGTCATTACCAATATGGATAATCAGTGTTCCATGCCAGAGGTCAACTCCTTGTTGGTCAGATCCAACCACAAGCTAATCACCCTAGACATTCATATTCCAACCCCACCGCCCATTAAGGAAACCACCATCAAAACTACTCCCAAGCCAACTTCATGCTTGTTATGACAGAAGTGGCAAACTTCACAACACCCATGCAGACGGAAAATAGAGGTACGTCTGCTGAATCTTACACAAATGCATTGTAAAACCACATACACGAGTGCATGGATCCTGCCATCCCCAACAGAACCAAGTTGCTATCTTCCAAAAAAGGAAGCCAATCTGGTGATCCCCTACCATAAACAAACTCTACAACAGAATGTAGAAGCTGTTGCAAAAAAGAGTAAAATCCCAAGATTGGAGCAACTCCCTGGTCAGCCTCAGCAAGAATCTGAGATCCCTCATAAAATCCTCCAAAGCCAGTTATGAAGATAAAATTGCAACTGATTTCAAAGACAACCACAAAACATTCTACAGCTTTGCCAAGAATCTCAATGGAAACACTCAGATCTGCTCTGATCTACAGCACAATGGCACTAAATATACAGAACCAACCGATATTGCCAACATCCTGGCAGATAGGTTCAGTGCTAACTTTACCCCCCTCTCACCCTCCAAAGGGCCCATCTTAATACAGGAAGAATGCAAAACCCCTGTAATCATGGATGAACAAGTAAAGACCACACTCTCCAAAGCCAAAACACAGGATCCATGGGACCAGACAACATCCCAGGCTGTGTACTGCACGAACAACAGAACAATCTGACACCCCACTGAAGTACCATGTTCAGTCATAGCCTCATCTCAGGCTATGTGCCTACTGAATGTTGCACAGCAACGGTTATCCCATTCCACAAAGAGGGTGCCACCACGGACCCCGGAAACTACCGCCCCATTAGCCTGATGAGCCTGGCCTACAAGGCCATGGAACACATCATATTGGAGCTTATAAACAAAGACATAGGTAACCTCCAAACCCTGGACCCCATTCAGTTTGGGTTTGTAAAAGGTAGATGATGTCTACTGAACCTGATTGACTTCTTTGAAGCAGTCACTAGAGCCGTAGAAGAGGGCAAGTTAGTGCACACAGCCTATTTTGACCTCACCAAGGCTTTTGATACCATCCTCCACTCTGGAATTATAGACAAACTCACTAAACTGGGCATAAATCCTTATGTCACAAGATGGGTGGCCAACTGGCTCACTGACAGAACCCACACAGTAGAAGTAGCCGACTCCAAGTCTGACTTCAAACCAGTGATGAGTGGAGTACCACAGGGTTCGGTCCTGGGTCCTCTCCTGTTCGGCATCTACTTCTCTGAAGTGAAGGCCAACACAGAAGGTCTTTGGCTAACAAAGTTTGCAGATGACTGCAAACTGGGGAGCCATAATAGAATCACCTAATGATGTAGACATTCTACAAAAGAGCCTCACAGAGACAGATGCTTCGTGTCAAAGTCATGGCCTCAAGCTCAATGCCAAGAAGTGCATTGCCATCCCCTTTGGGAAAAACTCAGTACCCATGAACTACCACATAGGCGGTAGCTCACTAAACACTGAAAGTGTGATAAGAGACCTCGGGAGAGAGGTGGATAGTAATCTCTCCTTTGATAACCATATTGCCACAGTAGTCAGGGAAATCCTTCTATGTGCCACACCTCATCACAAAAGAGTTTTCCTCTAGAAAAAGGAGGTCATTGTTCCTCTCTACTCATCCCTCATCAGACCCATTATAGAGTACAATGCCCAGTTTGGCATGTATCTCACAAGATGCCTACAACAATTGGAAAGGCCACAGAAATACCTCACTAAGAGGATTACCGGCCTCAAACAGATGCCATATGCAGACCGTCTCAAAAAAACTTCACCTCTACTCCATCACATATCACCTACTCAGAGGCAATCTCTGCCTAACATACAAAGCTATATGAAACCCAGAGTTGTTGGACATGCTACACTTGAAATCCCAATCTCTCCGAACCACACAGTCCTGGGACCTAAACCTTGTCACCACAATAAACATAACATGCTGGAGGGATAGATTCCTGTCCCAGAGACTTCTCATACTCTGGAATAAACTACCCATTCATGTCAAGCGAAGCTCATCATTGGCCCTCTTTAACAAAAACCTTGACAACTGGATGGGAAATAGAAAATTCACCCCGGGGATCACTTCTGCGGCACTGCTTGACAGGGGCACAGAAAAATAATTTTCTTGGGTGGCGAAAGCCAGGGAACCTTTTTGGCTAGGCTTATATAGGCCCCAGGGCCAAAGCCTAGTACCTACCTATGAACCTATGAACACAAAGTGTTAGATTCCATTTACATGGAATCAACTACCATGCTCATTTTGTGAGAATAAAAACATTTTGGTTAGAATCTGAAATAAATAAGACCAGAGCATTTTGTTAATTACCTTCTCAGTATCCACACATAGCATGTTGGATTGACAAGGTGATGATGTCATTTTACTAGCTGTAATAACCACCTAGTATCATCTAGGATAAAGTAGTTTAATGAAGGGTGGTCAGTTAAGGAATAATGGTCCTCAGTCTTACAGATCAAAAGTAACATGTGAGGTTTACAGACAATATTTAGTTTAGAAATGGGCCTATAACTATTTGCTTAAATTTTATACCCATATAGGCTGACTTCCAGGAAGGAGACTGTAGAAAGTTATAGACTGATAAGCAATGAAAGCATGAAACATGGATCTATTCACCTTCTAGGGAAACAGTTTATATATGTCAATGATGAAATCATGAGGCCTGGTTGCTTTGTCCAGTTTTATTTTCATTTGTTTGCTTTTTACATCTAGGTCCATTTCAGGCAAAGGAAAGGGACTGGCAAGTTATTCTTTCAAGACTAGTGAAAGTCTTGGTAGATATAGCCCTTTGGAAATGTCCTAAGTATCACCCATTCAGACTTGTAGTACCCATAGCTCTATTAAAATAATCATAAAATATATGTAACAGCATGAGAGGTTGGATATTTTTTACAGCTCCGGTAAAGGATATAGAAGATGTCTGAGGGGTGTTAACTTGAATTTTTAATTCTCTTAACTTAAAAAAATAGTACAATTTTGCACTGTTAAAATAATACTGTAGTGATAAACACAAATAGCAGCAGCAATTTATAAATTAATATTTGTAAAACAACTAGTTTTAAGGATCTTTAACAAGTTACAATAAGCAGTGTCATTCTGGGATTTAGTACGGACTGAAGTAGACAGTGTTTACAGAATACAAAATAAGCCTTTTTTCTTTGATTTTTTTTAATTTTCTTTTTTTCATCTTATACCCTTCAGTAACAAATATATATGCATATTGCAATGGTAGAATCTATTCTTTTTCTGCAATTATAAACATAACAAAAATAATCATCTTTATCCAGTTAACTGTAGTATTCAAATTTAATTCAATATAATCATTTTGCAAATGCAATCTTTCCTGTTATGTCACTTATAATTTGTACAGCTTCCTCTAGATACAAAACATTTTGTTCTCAAGGCATTCTGTATTATTTTTGATAATAACTTTGAAAGTCATTGCCTAAATGTTAATTTATTTCTTCCTGCAACAAACCTTAGTACATAGTAAGTTACATGGATACATCTTATTTAAGCACTTTCCATAATCAAATATTCATCCTTCTTTTTAAAATATTCTATATCTCAGTTTGACCACTTGGTATATAATTTCAGCCATCTGTCTTGATTCATTCCCTATAACCACTTCCTCTAGATCCACTTATAAATTGAAATTCTTATTTTCAAGTTACTAGCATAAATGCAGTGCTTCCTTCCCACTTTATCATAAGCCTTTGTCAGCATGCAGGCAATGAAGCCCGACCTATTACCTAAATACAGTAAATGCTTAAAAACACAAATTTGCTTTCCTAGTTACCATCTCTATAATCTTCAGATCACAGTCTCTTCTTGCATCCATTCTTCTTCACCTCTGTATTTTGTGAAATCATATTATTTATCCTTATCTAATGGAAAGTCTGCTTACACAAACCAAATTACGCAAGTATGTGTCACAGCTGTCTGATGTTCTTCAGTCAAAAAAGTATCTTTTAATTGCATAATTTTCTGAATCCAATTCCTGCATGTGGAGGCTGTCCTGGAACACTGAACAGTCTCCACAGGGACTTTAAATGGATCTAATTTGTACTGAACATCAGCGCTATATTGCTGTTGCACCTCATCAAAGAATGGCATTTTTTTTTCTCTAATCATTTGAACAACATAGGTAGGATTGCATAGAAAAAGGTTGCTTCAGAGTTTCAGAGGACAAAGTAGGACTTTTGATTATAAATACTAAGGTAAATAGGCATGGTTTGAAATGGGAGGACTAAAGTAATATAAAGCATAGATCTCAAACTCCTAAGATTAAAAGATGCAAAAGTTCTATCTGTCTTTGGCACTGAATGACATTGGCTTCACAAGAATATTTGCTGTGCATGATTACAACTGGGAGATAAACAGTATCTAATAAACTTATTGATGTGTGTTCATATCTCCAATGTTTTGTTGTAGGACTTACTTGTCCTATGTGTACCCATACCACCAGCTGTATCAACAACCAGTGGTATGCAGCTGAAGTCATTAGCAATTACTCTATTATCAGCTGCAGTGTTTAAGAAACCACACTCTTTTATTGTAATAACAAAAGTACAGAATAAAGATGAAAATATACAGAGAAGATACATTTTAAGTAATTCTAAGGCCCAATGTCACTAACCCAGGTTTCCTGCTATTATTTAAAACTCTGATAGTTCTGAAGTCCTGAACTAAGGATCTAATGAGGATGGCAGCCCCATGACATGCTGATGAAGAAAAATAAGGCAAGGAGTGCATATTATGACCCACAGATAAAGCATATCATAGTCTTGGTTACTAAAGTGGATTTTCTGTAAACATCTCTAACAAACAAACTGACACAGAAACCACAAACTCCTGAAGGAATCCCTCACCATAATCTTCAAAATGACAAATCCACGTCTCACTTTAAAATACAGGCAGGAAAAATATAAAAAAAACATGCTTGGCAAAACATTCAATTTATTAGCCAAGAATAAAACTGATACTAAAATGATACAAGGTTAAGTGCTTTTGTCAACTATAAAATTCAGTTGACTTCTTCAGAACCAAATGTATCAAACCATGAAAATACAAACCCTTTTATCTACCCAACAAATAAAATTCCACCAAAATTCACATATCCAATCAATCCACCATGGCTTTAATCATCTTAAAGTGACAACAAGGAAATGAATATTACTTACACCAAACAAAAAGCTAACAAGAAGTTTAGGGTTTCTTTCAATATAAGTATTAGGTTAGCTGATGGCTGCAACTGTAACACCACCAGGGTAATGTATATTGGATGTTGTTCCTCCTGTGACTTGTTCTAATTGGAAAAATTGAATGGGTCCTGAGGCGTGGAATTTATGAGCCAAGAACAAGAATACACATAATGTTTTGTTTAAACATTCCCTTCTTTGTAAGGACTTCAAAAGCTTTAAGTTTGTAGTATTACAGTGGGTGCTTTTGAGTCCCCAGGATGGTCCCTTTTAAACAATATTAGAGGTAAAAGAGTTAACATGGCAACTATGCCTCAATTCTTTTGACCCCCTATGCTCAATGAAAACACTTCCACTGCACGTGTTCTCAAACTTAAGTATTTAGATTATAAATAATGGAGTGTATATGGTGGTCATTGTATATACAATTTGTGAAAGGTACTATGTGTAGTACATTGAACTTAAAACCAACATGCATGAGATTATATGTTTTCAGTTTCACTGTCCAGTATTGTGTCCTGAGCTAAGGTTGTATTTTAGAAATGTTTTGTATGTTATATTTCTGATTCTAAGATAGCTGTGTAAGTAATATTAATTTTCTTGTTGTCACTTTAAGAGGATTAAAGCCATGGTTGACTAAATGGATAGGTGAATTTTGGCAAAATTTTAAATGTTGGGTAGATAAAAGTGTTTGTGTTTTCATGGTTTGATATATTTGGCTCTGAAGAAGTCAACTGAATGTTATAGTTGACAAAAGCACTTACCCTTGTATCCTTTTAGTATCAGTTTTATTCTTGGCTAATAAATTGAAGGTTTTGCCAAGCACATTCTTTATGTTTTTCCTGCCTGTATTTTAAAGTGAGATATGGATTTGTTGTTTTGAAGATTCCAGTGAAGGATTTCTTCAGCATTTTGTGTTTTCTGTAAGCATACTACTTACATTTTTGTAAACAGCTTGGCCTTATCACATGACAGTTAAATACAATTATATTGCATAAATCAAGTCTCAAGGTCACCAGCATTCATGGACTAAAGTACAACACAGAGTTTCCTAGACAGATTTGACTTGTCTATCTTTACAATGACATATGTTCCTAATACCGATGTAATACAGTAATACAGACCAGTAGCAGCAAAGTAGTTGTAAATCTTAATACCAAAACACATATCTGGAGCAAAATAATGACAAGTTCTTAATGACAGGTGACAACATTTCAAAACCATAACCTGTGTACTGAAAAAATGAACCACATAATATTGCTGTGTACATCATCTACAAGAGGTAGTAGCTTAGTGTCTGAACTAAACCTGGCAGTGAGAAGTAGAAGGATGAGGTAAAGGCAAGATAAACAACACCTGCTGGTCAGATGCAGGATGACCATTACTGACACTGGGCTCCATTTCCCAATATCAACTATTAAACCAGCTTAGAAAGCTGTAAACATTGACCTGTCATTATAAAATCACATTTAAGCCATAATGATAA
This sequence comes from Protopterus annectens, assembly GCF_019279795.1. Classification (NCBI taxonomy): domain Eukaryota; kingdom Metazoa; phylum Chordata; order Ceratodontiformes; family Protopteridae; genus Protopterus; species Protopterus annectens. The sequence continues at coordinate 1,029,703,812 of NC_056730.1, forward strand.
TAATAAGCCACAACTATAATTATCAGCAAACTTGAAAGCTGTGCACCATAGTTCATAGGTAAGAATAAAAGAATACCAAAGGGAAGTTCCATATAGAGGCACCAATGTCTGTATGCAACATAAAAGAAGAGTGGGAAGAAATATAATGAGAATAAGAGAAGAGTGAGGAAATGAGAGGGCCTTGATTGTTCATTAGCCATCCTACGTCTTCATTCTCAAGGGGCTTCCTTATTTTAGGGTAAACCAGTAAAGGAGAAAATCAGATAAGTGCATGAATATTGTCCAGTTTCACTTTATGCTGGCATTTTTCTGCTCACTAAACATGCTATTATAGTAAAGCCAAGTTGAAGATTTTCAGATATTTGCATTCATGATGTCTACTCTCATGCACACAGATGTTTTTGTTCACTAAATATTTTGTCTTAATAAAGCAGCTATATTCCTTCTTGACTATATAGGCTTCTGTCTTATATGGTTAGTATTTTTGGTAAAGCAATAGCCTTTTATGAACACTTTTTTAATCATAATTTCCATGAAGGATATAAGTGCCATGTACACCACTGGCCCCAGCTTTTTTGTCTTCAAGCAGGCATGATTTTACATAAGTTCACAGCTGTCAGGACAGATGTTTGACTCTTTCTCTAAGGACCTTTTTTATCTAGTTAGATTTTAGTCATGCCATCATCTATATAGCAAAATTGTTGATTGTCTCTCCCGTCAAATGTTATCAGAAATACTGAAATTTGTTTGTTTCAGTGAGATCACCCTGTTGTCCCTGATTCCTAAGACGTGCTACCTATAGCCCCAGAAAAGTACAGTTTTGTACCTACCATAAATGTAGATGTCCGATAGGTATGCATCTGCAGTCATCACATATGGGTTGTCCTGCCTCAGGCAGCCCTTCGGTCGGCCGGATTCCAAAGTCTGGGTCCGGTGTTGGCTGATGTCGCACTTTCCCCGATGTCAGAGTGCCTGGGGTATAAAAGCATTAGCCGACGCCATCTTCCTCAGTTTTTCTTGCCCCAGATGCCAGGTGCCCTCTAACAAAGGCTAAATTTGGAGAGATGCATTTAAAAATCCAAACATGCACAGTAATATAACAACAAATACACCATAATAGATCACCCCAGCTAGCTATAAGAGGGATAAGTACCCAAGAAAAACCACAGAGGGGAAGGAGGGAAGGTAAACCTGACTGCAGATGCATACCTATCAGACATCTACATTTATGGTAGGTACAAAACTGTACTATGTCCTTCAAGGATGCATCTGCAGTCATCACTTATATGTAGAATACCATAGCCAATCTGGGGGTGGAGGAACTATGTAAAGGATGGTGTAGCTAAAATGCCCTGCAGGACTGCCGTAGCAAAGCCTGCTCTGGATCTGGAATATAAAGGTAAATTGTAATGCTTGGCAAATGTATGCACGGAGCTCCATGTAGCAGCTTCTAAAATGTCCTTGGTAGCCACCCCTCTTAAGAAGGCTGTGCAGGTGGCTGTGGCTCTCGTGGAAAGAGGTCTAATGTTAGCTGGCACAGATTTTCCATGAAAGGAGTAACAAAAACAAATGCAATTCCCTATCCATTTTGAAATTGTCTGTTTGGAAATTGCTTTTCCTTGTGTTCCAGCAGCATATGCTACCAACAGCTGGTCAGTTTTTCTGTAACCTTTAGTTCTGTCCAAGTAGTAGCGCAACTGTCTGTGTATGTCCAGGGTGTGCACAAGTTTCTCCCCTTTGTTTTCTGGATTTGGAAAGAAGGTAGGCAAGTGAATAGCTTGGTTTAATGAAACCCTGGATACCACCTTTGGCATAAATGTAGGATTGGTTCTCAATGAAACTCTGTCCGATTGAAAAATAAGAAATGGCTGTACTGCCATAAGGCCTGTAACTCAGATACTCTTCTTGCTGAGGTTATGGCCAGAAGGAAAGCAGTCTTCCAAGACAGGAACTGTAGTTCTGCAGATGCTGCTGGTTCAAAGGGAGGCAGTGTTAGTTTTTCCAACACAACGTTAAGGTCCCAAGTAGGTAGGGGTGGTTTCCTTGGAGGATTGATGTTTTTGATTCCTCTTAGAAACTGTCTTAGGAGAGGATGAGAGAAGACAGGTGGATCAGTATTGTACTCTGCTGAAATTGCTGAAGCATGAATTTTAATGGAAGAGTAAGACAGACCATTGTGGAACATTTCTGCCAAGTATTCCAGGATATGTGCCATGTTCATCACTGTCGCGTCTAGGCCCTTTGTGGTGTTCCAAATGTGAAATCTTTTCCATTTTGCTGAATATGCCTTTCTTGTGGAAGGCCGGCGAGCTTCCATAATAATATCTTTCACTCTCTGGGATAGCTTATCCTGAGGAGGAGTCAAGGTATTTTCCAGGCTGTTAGTTGCAAGGTTTTCAGGTTGGAATGCAGAGTTTTGTAGTTGTGCTGTGTCAGTAGAAGTGGCCCTAGAGGAAGAGGCCATGGTTTCATGCATGACATGCTCTTTAACAGTGGGTACCAGTGCTGTCTTGGCCAGTCCGAGCTATCAAAATCACTTTTGGCTGCTCTGTCCTGATCTTCAGTAAAACCAATGGGAGAGGTGGAAATGCATACACTGTTAGAGTTCTCCAGCTGAAAGAGAGGGCGTCCACTTTCCATGCTTGTGGGTGGTATGTCCTTGAGCAGAATTTCTTCAGTTGATGATTATGGGGGGAGGCAAAAAGATCTATGTCCGGCCTCCCCCATGATTGTGTTAGCTGTAGAAAGATGTCCAGGTGCAGCATCCATTCGTGTGCATCCATGATATTTCTGCTTAAGCTGTCCACCAGTATATTGTCTTTCCCTGGCACAAATTGGGATTGTAGCTGTATATTGAGCTTCAAGGAAAGTTCCCATAGATTCATTGCCAGCCTGCAAAGAGGATAGGAATGGGTGCCTCCTTGCTTGTTTATGTACCACATAACCGTGGTGTTGTCTGTCCTTATTAGCAGATGGCCTTGATGCAGAAAGGGTTTGAAGGCTTCAACTGCATGTATCACTGCCAGCATTTCCTTTTGGTTTATGTGCATGCATAGCTCTTTTTGTGACCATAGACCGTGAATGCATCTGCCCTCCAAGTGCGCTCCCCATCCATTGTCTGAAGCGTCTGTTGTAATGGTTTGGCTGGCTATTGGTTTGCTGAAAGGCCGACCCCTGTTTGACTGGCTTGCTTGAGCCCACCACAGAAATTCCTTTTGAAGGCATGGAATGAGTGGTATCAAAGTTTCCAGGCTGTGACTGTGCTGAGTCCATAAACTCCTTAGGTACCATTGTAGTTTCCTCATATGTAGTCTTGCTTGTGGAATCAGAAGGATGCAAGAAGCCATGTAACCCAGGGACTGCAGGATTTTCCTTGCAGTCAGCTGGGTTTGTCTTGTCAGATTTTTGAAGTAATCTGGTAGTTGACTTTGTTTTTCTTCTGTGAGGAAGGCCATTTGGGTGGTTGTATCTAGATTTGCACCCAGAAAAGTTATTCTTTGGGATGGAACAAGTCTTGATTTGTGAAAGTTGACTGTATATCCCAAGGCCTGAAGTAGGTGGATGGCATAATTCAAGTGTTTTACCAAAGTTTGTTGGCTGTCCGCTTGTATAAGGCAGTCGTCCAGATATGGGTATATTTGAATCCCCTGAAGTCTGCAGTGTGCCATTACTGATGCCAGGCATTTCGTGAATACTCTGGGCACAGTAGATAAGCCAAAGGGCAATGCTGAGAATTGATAATGCTCTGACCCTGCAAGGAATCTGAGGTGTCTTCTGCAACTTTGTCTGATAGGGACATGCAGGTATGCCTCCTTGAGGTCTAGAGTTACCAGCCAAGACCCCTTGCCCAGCATGGGAAGGAGCTGCTGTAGAGTCAGCATTTTGAACTTTGGCACAATGAGATAAGTATTCAGTGCGGACAAGTCGAGAATAGGCCTCCATTGTTTTTCTTTTCTTGGAACAAGGAATAGTCTGGAATAAAATCCTTGGCCTTGTTCTGAGAGAGGAACCTTTTCTATAGCTTTCATTTGCATTAAGCTGGAAATTTGTTTCAAAGCCTCTGCCCTTTGATTCGGTGGCAGGTCTGGCATGCCTTTTCTTTTTGGTAATGTGTGGAAATGGAACCTGTATCCTTTGTCTATTATTTGTAGTGTCCATTTGTCCCTTGTAATACTGTGCCAATTTTCTGAGAATAAAGAAAGCTTTCCACCCAAAGGTGATTCCAATTGAGCCCTGGTTGGCGGTGTCAAAGTAAAGTCATTGAGCCTGTCCTTGTGCAGCAGTTGAAGGTCCTGCATTGCCTCTCTGGTTGGGAGGTTGCCATTGACGTAATCTGTAGGAGCCTCTAGCTTGCCCTCTACCTCTGGCACACCTGTTCTTGCCTCTCTGAAACCTCTCTGTGTCTGGAAAGGACCAATTCTTGGAAGGCCAATTCCTGCTGAATCTTGGTGGTTGTACTTGGAGAAAATCTTTGACTGTTTGTACGGATTTAGCCTTTTCTTCAAATTTCTTTAGGACCTCCTGAGCCGTGGAGCCAAATAACTTTTGCTTTTCCAGTGAAGCATCCAGCAGCTTTGCTTTAACATGGTCTGGCAGAGATTGTTCCTTCAGCCAAGCATGCCTACGTATGACTGCGCCAGTCATAGCTGACCTACATGAAGCTTCCAATGCATCATAACCACATTGCAAGAAATGGTTGCTAACCTGTTGTGAGTTATGTACCAGATCCTGAAGTGACTTGCAGTCTAGGGGGTCAGGTGAAGACAGTTTTTTATGCAATTCATCTAACAAATACTCTTGGTACTGTATCATATGAAATTGACAATTTAATGCCCTCATAGAAAGAGTAGCAGAAGTATACACTTTTTTACCCCATCTCTCTAAAGCTCTGGACTCCCTTTCAGAGGGGAGAGGAATTTTAGCAGTGGCAGCTGCAACCCCTTTAGGGCCCTGGGAAATAGTTTCTGGATCAGCAGAGTGGGCCTTGTAAAGGTAAAGATGTGAGTCTGGGACCCTGTAGTACCTATCGGGTTTGGCAGGAGCCAGATGGAGAGAATCAGGGGTTGTGCTAGAGTCAGAGTACACATCATCAATGACATTCAAAACAGGAGGGATAGCTAAAGGTCTATGCTGAGGCAAATGTAAAAATGTTCTTAATCTTTTCCTGGAATCAGAGAATTCCTGGCCCTGCCATTGGAAATGCTCTCTCATAGTGTGTAGTGTCTCCCCAAAGGAAAACTCTTCAGGAGGGGAGCCGAGGGAATAGATTCCTCTGCATCAGAATCCTCGTAGGCTGAAAAAACCTCCTCCTGGTGGTCCGAGAGAATAGAGCCATCAGAGGCCTCATCTGAGGTGTGGGGATCAGAGGGCTCAACCCTGGGCCTTTTGTCTGGAGGAGGTTGAAAGCCCCTGTCCGGATGAGGTTGAGAGTCCCTAATTAAGGAGATAAGATCCTCTGCTATGCTTAGAATCTGTGAACCAGTAGAGAGTCCCTGAGGAATAACCTTGGGAGGCAAAGCTTTTGAGAGTTTAGCAGCTTTAGCCCTGGAGAAAGCCTTAATGGACATGGATGCAGGAGGCCTGGCTGCACCACATGCTGGTGTAGATTTGTCTAAAGGAATAGTGTCGGAAGGTTCCAGGACACCAGTGTCTGTTGGAAATTCAATAACCGACTCAGCCGGTGCCTCCGGGACTGAGGAAGTCGGTTGAGCGGTTTCGGTAATTGGAAGTACCAAGGACTCGGTTTCAGCCGAGACCGAGGCACTCGCGGTAGGCCTGGCCGTGGTTTCAGCCGAAACCATGACCCGTGTGTGTCGGTCCTTGTCCTTCCGTTTCTTAATTAAATGTGAAGTCGGAGTCTCCGACGGCATCTTATATGAAAAACTAGCCCCAAAAAATTCCTCTGCAAACTCCGCCCGACGTCTAAGAGTGCATCGGTTGAAGGAAGCACAGGCTAAACAGGCCGAGACGTCGTGGTCTGGGCCTAGGCAGGGGAGGCAGTAAGAGTGGAAATCCTTATGAAGTATTTGTTTCCCACAAGTTAAACAATTATTAACTTTATCTGACATCGGCTGAGGCAAGAAAGAGTCCCCAACGGGGTACTTAGCTTTTTGAAGTCTTCGGTAGCTGAATTACAGGAGCTGGCCGACCGGCACTTGTAAACTGCTTCTGCTTCGGGCACCACGAGGCAAGAAAGACTGGGGAAAATGGCGTTGGCTGATGCTTTTATACCCCAGGCACTCTGACGTCGGGGAAAGTGCGACATCAGCCGACGCCGGACCCAGACTTTGGAATCCGGCTGACCGAAGGGCTGCCTGAGGCAGGACAACCCATATGTGATGACTGCAGATGCATCCTTGAAGGACATCACTTTCTTCACATTTACCATTATCATCAAACCAAGTTAGATTCCCCAGTGCTTTTCTGTTCACAATGGTCCTCATCACTTCCCTGGACTCTGTACTAAATGCCTCTCACCTATTCTTATAAAAGCCCTGTTCTCACCCATTTGTATTAGTGACTGGCTGAGAAATTATTACTTCTGGTGTTTCAGTATGCCATGGCTTTTTAGTTCTTGCTTTGTTGGCCTCCCTTAAATTACCTATATCTGTGGTAATTGGGATAGTCAAGTCTCAAGTGACTCCTTCTGCTAACTAGTTTTCACTTTGGTGAGGATTGTGTTCTGTCTGTCTCTCTTTTTTCTCTCTTGCTCTCTTCCTCTGTCTCGCTCTTTCTTATTTTCAGGATCCTGTTGAAGTAGCACCTTCCTTATTCTTCCCATTTTCCATAAAACACCTGCATTTTTTCATAAAGCATTAACTCCCTTCATATTTAAAGGGACTGTCATCTAAAAAAATGCCTCTTTCATTTTCAGTATTTTTCATAGGACTACCTTTTTTGAAAGTTAAAACATCTTCATTTCCATGTTAATGCATTATTAGCAAGTACTAGCCATATACTGCTCCATTGTTGTTTTCATTTATATACTTTCTCTCACAGCTTATCATTGTTCTCCAGACCTATATACCCATTCCTTCCCCAAGGACAAGAGCCATTTAACCCTTTTGTTCACTGGAGATGAGGGCAGAAAAACTGAAGAGTGGAGCCATGGTTCTTGCTGGGAAAATAAGATGTTTACTTCACTTCTGCATTACCCATGTGTCCATACCCATAGTGCCTCAGCAGATAATATGCAATGATCCCTTATGAAGTATGTCACACTTTACATGTGATGCTTTCATAGGCCACCTCCTTATGACAGAACCTTTGGTGTGATCATTTGTTTTTACTAGATATTCTAGCATGAAACATTTGCCTAGGAGAATACACCCCAAACTTTCCTCATAGACAGTTGAGTAGAAAAACAAATTGCATCTGCACCACTGTATCAGCTTTGTACCTATGTGGTAATGGAGACGGCCATTGTTCTTTTTATCCCTCATAATCTCTTTCTCTCTATGTTATGCTGATAGTTTATTTTATCTTTAATATGATGATTATTATTATAGCTAACTTTATTAGCCTATATATCAAAGAATCTTGATCTTTTTATGCTAGTTTAATTACTGTACATACTAAAGTGTCTTCAAAATGTCATTATGTTTAGCAGCGATCAAAGCATTGATCACACGTAACCCCTTAAAACATGAAATGTGTAATTAATCACAGCTCTCACTTTGTAAAATCCATATAAAAGAGCTGGATTAGTCCTCCTAGGAAACAGGAAATTGCAGTCCCTGCAGTTTGTTTCAGTCGTGCATCCTGTTTGCAGTAGGGATAGTCTCTATTTAGACAGTTGCATCATAGGAACAACAACATGACAATTGGACACTGTCCCGAGCTTTGAAGTAAAAAAAAAAAAAAATCCTAAGTTTCTTCTAATAGCTGCATAAACAAATATTTTGTTTCTGAAATAACTTAATATGATATGAAACAGCAGAAACTAATCAAATTTGACACACATTGTTGGCAACAAAGTAAAGTCCACTCCTTTACTTTGGTTGTGGTTATAGTTTCCCTCACAATATATCATATTATGGTAAAAAATGTCCTGCTTTGAACATCTGACCAGGCAGTGACCCTAACTTGCACATCTTTATTGGGTACATCCCCTCACTCTCACAAGTGTTGGACTATACCCAGCACTTTTGTTAACAGAGCCTAGAGTCTAATAAATTCTAGCAGTCTTGAACACATCATACCTGTTTTTGAAATTCAGTTTTTTAGACATTGTTTTATTCATTTCTGTTGTATTTTAGTAGCTATTTATAAATCTGCCAGCAATCCACTTTGTGATTACAGATTAAGCTGTAAATTAACTTATACTTGTTCCTGTAATTAAGAGTTCATTTCACATGCCTTTTTATTGCAGTTAACCATTGGCTAGTCTTATTATATTTCTAATTGCTTACAGGAATTCTAAAATATGATTGGTCCTACTGCAAACATATTGATTAATAATATCAATTTGATTATTGGTCATGGTAAAACTGTACACCTGCATTATCAGAAATTGTCATAACAGAGATGTTGTTTCATATGTCCATGTATTTGTCATATATAAAGGTAGCGGAATATTAAGTTGCAGCCATTACTTTGTTAAATTAGTTCTTTCATATTGATCATATATTTTATTTATTTATAACTGCATAGACCCTATGCTAAGTTGCATTTAAGGTGAATGTCTTAAACAGCTGTTTAAAATTTGCTTATATATATATATATATATATATATATATATATATATATATATATGTTTACTGTGGTTTTCTCACTCATCAGCTGTGTCTGCCTAGCCTTCATTGTCAGCGTCAATCCATATTTTTAATTACTTTTCTTCCTTTGAGCTTCATTAGTGGCCATCTCTGCATTTTAAGGAATGTTTGAATGTCAGGCTGAAAATGTAGCTATGATAACTTTTTTCAACTGTAACAACTGTAGCTCAGTGCTCAAGTATGAGAAATATGACCCTGTGATTAATAGGTGTCAACTTGAGTCGATCTGGTTTGTGTTGCATTCACAGTTTTTAAAACTGTTTCTAGAATTAGCCTTTGACGTTAATTTTCTTTCCACAACTCACTGACTTGTTTCAGCAAAATACTGTATGCAATGCAAAACTGTTAAACAATACACCAGAAGAAGCTCTTTTACAGAAAATAATGTAGAAAAAAGCAAAATGAAATACTGACAGAAAGTAAGAAGAATAAGACAAAATATATATTTTCTTTCTTTCTTTTTGGCACTCAGAGTTTGATTAAAGGGAGGGAGGGAGGTAAAAGGGAAGGCTATTATAAAAAAGAAAACATAATCTGTGTAAATGGAAAAAATGTTAATGTGGTTTGCTTTCTTTTTTATTAATCTATGCTTACCTATGTTTTAAGTCATAATCTAATAAAGGAGTTAAAAAGGGAAGAACACGTAAGTTTATAATAAAGAAAAAAAAACTATACAAGTTGTGTTTTCTTGTTCATGTGTTTCTGAATACCAAGCTTGAAACCGTTGCTTTTGTTCAGACTCCAGGCTACATTTTATCTGAGGTGTAATGCTGTCTATTTGTGACTGATAAAGCACATTTAAATGCCATTGTTTAAGAGCCATTGTTTTCTTAATGGCTCAGTAGTTGGAATAACTGACTTAACCTAATTACTTTGTCACTCTTGGTAGCCTTCATGATGTAACAGATGAGAAGACAAATGCAGGAAAGAAATCAGAAATTAATTCAGACATAAAACAAATTGAATAATTATTAAATGGTGCTTTCTCTGTGTGTGACATGCTGTATTACAGGGAAAAAAATCACTTGTTGGAAAAAACTTGACATTTCTGCAGAGTTCTCCTTTAATGTATTTTAAGTTACATATTTTAGTGCTAACTTCTCCACTGCCACATTATCTAGCTACATAGCTGTTACATGCATCAGTTGGTTCTTAGTATGTGTTTAGAACAGTGGTTCTTGAAGTAGAATGCATCTGCAACTTATTTGTACAAAGCAATTGTGCCCTCCTTCCATTGATTAATGTTATATTATTTGCTGGTCATGAAGACTTATGCTAGATGCTTCGTTTATTCAGAACAGCCTCCAATCACTCCAGTGCTGCTATATCTATGTGATGTCCCAAGTCAACCACCCCACCCCAGGAAAAAAAAAGGAAGAAGAAACAATGCAAGAAGCATTCACTATCATCTGATTGCTTTCTGGTGCTATTAAAGTATGCAGAACTTTTCTTGACTACTCTTACACCAGCTACAGTTATTTTGCAAATATCTATTAGCTGCCAGTGTAGAGTATAGCTATTTTCTTTTCTCTACCATGGCCATTATGGAGCAGGCCATCTGTTGCCACCAGTGCCATCTCTTTGATCTCAGATAGCAGGAGTCACTCCTGACCCCCTCCCCAAGACCCAGCCCAAAACCCTTCCATTGCTAGAGGACAGACTGAGGCATTCTAATGCAGCATCATATCTGTGGCCATAGCATTTGTTTTATTTATATGCCCCACCAATTTATCTACCCAAATGCCTAACACGCAATGCCATAAGGCTGTTATGACTAAGAATGTGTGTTGGGGTATGTCCCCTGTATTTGTAAAAATGGGATGCATAGCCTGGCTCCAGAACTGGGACTGCCATGCCTACTTATGAAACTTCCCCTCCTCCCATAATAAGTGAGCCAGTAAAATACAACTGCCCTTCCTATCTTCCCAAGTCTGCCATTCAAATGCCAGCCTCACTTTTTGAAACTAAGTTCTTTGTGTTCCAGTCAGATCTTCCTTGTCCTTTGACATGGAACTGATCAATTTAATGTATTAACATGGTACACCTGTTTAGCAGTAGTCACTCTACAAAAAACTTACTGCTGTATTAATTAGTTATGTTATTTATTTCCATAGGTTTGCAGATATAAATGCATTATCCTTTTTTTAGGTACAGGCAGTTATCTTTGATAAGAGATGTTAGATCGTCTGCCATGTTGTGCATACTGATAAATAAATGTTTAAACCTAAGTTGATTGTGGCACCTGGAGAGCCATTGTTCTTAAGTTATAAAGCATTTTAAAGTCACCATTCCCAACAGTATATACAGCTTCAATGGGTTATAATCAAAGGCCTGTTTTTGGCGGTATTTATGTTATTGCTATACATGGTTTTATTCTGTCTGGATACAGAGAGTGTCTAATTCAACTATTAATTATACCTTTTGGTATCCCAGCTATCAAATAGTTTAAACCTGATATCACAGCTAAACCTTTCATATTTGGCATCTCTTGAAAGAAGGTTTTCAACTATATTTGAAAATAATTAAATCTAAATGCATTACAATCTGAGTCTGCTGTGCTCAATTTTCCTTTAGGCAGAAATGCCTCAGAGTGCTGGTATACTACATTCATTTACCTGGTATTACCACAAGCTAAATGATAGAATGTTAACACAGCAGTTCTATAGTCAGATGCATCCCATTCCATTTGCCCTTGCTACTCTCCAGTTCACTCCACTCCCCTACCCTACTCTCATTTCCCACTCACCTCTCCTACATCTATACTTGCACTGTTTTTACTCTACCCATATCCTCTCTTCCAACCAGTATTATAACAGTTGGTCTCCTCTCTCCTCTCAGTTTCATGCTGATTATTTGCACCTGTTTTTCTCCTTCCAACCTATTTTGCCTGCTCTTCCTGCTCCTTGCAGACAAGCAACCATAACTTTTCAATACTCACTATACAAATTACTATGCATAGCAAATAACATCTAGCCCCTTCTAATTTAAACACACCATTATCTGCTACCCTTCCTCACTATAACACAAGTGACTAGTCCTCTCTCTCTAGCCTTTCCGTAATGTTCACAGCTTACCTTGTAATGCTTCTACTCTTTTCTCTGACTGCACAGCTAAATCACTACCATATTCTGCTACTTATCTCTTATTCCCCAACTAATCCTTATACCTCCACACCCTCTACAAAGAACATATTGGTCCATATAGCCCTATCATGCTATAACAGCAACTTATATTGATCTTTTTACCTTACAATACATAAAAATACATGTTAAAAATGAAAATGTAATATTTAATAAGAAACAAATGGCAAAATTGATCTACTCCATACTACATTTCTTATCTCAAACTTAGTGTTGACATCCATCCAAACCCAGGCCCCAAACACATACAATAAAACTTTCAACTGCCCACAAGTTAAATTCAACTTACTAATGCACATTCCCTCTAGAGGATCATGTTTGATACTACAAGCACTTACTCCAGAGCTGCAAACAGGATATTCCTGACATTGCTTTATATTTTGACTCCAACTGTCTAATCAACAAAAAGGGTCTGTTTCCATGGATATTAACTTTCCCACTATCTCCATTACCAACTTGGTGGATATGGGCATCCTGAGGCAATGTAGAAATTGCCTCATGTTTACTGACAACCAGTTAATTCTCAAACACACTGATATGGTATGTGAGAGATGTTTTTACACAATGTCACTGGAGGCAAAGCTCTCACATAAAAGAGCTCCTAATGTCAATAAGGGTATCAGTAGTACACACAATGCACCCATCACACACAATTCAAGGCAGGCATATAGACCGTTATATGCTGAGGCACTTAAATGTAACCTTCCTAACCTCCCAAGACCTCCTAGATAAAGTACACATAACAAATACTCTAAGCAGCCCCAAACGCATTCTTTCAAAACAACACCCATATCAACACATAAATCCACAGCTCATGGAGACTCTATTTCTAAGCCTATAAGGCAAGCGGCCACACAATCCATTGTTCTGGTCATTGGAGACTTAATTGTGAGACACACTGGTGTCCCTGTCACCAGACTGAGTAAGAAAGTCACAGTCAGTTACTTATTGGAGGCTAGTATCCACCACATTAAGCACACACTCAAGTCGTTGGAACACAAGTACCAGTATGACTCAGTCATAGTACATGTGGGTGTAACTGACCTGAGATGTACCTCCCTTGACTATATGAAGAGAGATAACATGTAGCTCTTAGAATATGTGTCCCAGGCTGGTATGAGGCTAGCATTGAGCAGCATTTTACCTTCTCCTAGGATGATGCCACAATATGAACAAAATATGAATGCCATTGTAAATATCCTAATTGAACTCTCTATCCTCTTCTTTAATTCAGCTCTTACCCTCTTCTTACTATTCTGTTATATATTCTTTTACTTTTCATCTTACCTGCTTCTTAGCCAAAGTCTCCCTGTATTCTTCTCCTATATATTCCTTACCTAACCTCCTCACTAACTTTATCTTTGTCTTCAACTTATTATTTTCCCTAACTCTTCTATACTCCTATTTCCCCTACCTTACCTCCCTTCAAAATCCACACACTTGCTTTATCCCTAATTCTATAAGCTAATTATATATGCTGTTTTCTCTCCTGATTAGCTTCCTACTTACAGGATTTCTTCCTGGCATACTACTTAACAAATGCTGCCTAATTCTACTTCTCGAACCTTGGTTAGACCAAAAATCATTGTAAAATAGGCATATGTTATATTGTGTGATATCTGAAAGTCTGCACATGGTTAATAATTTCTATTATTGTATCTTACTAGCCATAGTGATCTGTGTCTTAGTTATATGTGTTATGCCTGTATATACTATGTATGTATTTTATTATTGTACCCTACTAGACATTGTGATGTCATAACTTGTTTTGCTGAGGAGTGTTTCTCCCCAGGCCTCTGCTGAAAAAAGGATTTTGCTCAGTCGGACTTTCCTGGTTAACAAATTTTAAATAAATAAATACCTAAACTTTAATAATTGGATTAATTTTTAGTGTCATTCTAAGGGGGGGGGGTGCAATATTTGTCGATGGAAGGAGATGTCAACAGACCATGCTGCTTTGTTAGGCATGGTCTGCAGCTCTCCCCTCTATGCATTAAAATATTAGCTAAAACACTGTATTCTCCCACAGTGCCTTTTTTAGGCAATGCCACACTGAAAGTACTTTTGACATAGCAAATCAAAATTAAGAAAATCTAAAGGTGTTACTGCTCAATGCTAGGAGTCTAAGTAAAAACTCCAGTCCCTAGAAGCTCTCTTTACCCTAGAGAATGCTGACATCTGTGTGGTCACTGAGACATGGTTTAAAGTCACAGAGAATACATCAACAGTGCAATGTTATAATGCCTTCCACACATTTAGACCAGCTACTACACAGACAGGAACTAAAGGTGGAGGTGTCTTTATTTACATCAAAAATAAATATACCTCAAGGCCGGTCAAACAAGACAATGCACTTGAGCTACTCCATGTTCAAATCACTATATGCAAAATCCAATGCCACTTCCTTCGAAGCTATAGCCCCCCCCCCCCCAGATGACCCAGAAAACCCATGCCATGTATTTAAATTACTGGAAACACTCACCATCCACTCCATTACCATATGCATGGGTGACTTTAATTACCACACTATTAAGTGGGAATCCTATATGACACCAAATGTATAGGCACAGAGATTTCTGGATTTTGTAAACACAAACTCCCTGGACCAGACTGTCAGTACACCAATCAGGGGTGCAAGCATACTGGATCTGGTCCTCACTAGTATGGGATAGTGCTGCACACCCCCTAGTGTAATGTCTTCTCTGATAAAGTCAGACCACAAAATGGTCTACTTTGAAGTAAAAATAAAACCTGGACCCCCAGCTAACCCTGGAATATCCAGGAACTACTCTTAGGTTAATTTCTTGCTAATAAGTGATAACCTGGCAACATTTTAAGCCCCCATAAACCCTGAGAACAATGCTGCCTATACAGAACTGTTCACAAAAACCCTATATAAGTATGTTGATAGCTGCATGGAAGTAGCTGTACCCACCAGGAAAAAGTACAGAACTAACTCAAAAAAAACAAACCACCATGGTTGAATCACAAAATCAATTGGCTGTATAAAAGAAGGAAGAAAAATGTGCCAAAAATTAATCGGTGCAGCACACAGCAGGATAAAAGCACTTTCGTCAAGCTAACAAACAACTCAGAGGATAAGTAAAGTCTACCAAAGCCAAATTTCAGGTAAATTTGGCCTCCCAGGCCAAGACAACCACAAGGCATTATTTAGCTATGTCCACAACCTGAAAGGCAATGCACGATTGTGTGCAGAGCTCCTTGTAAATGGAGCCACCCTTACTAAACCTGAAGATATTTCAAACCTACTGGACAAGAAATTCAGCTCCAACTTTAATTCTCTCTCCCCCTCAACTTTCCATCAGGAAATACCCTCAAATATAACTCCCCAGCTATCACTAGGGAACAGGTCCTTAATTTTCTCTCTCTCTCTCTCTCTCTCTCTCTCTCAGGTGAAGAACAATATATAAATGGGCCCAGACAATATTCCAAGATGCCTTCTAAATAGTATGAAACATGACCTATCAGTCCCTCTGGAATTGCTATTTAACTGTAGCCTCCAAACAGGCTTCATGCCTCATGAATGGAGAACAGCAACAGTCATCCCTCTATACAAAGGCGGGCCATCTACATACCCTGGAAACTACGGACCCATAAGTCTCACTAGTATTATATGCACAGCCATGGAAATAATTATCATGGAAATGATCAATAATGATATAGTAAACATTCAGATACTGGACCCAACCCAGTCTGGTTTCATCAAGGGCAGGTCATGCCTATTCAACCTGGTGGACTTCTTTGAGAAGGTCGACAAAGCAATGGATGCAGGCAAAATGGTTCACACTGCCTATAATGATCTGGCTAAAGCATTTGATACAATGCCCCACTCAGACATTGTTGACAAGCTCAAAAGGTTAGGTACAAACCCATATGTCACCCAGTGGATAGACAGTGGATAGCAAACTGTCTCACAGACAGGACCCAGGAAGTTAGAATTTGGGATTCCACCTCTACAAAGAGGCTCATCACAAGTGGAGTCCCTCAGGGATTGGTCCTTGGAATGGTCCTTTTTAGCATTTACTTCTCTTAAGTCAATGCCAATTTCAATGGTCTGTGGCTGGCTAAATTTGCAGATGATTGCAAATTAGGAGCTGTCATTGAATTCCGCACTGACACAAATGTTCTCCAGGAAGGGCTGACACAGGCAAACAACTGGTGTAAGAGCTGTGGACTAAAACTAAATGGCAAGAAATGCATAACAGTATCCTTCAGGACATCATCCACTCCTGGTAACTATCATGATGACACACCCCTTAGAGCTGACCTAGTAGTTAGGGACTTAGGGATACACATAGATAGTAATCTAATCTTTGACCATCATGTATGTACAGTAGTAAGGAAATCATTCTATGTTGCACAACTTATAGGCAAATGTATGGCATCTAAGTCCAAGGAAGTCATTGTTCTACTCTATTCAGCATTCATCAGACCTGTCATTGAGTAAAATGCCCACCTTTGATATGTACTTAACCAGGCATATCCAACAAATGGAATGTCCACAGATATTCCTTGCTAAAATAATATAGGGCATAAGTAAAATGTCCTATGCAGATTGACTCAAGGTCCTATCGCTGTGTTCTGTCTCCTACAGGCTGTTGAGGGGAGATCTATGTCTGGCATACAGGGCATTGTCAGACCCCACTTTGATGGACCTCCTGCATATCTGCAAAACAAATAGCAGCAAAATTACCCATTCTAAACATATAAACCTTGCCTGTGATATAAATAGGACCTGCTAGACAGACTACCACATCTCTGGAACAGGCTCCCAATCCTTGTGAAGCAGAGTTCCTCCCTAACAAAATTCAAGGTGTAACTTGGACAACTGGATGGGTAACAGGAAATTCATCCCTGGCTTGGCACCTATCCTAGTTCTCTAATAGATACAGGCAACCTATAAACGGTTCAACTCCCAGGCCCCTGCTTGTAAACATTTCATCTTCCAAGCCTCTGCTTACACTTATCAAGGGTACCAGAACTTGTCAGAAATTTGAGATGCATGTCTAGGCTTAAAAAGGCCCTTGTGGTCATTAGCCTAGTAAGCACCTATGAACCTAAGAACTACTAAATTTGAACCTCAGAAGCAGAGCAAACAAGACACATGAATTCCATACCTGTCTAACTCAGTACTCCCACAGTGTAGTAATCTTAACTTAAACTTGGTTAAAACCATAAATAGAAGATTGTGAAATCCTACCATCTGGCTATAATATACACAGACTTGACAGAAAAAGCAAATGTGGTGGTGGTATAGTAATTATTCATAAAAACAATATTGAAGTTGAGCTCCACAACCTTAAAATCCCAAGTCAACAACACTAAAATAATTTTCTGAAATCATAAAGTAAATAAAAAAAACAACCATTATAGGAATCTATATCAGTCCAATGAATATTACAGCAAAAGACACCCTCCATTGGACATACCAAAACATTCTTCAAGAAACCATCATAATGGGTGACTTCAAAATTGATTGGCAAACCTGCAGCTCCAAAACTCCTTTAACCTCGTTAAATATGCATAGATTTACCCAGCACATCACAACCAGATCAACTCTGGACTGGGTATTAAGCATTAAAATCTCTAACACAAATCTCTCTGGATGTCTCCTTGACACTATTAGTGACCACCTCCCAACCTACATTCAGTGAAAACATCTCTACCCAAGTAGGACAATAATATATAACCAAGTACACAACCCGAAAAATTTAATAAACAAACCTTTATCTCCTCCCTTTATCTCTGCAGTTGGAATCCATTTAAAGTACCACCCCCTAGATGATGCTGCAACCTACTTTAATAACAGTTTCGCAAACATCCTAAATGAAATATCTCCCATTAGAACTAAGAAAACACACTTAGCATTAGCTCTCTGGCTAAGAAAAGAAACCATGCAGCTAGTTAAATAAGGAGACAACGTCTGGAAACTATGATATTTAAACAAAGCCCAAAAGTCCTTGCAAAACATTAGACAGCTCAGAAACCTTTCCAAAAAAAAACAAATAAAAATAAATAAATAAACAGTCCTACCACTCCAACATCAAACAAAAAGAACAAAATAATTCCAGCTCATTCTGGTCCCCCATAAAAATAACTTCTACAGGTGGTCAGTCAACTCCTCAAGCCCTATGACCTCTGACAGTAGTAACGGTATAGCAACATGCAAAATAATAGCAAAACTCCTCATTTTACTCCCAACTCTCTGTGTAAAAATGGTGGCAATTTCTTTCCTAAAATTGTCCAAACCACCACAGTATAAAATTGCTTACCAAGTTAAAAACGACATCCTTAGCAGCAGATAAATCACTATCAGAATACCTAAAACTGACAGCCAGTGCATTTGCCTACACTATTTCTAGACTTCTTAACTGCTCTGTCATAGGAAAACCATATCCCAGCCATAAGGAAAATGGCCTATATCACTCTCTTACAGAATTTATTTATTTAACATTTGTTAACTGGGAAAGTCCAACTTTGAACAAAGCCAATTTTCAGCAGACGCCCAAGGAGAAATGCTCCAGACGCATGTCTTTATAACATGGGAGGAAACCGGAGCACCCGGAGGGAACCCACACGAATGCAGGGAGGACATGCAGACTCCCCACAGAAGGCACTCCAACCGAGAATCGAATCAGATAACTTGTTATTGTGAGGTGACAATGCTACCGCTGCACCACTGCACCGTCCATAAAAAACAGTGCACAGAAATGAGGAAAGTCAACCAAGTTCTCAAATTTTAGACGTATAGCAATCTTTTCCAACATACTAGAAAGTGTATTCATTCACAGCCCATTAATCACCTCACAGATAAAAACCTATTGACCAGTACATAACATGTTTTTTGTCTCAGTCACAGCACAACAACTGCCCAGCTTAGCTTCACCAATACCTTCAACCAAAACAGAAATTAAGATAAATTAGTATTTTCCCTTTTCATTGACTGATCTAAAGCATAAATTAACATTTCTCATTGTAAACTCTTTTCTGAACTATCCTACCTAAGACTTAGTCATTCATCCCTGTCATGGTGTCATTGTAACTTGTCTGGCTGGCAACAGGCAGTGATATAACTGTAATACTTTTCTCCATTCTTACCAGTCACAGTAGGAGTCCCACAGAGATCAATACTGAGACCAGTCTTGTTCAATATCTTTAAAATAAATTACATAGAGCAACTAATTTTGCCTCTATGGTGTAATGTGCAGATGATTCCACACTCATCTGCTCTTCACAAACCCTTCCAAAATTAGAAAAAATTACCCAATTCTCACTCACTGAAGTCAAAACCAGGCTCATGAACACCCACCTACTCCTTAATCCTAGCAAAACTAAACTAATGCTTATCACACCCAAAAATACACTGAACTAATATCATCCTTTCAAATCTACTAATGCAACAAGACGAACATTGAAATTGCCTTTCAAACAAAACTACCGGGTGTACTAATTAATAAAAGACTTATGTTCTACCTACATTTATCACAATCTATTAAAAAACCCATATGAAACTTGGGTCCCTCTATGGAATTAAGCCACATCTGAATGACTCTAGAACTAGATTGAACGTACTTGCTCTCAACACTACTGTATTTCTTTCTTTTTCTTACTAACTTAAATAAAACTACCAAATTTAATCTTAAAACATGCTCCAATAAAATAGCCAAAATTGCTACAAATACCCCACACAGATCCTGCCACTGCATTGTGCTAAGAAAACTAAACTGGCTAGAAGTATCCCATTATTTAACATTTTCTCAACTAGTTACTGCTCATAAAACTTATCTACCTTCCAGAAAAATGCCACACACTCCAAAACACACTGCATTTCTACTCTAGTAGCAGAGATCTTAGCTCTACTTACAGCCTCCCCTTGATATTAACAAAATCATGCAATAATGCTGCTGACTCTCGCTACTCTAATTACATTACAAAACTCTCAAATTATATCCCTCACCCAATCAAATTAACAAACTACCAGTATTTAAAACTCAACTTAAATGGCACTTAAAGTGTACCTGGATGTGCTTTTGCTACAAATCTGGCAAAGTCCTATGTGTAATTGCTCCACTAAAATGCATGGCACATAGGAATTTCTTACCACATTACTTCCCTACCCCATACCTCTCCTCTTTCCTCTCACCATTTTTACACTCACATATGACACCTTTACCCATTCTCACCTACTTCTCTCTAACAGTAAACGTATGCCTTAAACTACAAATATATCTATCACTAGTCTCACTTCTTCTTTCTATCCCTCTTTTTATCCCCAATCCCTCTTATAATCCTCACCAATTTTTCTTTAAAACTTCTAATTACTGGCAGTTGTTATCTTTAAACATTTCTAGATAGTCCACCCTTGTATGCTTATAATGCTTCTCACTTTTACTGCGGTTGTTGTGTCCTGCATTTAACTATGGAAACCATGTCAGTATTACTCTAGATATATGTCCATATCTAATATACCTATAAATTGCATAGGAAGCTATTGTTGGTATACTTCAACTTTATTGCATGTAAACTTGCATATAACTTTTCTCCCTGATGATCTTGACCAATTGGATTTGGTCAACCAAAACAAATAAAATAAAAAGATAAAATAAACAGTAAATAATTTAGACATATTTTTACACTGTGTTCATAATGCTGATTAAATTGCAAAAACAAACTTAGCTTGCTGCAGCCTTTAGAAACTGTTAAAGCTTTTTTGTGACTGTCAACTTGTTTGATGAATATTCAATGGCGTAGTGCTGAAATATCTTACTAGGTTGTTTCAATGACATAATTCCTGTTAAGCGTAGTCCACATATTGAAATGAGTGTGCTTTTTAAACCTATGCCTGCTTACTGAATATTGAAGAGGTTCTACTTGGAGTCATCAGTGACTGGTTTTCCTTACCTCCAACTAATTAAAAGTAATTGCCTCAGTTTTTTGCTGTAGCATCAGAACCCCTGTGGCTAGTTTACAGCCAAACTGTCAGTGTAAACTCAGCTGTTGTTTATCATTTTTTTCATCAGCATTACTTGTGTTCTTCTGTTAGCATTAGATTTTTAACCAACATTCAGTTTGATACAATTTTGTTTACTTTCTACTTTGCCAGCTCCGCACATTTAAATGGCTAGCCCTAAAATTTATGGGCTGGTTTGCTTTGCTACACTCCTGCCACATCTACAGCTACCACACCCTCGGCTGCCTATGTGCACACATTATCTTAGACCTTACTCTGCTATAATAAACATATACCCTCCTGATACAAGTAATATTAAATAAAACACATAGCTGCCATGGGAAGTTAATGCATAAAACAAATACATAGTGATCATACTAAGACCAGACTGCTTCTTAAAACAGCTCTTAACAGTGAGAAGAGTAACAACAGAAATAAAATTAAATCACCACCACTAAATGAAAAATGGGTCCCCTTCAAAACATCTAAAACCCATAACATGTAATTTCATAACACTGAGACCAAAACATTTAAAACCCAGAACATTTGAAACCCAAAACATCTAAAACCCATAATATTGAATTTCATAACATTTAACAGTACAAATCACATGAAAATAACATCCCCTCTACATATAATGACATATAATGACACCAAACTGCCAGTCACACTTTTTGCTATGTTTCTGCAGGGGGCCTTTTTACAGTGGGGATAGGAAATTATTTTTTTTCATACTGTAGTGCGATCTTGGAGTTGGTATATTTAATTTACAGGGGGGGGTGAGTTTGGTTATTTTCTTGTGATTTGTAGTGTTAGATGTTATGAAATTCGATGTTATGTGTTTTAGATATTTTGGGTTTTAAATCTTCTCATCTCAAAGTTATGGAATTAGATGTTATGGGTTTTAGATGTTTCAAAGTAGACCCATGAAAAATATATATTTAATGTTAATACCCTCATGGAGGAGTACTTATTTAAAGCATGGCATCTGTACAACACAAAACATTTTTAAGTTAGAGTTAAACTCCTGTCCAACCCAAACTAGTCTTCATATAAAAAAGTAATTCATGCCTAATCTGCATTAGTATACTTGTATTAAAGACTGTATAAGCCATATGAATAATTCCAGAGCCAAATGTGACCTCCAACAGCATAATGAGCATCCATAACAATATCACTCAAGTGACCAGAATTTTTGGAATACCAAATTTCTGCCTCATGTTTTTGGTCTGTTCCTCATAAATTTTGTGGTTTTCTGGCAAGTCATTGAGGATTGCAGTCAGTGAATAATGACAAACATTTTAGTTTTGGACTTCAGATCTCTCCAGTAATGCGTGCTAATGCAAAATATGTTATTCTAGCATCTTTCTAACTACATAGGAGCAACATTTAAAATCTCTCCTTAATTTTTGTCCCTCATTATTTTTTGCTTTATCCAGAATTTTTGTGTTACGTGGTTGAGAAGTATGCCCATATCCCACCTGATAATGCTTACTGTTGCATCGATAAATCATAACATCATAAACAATAACTGCACAAACCAGTCATGGAGTAATGAAAGATGAAAACCATGCTTCTGCCAGGCCAGATAGAGGCAGTGGAGTACTATCACTAAATAAATTGTTATAAATGCTTGTGGACTCAACAAGGAGGAGTGAGTAGTGATGCATTTAAGGAATAAATCAATAGCATATTAAATAAGGGAAGAAATAGAGGGTTTAAAGCTCATGTCTGTGATGTCCTACCAATTCCTAATTACAAGAATACATAGCTAAAATTGTTAAGACCATTCACAATCATAATCATACAACACAGTTCCTATTCAAATTATCATAATATTGTTTTATGAGAGAAAATGGTTACCAAGAATAAGTATTTTGCTAATGACAAAATACATCTAAGTCATCTAGGAAACATATTCATTTTAAGTAAGCTAACTATGTTAATAATAATAAAAAAAGAAGAAAAAAACTTTTTAGGAAAGTAGAAGAAAATCACAGTAACAAATGTTAAGGGGACTGAAGTGTTTTATGACCAATACAATGAGCTTAAATAATAAACTAGAAGCATTAGAAACAATGGTATCAATGATGATTATTATATTGCAAGATTAGGTTTCACTTACATGTATTTTGTTAGACATAAATATAGTATTTTCTTTGCATATGCATAGAAATGCAGCCATATTAATGCAGATGTAAATATTAATTTTGCATTTTATGTACAGATTCAATAGAAAGGAATGTTACATTAACCTTCAGTTAAGAATACTGAGTAGAATAAAATGTTCTAACAGAATGTGCAGTACATTAAGTACAAGCAAGCTTGGGAACCAAGATTAAAGAGGTATGTAGAAATTTCCAGGGTTTTGGTATAAATAGGAGATACTTCAGATTTAGTGAGTCAGTTAGTTCATTTGGACTGATACATAAAAAGTCATTGCAGCGCCGTCCTCGGAAGTTTGGTACAAACAAACAAGAGTGAGTGCAGAAGTCAGGTCAAATATCTGGCATTCCAGAATATTAATTATGTTATTCAGGAGAAAATAAATAATTCTGAGCATAATGAGTACAGAAGCTACAGACATTATAATTCAGTCTATTCCAATTCATCAGCACTGTTACTGGAGACAGTAAGAAATGATTCAGATATTGTTGATGTTTACCTCCACTAAACATAATAAAACATTCTTTATTTTTTACTCAGACAATTTTTATTTCCAAAACAAAAATCGTATTAAATCATTTACATTGAATTCTAAATATCAAATTAAATAAATATATACAATATTTACATTTAGCCTGACATAAGTAAAATATACCAAATATTTAGGAAACATAGATAATAAATTCAGTTATACAATTATGAGAGAGAGAAAGAGACTGAGTCCATTTGCAAGGTGCCAATCAATGATAAATCTTTTCTCCAGGGATTATTGACTAATGACTTAGGGTAAATTCTGAGTTCTTTGGTTTTGATCTCCATCAATGCTATTTTCTTCAGAAGAGATAAGAAATTCTCCATAGTAGGTGCTATATTAGAGTTCCATTTCCTGGTTATACACTTACTGGCAATTGCTACTATTGTCCATAGTAAATACACGTTTGTTTTATTTAAATAAGATCTTTCATTTACATTTAATAAAATTAGAATTTTTGATAAAGCTAAGGATTCTGTAAATATAGCCTGCAAGAAGTTATTAATATCAGTCCAATAAGTTTTTATAGCAATATAATCATAAAAAATATGAGAAAAATTAGCTCTAGATATTCGTTGACATTTACAACATAACCCATTTCTGGAGGAACTAATTTCTGCAATTTTATCAGGTGTTAACAAAGCTCTGTGTAGAAACTTCCAGCTAAATGTTTTCTAATACTGTGAATTAGATGTTAGTTTAACAGAAAGTAAAATGTTTGATTTGTTTTCTGGTGATAAACATAGAGATTGCCCTTTTGTGATACATTGCCAATAAGTTGATTTAGGTATTGTTTTATAAGTTATTAATTTTCTATATTTGAGATGAAATTCTTCATATTATTATTATTATTATTATTATTTATATAATTATATATAATTCCAAATAGTCAGCTTTTAGTTTTGAGGTATTCTTAAAAGAAGAATTGTGAATTATTCTACATAGATCCTGAGAACATGTTAAAACACTCTGAAGTAGTAGCCAGTCTTGATATGTCATTTCATAGTATATATTTATATATTGAACATCCTGGATCTTTAGATCTCTGATGAACTGTTGCCAGGAAATACAATTCTTGTGTTCTCAAGAGATAAGGACTTCTCTGTGTACTCCATCAGGAAAGTTCTTAGTAATGATAAATGGAATTAATTAGATAAAACTAAAGTTTTATATCTATAGTTGCGTTAACAAATTTCTTAAAAAGGTAGTTAATTAAATTCAATTTAGTAGGCTTTGTTATATTATATTGCATATTGATACATAATAGATACCATAGCTTGTTAGATTTGTCTGTTGCTAGGAGATTTTTTGACAGGGTATTTTCATTTGCTAGTATAACAGAAGGTAACAGTTTTGGATTAGAGGAGTAATTGGGACTTATCCAGTCTATAATAGTTTTAAATACTGAAGCTTTATTGTAAGATTCGATATCGGGAAAGTTTATCCCTCCTTTTTCCCATGGTCTAATATGATGTGTAAAAGCAATTCCATTTCTTTTAGGGAACCATAGAAATTTTATCAGAAGTGTGTTTATTTCCTTGAGAAAATGTCTCTTAGGAATCATCAGAATAGCTTGGTCTACATAAAGGGTGTTAGGAAGTAAAACCATCTTTATCAGCTGTAGCCTATCTTCAAAGGTCATAAACATTTTATTCCACTTGTTCACAGTTATTTTTATTGTATTGATAATATTATTAGAATTTGAAGTTAATATCTTCTCCATATTTTTGCACAAGATAATTCCTAAGTAATTTAGAGTGGAGACTTGTTTTCCAATAATATGATTCTTATTTACTTGTATGTCTTTCTTTTTTATTCAACAACAAGAATTTTGATTTTGACGTATTAAACTAAAGACCTGAAATCATATAGAATTTTTCATTTAATAAATCTACTTCCTTTAATACCTTTTTTGAGTTAGGTAATGTAAGAAGTGCATCATCGTTAAACAGCATTATTTTAGAACTGTATTGATTGTATATATCTATACCTTTTTATCTTTGAGTTGTTTCATAATAAAACAGCAAGTATTTCTATAGCCGATGCAAAAAGACTAGGTGAATGGGACAACCTTGTTTAGTGCCTTTAGTAAGATAAACAGAGTCCAAAGTGAAAGGTCCTAATTATTATTTTCATAAACATTCATTATAAGTGAAATGAAAGAGGGAGGGAAATCAAATAAAACTAAAATTATAAATAAATATTCACAACTTAAGGAGTCAAAGGCCTTCTCTGTGTCTTATCCAGTTATCAATGCTTCCTGATTTTCCCTATTTAGGAATTCAATAAGGGTTAGAATCCTTTTAATATTATCTTGTGTATGCCTATTATATATAAGTCCAGTCATTGTTAATTATTTGTGATTAAGGGATTTTTATTCTAGTAACTATAATTGATATAAATATCTTATAATCATTGTTTAGTAAACATATTGGTCTATGCGAGCCACAATAATCAGGTTCTTTATTTTGTTTTAAAATTTGGGTAATTCGAGAATATCCCCAAGAAGGAAGGATTGTTCCTTGTGTTTGAACTTCAAGTAGTGTTTTATCAATAGATAAGCTATGGATATAGGAAAACGTTTATATATTTCTATAATTATACCATCTATTCCTGGGGTTTTATTAGCTTTACTTCCTTTTATTTTATCCATTACTTCCTTATGTGAGATTGGTCTTTGAAGGTCTAACTTTAATTCTTCACAATTTTTTTTTAGTTTAGTAGAAATTGCTTCCAGATTCACTTGCTCAATTGAAAAACTTTCATTTTTATACTGTTCTGTATAATGATGTTTAAAGGCATCAAGACTATCACCTATATCAGAAATGTTTTTCTTCTTTACGTGATGTAGGATGTTAATAATATTGCTAGCTTTAAATTGCATTCTAGTCTACATAGATATATTATGCAGATGTTTAGGTGAACCAGCATAAGAGATTATCTTTAATCTTTCTAATGATAGATTAGTCTTCTGGGTTAAAATATGATTATATATTTTGTTTAGGTTTTCTATTTTCTTTTTATTATCAGTAGAATTTGAAGCCTTTTTAGATTTAAGTAATAAAAGTTGAGATTGCAATTCTTGCAATTCTGATTCCCATTCTTTAATTTTATTTTTTAAATCAATAGAATATTTTGCCATTTATATAAACTGTTAGTGAATACCATATCATAACTATATTAACCTCTGAAGTATAATTAGTTTCCAGAAAAAAATGGAGTTTTGATAATAGCCAGGTTTGAATTCTTTAATTTTTGTAATGTAAGATGGAATTCTGGATGTAATGGCTAATGATTTAAACTTAATTTGAAATTTCAGAAGAGAATTATGGTCAGGAAGTGGACACAAAATTATTGCAAAAATGGAAATTTTTGAATACAGATCCTGAGAAACATATATTTTATCTATTCTGGTTTGAGTGCCAAATCTATAATCTTGATGATAAAATATTAATGAATTAACATCTTTAATATTAAATGTGTCTAGTAAATTAAATGCCTCAGTCCATTTTTAGGAGTTTTGCAGTGGAAGATAGATGAAGAGGTCTCTTGTTAGTGGTTTCAGAAGTAACAAGACTACAATTAAAATCTCCTCCTATTATTAAATTACCTTTATAGTTATTAGTGATAACATCTAATTTTTTTTGCAGCCCCTACTCCCATGCCAGGGAACCAATATAAATGTACTAATGTCCATATCCTATTATTAAATTTCAGTATAATGAGAGCTATATGACCATCTTTATCTACATATCTGTAAATGATTTCAAAGTGATCTCAAAAGACAAACCCACCTCCTTAGACAACACAAGGAAAAAGAAACTAAGGGTAATGCTGCTCAACGCCAGAAGTCTAAACCTCAAGATGCACGCACTCGAGGCTCTCCTCAGTATGGAGAATATTGATATCTGTGCAGTAACAGAAACCTGGTTCAAGGCTCCTGAGAGCACCCCAGCACTACCAGGCTATACCTCATACCATACTTTTCGGCCCCAAAACTTGGACCAAACTACAAGAGGAGGGGGAGTATCCATATTCATCAAAGATACCCATACCTCCAGGCTAGTGGCACTGCACGAAGCATCTGAGTCCATCCATGTGCAACTAACAGTGGGCAAAACTGCCTTCCAGTTTGTAGCCTGCTACAGACCACCCTCCCAAACTCAGGAACCCCACTCAGCTTTCCTGTAGACACTGGAGAATATGAAGGTCTCTCCAAACACCATTATACTGAGTGACTTTAACTACCCAAACATAGACTGGGAGCACTACACAAGCCCCAACACCCTAGCCCAATGGTTCCTAGAATTTATAAACTCAAATGCTATGGAACAACTGGTCACCACTCCCACAAGAGGGGAAAACATATTGGACCTGATCATCACCAACATGTGGACTCTATGTTCCATACCAGAGGTATACCCCTCATTGGTAAGATCTGACCATAAATTAATCACTATTGACGCCCATATCCCGTCCCCACCCCCAGCTAAGGAAACCACAGTCAAAAACTTCTCAAAATCAAACTTCCCACTTCTCAAAACCAAGGTGGAATCCTTCAAAGCCCCAGGGCCAGTGGAAAATACGATCCAAACCTCAGAATCTTTTACAAATGCATTCTATGGATACCTACAGGAATGCATGGATCATGCTATCCCAAATAAAACCAAGACACACTCCTCCAAAGGCAGGAGACCTGTCTGGTGGACCCCAGCCATAAATAAGCTGTACAACAGAAGGAGGAAGCTACTACATGATAGAGGAAAATCCCTGAAAGGGAAGGCAACTCTGATCAGTACTAGCAAGAAACTATGATCCCTCATAAAATCATCTAAGGCTAGCTTCGAAAGAAAAATTGCACAAGACGCTAAAGATAATCACAAGGCTTTCTTTAGTTATGTCAGAAACCTGGGTGGAAACTCCCAGATATGCTCTGAGTTAGTGCAAAATGACAAAAAATACACTGAACCCACAGACATTGCCAACATCCTGACAGACAGGTTCAGTGACCCCCCCCCCCAAATGAGAAAATGACTATCCCAACAGAGTGTAGCCTCCCAGACATCACAGATGCACAGGTGAGAGCTGCCCTCTCCAAAGCAAAAAACACAGCATCAATGGGACCGGACGGTGTCCCAGGCTGCGTTTTACATGAGCTCCAAGAAGAACTGAACCCTCACTTAAAATCACTGTTCAGTCTCAACCTTACAACAGGATATGTACCCAAAGAATGGTGTACAGCAACAGTGGTCCCACTCCATAAAGGTGGTGCCACAATGGACCCTGGAAGCGATCGCCCTATAAGCCTAACTAATCTGGTCTGCAAAGCTATGGAGCGTATCATCATGGAATTCATAAACAAAGACATTGGGAACCTCCAAACACTGGATCCTACCCAATTCGGCTTTGTTAAGGGCAGATCTTGCCTCTTGAACCTGGTCAATTTCTTTGAAACAGTCACCAAGGCCAAAGACGAAGGGAAGGTAGTCCACACAGCCTACCTTGACCTTGCAAAAGCCTTCGACACAATACCCCACTCGGGCATCATAAATAAGCTTACCAGCTTAAATATCAACCCCTATGTCACAAGCTGGGTTGCAAACTGGCTTAGGGATAGAATCCACATGGTCAAAATTGCAGGTGCCATGTCAGACTCTAAACCAGTTACAAGTGGCGTCCCACAAGGCTCAGTCCTGGGACCTCTCTTGTTCGGTATATATTTCTCTGAGGTACAGGCTAACACAGGAGGACAATGGCTGACAAAGTTTGCAGATGACTGCAAACTGCGGGCCATAATCGACTCACCAGCTGACACAAGCATCCTCCAAAAAGGTCTCACAGAGATGGATAACTGGTGCCAGAGCCATGGCCTAAAGCTAAATGTCAAAAAGTGCATAGTCATCCCCTTTGGGAAAAACAAAGTGCCCACAAATTACCACATAGGTGGTAATCCATTAAGTACGGAAGAAGTAATTAGGGATTTGGGGACCCGAGTAGATTGCAATCTCTCCTTTGACAATCACATTGCCAAAGTGGTTAGAAAGACATTCTATATAGCCCACCTTATCACAAAGGGGTTCACATCTAGATCAAGAGAGGTCATTGTGCCCCTCTACTCATCACTCATCAGGCCCATAATTGAATACAATGCCCCATTTGGGATGTACCTTACCCGACACCTGCTACAACTAGAAAGACCCCAAAAGTACCTCACCAAGAGGATCAAGGCACTCAAACAGATGCCCTACACAGTTAGCCTAAAGAAACTCCAGCTCTACTCAGTTGCTTACCGCCTACTCAGAGGTGATCTGTGCCTGACATATAAAGCCATGTCCAACCCAGAATTAATGGACATGCTCCACCTCAAGAAATCCAAATCCATCAGAACTACACGCTCCAGTGACTTAAACCTCAGCACAGAAATAAATAGAACATGCTGGAGGGACAGATTCATATCCCAGAGGCTCCCCTCACTCTGGAACAAAATCCCAGTCCATGTCAGACAGAGCCCCTCAATGACCCTCTTCAAGAAGAATCTTGACGTTTGGATGGGAGATCATAAATTTACCCCTGGGATCTCTTCTGTGTCACTGCTAGACAGAGGCACAGTGAACTAACCTTAAATGGGATATCTTCTGTGACCTACTATACAGAGGCACAGTCAACTAATCTAAGAAGGGTGGTGAAAGCCAAACACACTCTGGCTAGGCTTGTAAATGGCCTAGGGCAGATAGCCTAGTATCAGCCTATGAACCTATGAACCTATAAGTTAATAATATTCTTTTTCCATAGAATTGCCACTCCTCTGGACTTTGATTTATAAGAAGAATGGAATAAAGTCATGTATTCATTAGGGTTCCATATATTATTATCATTTATTTTTAAAGTTTCTTGAAGAAAGACTATGTGAGCTTTATTTAGTTTTAAATACCTTAACAGACTGAATTTCTTATTTGGATTATTTAAGCCATTAGTGTTTAAAGATAACAATGTTAGGTGCATATCAGACTGTTACTAAAGATTAAATCTATCTTGTTAGTACTAAAAACATTATATTAATTTGTAATATTTTAGGTAATATAATCAAGCAGATTTCTTTTGTAACTGAAAGTAAAATAAGACTTAGGTGAGGCCTAAAAGAAAGAAAGAATAACTCAAGTAATGTTATGTTTAATAAAATAAATCCAAAATAAATATTATCCCATACCAAACATGAAATGAAAGTAATTCCTAATCTAATAGATAAACATAGATCTATCAGATTATCTCTCATGAGTTGTCTATCAACTTCATCTGAGCTCCAAAAAATATATATTAAGGAGACTACATTATGATTGCATAATAGATTGTGGCATTTTGATTATATGTCATACCAGGATATGTTGACCTTCTTATTAGATTAATATATAGGTCAGATATGTTTTATCAAACTAAGGGTAGTATCATACATAAGTATTTGCCCTGATATGTGATTCAGCTATAAAGAATTCTCAACTCTTATTAAATTGCACTTATGAAAATATTAATTACCTAGCAGACAAAACCAAATTTAAATTCCTGTTACACTCAAATTTAATTATTACTAATGCATGTATATTATAGAAATATTCAAACACATTGACAATATTTATTCATATCTCCTAGATTTAGATCATAAAAGCATTTCTCAATTATCCTGATGTATCAAATAGTTCAAACAATAACCCCCATTTTCCCTCTCTTTCCCCCCCCTTTTCCTTCCACTTTTTCTTTGGAAGTTTCCACTATGGATATAATAACATTGTTCATTGTTAAACAACAATTATGTGCTGACCAATCGACTAAAGTTTGTTCATTATGTTAATTTACTCGTCTAATATCCTTTGATAAAGCTTATTATTCAGATAGTTGATCTCCAGATTTAGACCTGTAGCATTCAATGTCTAAATAGCAAGTCATTTTAATCCATTGTGTATTTAGAAATTACTCAATCCTAGTGGATATTCAATCTTTTATGGTTAAATAAAACATGACTAGTATGTTTAGACTAATAGTTGTAGTATAGTTTGCAATGAGTGATTCCTAAACTGTCTTAAATATTTATAAATAGATTTAGACCTTCTTTTAATGGATGGACTTATTGAGGTTTTGAATTCAAAC
The DNA here is from genome assembly GCF_019279795.1 of Protopterus annectens. Lineage (NCBI taxonomy): Eukaryota > Metazoa > Chordata > Ceratodontiformes > Protopteridae > Protopterus > Protopterus annectens. The sequence goes on from NC_056730.1 coordinate 1,029,735,534, forward strand.
CCTCACAGCCTAATCAATATTTCTCATATGTTCCATTTAATATTAGCACAAATAATGTTATTAACTGTTTTCTTACTAATGAACCATAAAGTCAACTACAAAACTTCAGTAAATACATATGAATATATAGCACATTTCCAATCCAAGATAATGGAGCATTATCAAACATTAAACTAATTCTAATAAAACTTAAACTATGTATCATTAAGTCATTCAGTACCATTTCTGCACAAATTAATCATATCATAATGATTAATAATTTGTGAATTTCTAGGGAACTGCCTAGAGGTTTCATGGCATTTAACAAGTATGAAAGTGTCACAGAGGTTTCATCATGCCTGAATGTATGGTAGACACAAATACACACATTATGGAGTGTTATATTTACAGTGAAACCAAATCTCAAAGTCTACATGAATAGGTGTGTGCTAAAGTTGCAGGAAAGCCTCAGCGTTTGACAATTTATTATTAAGACTTCACTGAATTTAATGTTATTGGTGGTTTTCTTATAGCCACTGAATTACTGCAAATTAAACCACACACTTCACAGCTACTATCATGTTCACTTTCCTTATCAAAAGAGTGATAACAGTTGTTTGCCATTCTACACCTACTCATATTGGCAGATCAAATCATGTTTCACATATAAACAAAGTGTTCTGGTCAGAGTGCATTAATGCAATTATCCACTACTCTTATGCACTGTTAGTCATACTGCATTTCCCCTGTTTATTACCACATTCGAGTGAAAATGTTAATACTGATAGTCACTGATCACAAGTTGAGTCTTCTATATGGGTGATGTGGACATTTTTATAGTACAAAACAGCTCAAGATTCTATCAAAGTTTTTTTTTTAGCATTATGATTTCCTTCTTGTATATAAAACATAATCTTTACTGAAACAGTATTAATTTAAGTAATTGGAAAATGTTCTGCCCTTCAAAATAAGATTTGGGTAAGTCACATCAGAGGACATCAACCTTCTAAAAGCTATTGACACATCAATGATCTGTTGGAGTGGTACACATTGACAACCAAAGAACCAGAAGGAATTTCATTCACCTCTAATAAGATATGAAAGTTTAAGATCAGCCGGGGAAGTACTTCAATGACTGATTAATCTTTTTTCTTTCTTTTTTTTATTTAAATCAAATGGTTGTGTAAGTAGTCTATATAGTTGTTTAAATGGTTAAATGATTTTAAAGTAACTCAGCACATTGTTTGGATAAGTGACATAAAAAACAATGAGATAGAGTGGAACTGTACATAAGCATAATGTCATAACAGTCAAATGTTCAAAAATTCAATTCCTTTTTCCTCATCCTGTTCATCTGAAATAAAAGCAAATTCAACACTATAAAGCTTCATCATATAACCAGTCTATCACCACAAAACAGCCATATAACGGGATAGCGAGGTTAATGCAGAGATGGATATAGTTATAGCTGGTTAAAGGATAAACATAAATATCATTTCAGTTCACACTTACCCACATCAGAATTCCTATCAACAGCAATACATAACACTTCAGAAGCCTTTGAACTAGCAGATACAATCAGAATATCCATTCAGCAATTACCCAGCTTGCACATAAACAAGCTTTCACTTCCCACATAGGAAATTCTGTTAAGTAATCCTTTACCTCACTTCCTGCAAACTAGACAACCAGGTCATGACCCAAGCCAAAGATGCAGGATAAGCCAAAACAATATGTTAGGCTCCTGAAGCCCCTTGAGCATACAAAAGCTTTACTTCATCATTCCAAAGAAACTCCTCATTCCCTCCTTTCTTTCTTTAGCCAAGAAAGTAAAAAAAAAAAAAAAAAAAAAACAGTCAAAGAAGCAGATCACAACAAACTAAAAAAGGCAGGACACAGCATGTCAAGGTCCTATACAAAATACCCGCAGGGAAATTAGCCAACCAACAAACATAACTTTAAAATAAGATTGAGTAAGTTATGTTAGACATTGTTAATCATATTAATAACTGTTTAAATGACAGGAACAGATACTTCCAAACCATAAGCGCTCTGTTACATTACTACATGCAATTACCTCATGTCCAAAAGGTATCAATTAGCTGTAATAGAGTATGGTATATAACCTGTCGACACTACCACACTACAGTAAATTATGGGCCATATAATTTGATAATAGTCAACAACATTTCCCCAGCAAACAAGATTTAGTTACCTGTTTTAGTGCAGGAAGGAAGCAGTTGACAGCAAAGCCTTGCCGTTAATTCTGAATAAGAAACACATCTACTAATTGTATAATTTCTTTAGAGGTTTTAAAACACACTTGTACAAGACAAAACTTTTACATTTTAAGCAGCATATCAGCCACAAGTCATACTGAAGTAGATGTTTTGAGAGATTTAGCAGGAACAGCAATTTTAGATTCAGTCTTTTTCTTTTTGACATCAGCCCAGGAATTATTTTCAGTAGCTCTCTTCAAGGAAGGGTTTAACCAATCCATGTCCTCAGGAATAGATAAAATGTTATTATTTTTTATATCTAAACTATTAAAAGTTCTCATTTCATTTGAATAGTAGAATTTAATTGCAGCAGGAAAAGCAAGATGTGCTTTGATATTATTTTGCTTAAGTAGTTTTAGAAGTGGCCAAACTTGTTTCATCTGTTCTAATACTCTGGTGGAATAAGCATTGTCAAATCTAATTAAATGCTGATTATATTTCAGTGGACCTTTTCTCCAAGCTGTCTTTAGTACCAGTTCCTTGCCCAGATAAGACAAACATTTTATTACGATTGATCTAGGAAGTATAGAGGAAGAAGATGAAACTGGCTTCCTCAAGGCTCTATCTGTCCTTTCAATACTATATGAGATATCTTCTTTTAGGTCTAAAATTTCAGGAATCCATGAATTTAAGAATGAAATAATGTACTCCCCTTCAGTTTTTTAGGCAGTCTAAAAATTCCGATGTTAGTTTTTCTCTCTCTGTTCTCTAAATCATCCACTTTATTGAGGATCCCCATCCATGTGAAGCAGAGTTCCTCCCTAACCCGATTCAAGTACAACTTGGACAATTGGATGAGAAACTGGAAATTCATCTCTGGTTTGTCACTCATATTTCTAATGGGCACAGGCAACCTGTAAATGGTTCATCTCCCAGGTCCATGCTTACACTTATCAAGGGTATCAGAAGTTATCAAAGATTTGGGATGCATGGCAAGGCTTAAAAAGCCCTTGTGGTCATTAGCCTAGTAAACACCTATGAACCTATGAGAAGGCAGGCATTCTGTTTGAGGAGAAAATCTTTCTGAGTTTCCTCTTCCTTGAGCCTTTCCTCGATATCATTTAAGGAAGTTTCTATATTTGTTATTTTAGTTTGATGTTGTTGAAGTTGTTCCTTAAATACATCTGTTTGTTTTTGGCAGTTCTCTTTGAGATTCTCTTCAGTTTACTTTAAAACCATCCATTTTCAAAGGCAGTTCATGTAAGGTAGTAGACACTAACTGCAGCTATTTTTTGAAGCAGTTTCAGAATGAGAATTCTTTGAGTTACTCATTTCCACAAGAAATGAAAGTCTATGAAATAATCTGACAGGAAAATATCTACGGAAATCCACAAAAGTTTCTAATTATATAGTTTAGTCTTCCATCAATAAATTATAGGAATTTTGTTTTAAAATATTATTTTCCTGTATTTTATATTAGTTTAATAGAGTTCTGAAATTATGCTGGTTTCAGCTGGCCATTCAGGCTCTGCCTCATAATAAAACATTCTTAACTGAACAACAGTGTATGCAGACTTTTATTCTGAAAGGTACAAAATTACTTAACACATGAAAGTGAGACTGGCATCTGTTCAGCATCATTCTGGATAAATAAAAGATAAAGACATTCATTACAGTCTCATTACAGTTTCTTCCAGTTATTTCCAGTGCATTTCAGTATTCTATATTTATTTCAATTGCTCTCAGAGGCTACACTCGATACAATAATTCCAAGTAAGATAAGAAAGTAGAGGGAATTTCTACTTATGTGAACTGTAAGTTATCCACAGTTTATACTTTCAACAGTAATGTGCATGGCATAATGTAAGTTATGATTTGTTTAAATAAAAAAATGATAGTTACATAAATGCTTTTGAGAGGACCCCAAATCAATACAAGGATGATCAGGACTCAGTTATTGTAATCTGAATTATATTATGTTGAGTGATTATGATATCATTGCTGGTGATTTAAATGCCTCTCATCATCAACTGCATATCTATGAAAGTAATCATCAGCACTCTGTGACAACTGTAAAGACATTGGCTACAGAAAGATTGTCACAAAACCAACAAGAAAGGACAACATGCTGGTCAGAGTTTTAGTTAAGGAAGGAATAATAGCTGGAGACTTTAGCTTTCTCCCTGAGCTGGATGGGTCAGACCACTTCTTCCTTAGTTGGAAATTAGTGGGGAATGGTTTTAAATGAATAAAAAATTCATTGAATGGCTACTGAAGGAACAGTGATCGTGAAACATCCATTTTATCAAGTAGTCAAATCATTGTAAAGAAAATCTTTGAACTGTAATAGTTGGCCAGCAACAAGGAAATATCCAGTGCATAATGTAAACTAAACAAAGCCTTTTATAAATTTGCCCTTATCCCCACTGTAGTCCGATCTCAGAGTTGGCATACATAGTTTGGAGGGTGGTTTAACCTACCAAGGTCTGGGGGCTGCACCCCCATACCGCACAATGTTGGTGACTGCACCCCTCCACCCCTAAGTCTATATACCAACTCCAAGATCACACTACAGTAAGAAATAAGGCAAATTTATAAAATGTTTTGTTTAGTTTATGTTATACCATGGAGTATTTCTTTGTTGTTGGCCAACTATTACAGTTCAATGATTTTCTTTATGATGATATGACTTTTCATTAAAATGGACTTTTGATGTCAAGTGTTCGTTCAGTAGCCATTTAATGATTGTTTAGTTTGATGGATAAATACAGACCCATTTTAAATGGTTTGAATGGAATGGAAATCCATTTATAGAAAAAAAAAACATTTAAATAAATAAATTCAGAATTGTAATTGCGGTGAGAAAAAGAACCATAACAGCATCTCAGTCTCTTGGTGAAGAAATTTGTTCCAGTTGTGAAACATACTTACTGCTATAAACTAAGTCCATGATGGAGTTCAAAATTAGAAAATGAAAATCCAGAGAAACAGCATACCTAGAAGGCCTACAAAAGTTGATAGATACTAGATAGCAACATTATCGTTTAGGAAATTATTAAGATCTTCCAGATGTAGTTGTGAGTATAAATTAACTGAAATCACTGCTGACAATATAAAAGCTGTATTCTCCCATTTAAAGTATCACAAGAAGGATAAACTGTCAAGTACAGGTTTAGAACATCAAGGGGTTATGAAAATGGAGCATAAACTGTTGATTAATCTGTTTGCAGAAAAAATTTGCATGAGCTAAATCTAATTCTGGATATGATGACTTAACAATTGAGCACTTTAGGGTAACAATGTACCCTACAATAACTGTAGCATTAAAGCACAAAGTTCATAAAGTTACACCTGCCACTGCAACTAACCTGGGTGGACTTAAATTGGACTATCAATTTATATGAGCATCTGTTAGATCTGGTGTTGAAAAAGAACTATATTGTCTTTGACAATGAGCTGTTTCTTCAAATGGAGGGGGTGGCTATGGGGTCACCATTTTGCGAATATGGTAATGTTGCAGTGGGAGAAAAAGTGTTTATGTAATTTGATTTTCTTTACCCACTGCAAAACCTATATTCGCTTTCTGGATGACATTTTCATTTTTGGAGATGGCCTAACCAAGTTGGCAACCGACTTTCTGTCTTACATTAATGAGTCAGCTCCCTTTCTGAAATTTACCCATCAGGTGAACTGAACTGAGATCTCATACCTAGCTGTGAGACTAGTGAAGGAGAATAGTTTGCATTTGTTTAGTTCAGAAATTAATTGTAAAGAAACTTAGTCCAACAATTTCTTGCACTTCAATAGCTCTCATCCCTTCAAACAGAAAAGGACAGTTGTGAAGGGTCAATTTGTGAGAGCAGCCCACATGGTTTCGCTCTTTGATGCATTTCTTGTTGAGTGTGGTTTGATCAGGAGTATGTTTTTGAAGACAGGGTATCCTTCGGGATTAATAAATGTAGTAATGTTGGAAGTTATTAGCAAGAGAGAAATGAGTTACTTTAAGGCCATTTTATCTAATGATCAATACTCCATGAGGAATAGTCCTCAAGCTGGGGATGCAATAGATTTCCAGCCATGTGATGCCAATCTGAATTCTAACCGAGTAGGAAAATCATTACATAATGCAAGACAGGATAATTTTCAGTCTGCCTTTATTAATACCTTTAATGTAGCTAGTGGACAAGTAGCTGATATTTTACAAAAGAACCGGGTGATTTTGGCTTCATGTAATGATATTAGGCAATATATGAGTGATGGGCCAATTATTGTGTATAGGAGTGGCCGTTGCCTTAAGAATTTGATGGAGACCCCACATGGTGGCCAGCAGGTGGGAGCCATGAGGAAATGTGGTGTGTGTAACTACTGCTCCTATATAATGTAAGGGTCATGTTTTGACATCAATGGCATTATGGTAAGACCTAATAAGAAATGCTCATGCCAAATGGATAAAGTAGTCTATTGTGCCTTTTGTAAGGGATGTCCGTTTTTTATATAGGAAAGACAGAGAGAAGGTTAAAATCCCAAATTTATGAGCATTTGAGGGATTTTAAGCTTAAAAATTACACTAATGCCTTAGCAAAACACTGTAGTAGTTTTGTGGGTCATTCTTTTAAGTTTGTGATTGTTGAATCTTTACAGATTGATCCAAGGGGTGGACCATGGCATTTACAGTGGGAGATACACAAAGCTTTACAGCAATTAAGAACTAATGCCATGTAGTGGCCTGACATCAGCGATCACTTGTCCCTAGCATGTTTTTTGGAAATGAAGGCACTTGAAAGATAAACATGATAAAACATAGGTATTGCTGTGGATGTAATATCACGCTTTTACTGACTTTCGATTTTGTAATAATTGCTGTGTTTACAAATGTGTACAGATGTTTGATTTATTTTAAGAGTCTTATTGTATTAATGCCATGATGTGTATGTTTTTTTTTTGTGTTGAGTTAGTTCTATTGGTGGATTGGAGTGAGGCGGTGCTACGTATGTGCAGATTCCCTGGCTGTTATTTTAACTTGATAAAGTCTCTAAATGGTCAGAGATGAAAGCACTTGTTGAATTTTTAGATTTTATAACTGCAATTGTTTTTATCCATTAAAAGTACATTTTCCATTCGTTTGGAGTGCTTCCTGCTTCCAGAAGCTAAGTTTATGGTAATGATATGACTTTTCATTAAAATGGACTCTTGATGTTAACTGTTTGTTCAGTAGCCATTTGATGATTGTTTCATTTGATGGGTAAACACAGACCCATTTTAAATGGTTTGAATGAAATGGAAATACATTTATAGAAAAAAAAATAATAAATAGATTTGAAATTGTAATTGCAGTGAGAAAAAGAACCATAACAGCATCTCAGTCTCTTGGTGGAGAAATTTGTTCCAGTTGTGAAACATACTTACTGCTATAAACTAAGTCCATGATGGAGTTCAAAATTAGAAAATGAAAATCCCGAGAAACAACATACCTAGAAGGCCTACAAAAGGAGACAGAGTAAAATAAAAAAAATAGATACTAGATGGCAACATTATGGTTTTGGAAATTATTAATATCTTCCAGATGTAGTTGTGAGTATAAATTAACTGAAATCACTGCTGAAAATATGAAAGCTGTATTCTTCCATTTAAAGTATCACAAGAAGGATAAACTGTCAAGTACAGGTTTAGAACATCAAGGGGTTATGAAAATGGAGCATAAACTGTTGACTAATCAGTTTTCAGAAAAATTTGCATGAGCTAAATCTAATTCTGGATATGATAACTTAACAACTGAGCACTTTAGAGTAGCAATGTGCCCTACAATAACTCTAGCATTAATGCAAAAAGTTCATAAATTTACACCTACCACTGCAACAAACCTGGATGGACTTAAATTGGTATTTTTAACCAAAAAGGTTGGTCATCTGACTGCTGTTTACAGCATCTATTTCAGCAATCCCTTAGCTGTGGTTATGTTCTACCACTATGAAAAGATACACACATAGTTTCTATTCATAAGGAGAGTTATTCAATGTAGATGGACAGTCATTGGCCAATAAGCCTGAGCTGAAGATTGGGGAGATGGTTTCAGCATATCTTAAGGAATTTCCTCACTGAAAATCCAGCAGCATAGCTAAGGTAGGGTGAAAGGGGCAATTGTCCAGTCATAAAGTGTTAGATGGTGTGATCCAATCAGCCATCTATCATCCCAATCGCTCTTTGTGCAATATTGCATTTCTGGCAAAATATGAGCATTCTAGTACTCTATGCAGTATATAAACTGTAGCAATTGTTTGCTACATTATTAGCAAACAGTTTGCAACAGCTTAAAAAACATATTTTAAAATGCATATTACTATTATTATTATTGCAATTATTATTATTATTATTATTATTATTATTATTAGTAGTAGTAGTAGTAGTAGTAGTAGTAGTAGTAGTAGTAGTACTATTATTATTATTATTTTACTATAATGTAAGGAACTAAGGTTGTGGGTCAGGCACAGAAACAGGGCCTGTATGACGAGGGCAGTAGGGAGGGGGGCATGTCCTGTATTGGGCCATCTGGTTGATTGGTGTGCCAGTAAAAGGAAAATACTTTTTTTTGCTCTTCACCTGGAGCTGAGAGGATGGGCAGTGTTTTTTGGAACTGGCACTGGGAGCTAGTCAAGCAACCTATGCTTTGGTTTACATCTATAGGTAGGTCTAGAATTTTCTCAACATGGCTTAATGGAGGGCCATTCTTGTTTCACTAACTTCATCAGTTTATAAGATGACTTGGGAAACAGTGAACAAAACACAGTGCCAGATGTTGTGCATATGGACCTTACATATGCTTTCAATGAAGTGCCCTGTGATAAAATCCTAAGTATTATGACAGAAAAAAATAATGTAGAACAAATGGTGAAATACTCCAACTGGTAAAATAAGTTGACAGAACAGGGTATATCCACGTCACTCGGAGCCAGTTAAAACAGATAATCTTTATTGTAATCCACACGGGTTAAGCGCTTTCATCTGCCTGAAACGCAGATTTCATCAGAACCATTCTACAAGGCAAAAACTCAGTCTTAAATACTAGTTTTGGCGCCAAACAATTGATTAATTAATTCAATTAACTTGAATAAGTCTTAAAACAACCACGCTCTTCAAATAATATGAAGTGGAAATTATTAAAATGAATTAAAATGAATTTAAAAATAATACTCTTCAAATGTTGTTCTACGAATATACATATGAACTAAGTCCTCTAGTTGATCAAACTCGTTCATCCTATACACAAATGATACCTATACACAATGAATAGCAAATATATATATATAAAACATTGATATAAATATAAATATATAATACAATAATAAAAATACATGAACAGTTTGTGAAGATGTATGCCAAGTGTTCATAATATTCGTGAACAAAACGAGCAAGGTAACTATCCTATAGTAGTAGTAGTAATGTTAGTTAACTTAAATGTCATCATAATTACAATATATAAAAGATGCTTAAGGCTACTAAAAACTAAAAGACTAATCTTCTCAGTTCTTAGTCAGTGCTATGCACAAATTGTAGTGTTGAACAAGTCCCTCATTCTACTGTAATAGGTCCACCCTAAATGCTCACAATGTGTTGCACTATGATGGAACATGTAATTAAAACGTGTGAAAACTGTAATCCAAGATGAAGGAACTACAGTAACTGATATGAATAATTAGTGATTTCAACTCAGTTTAAAGCTAACAGTGGTTTTAAACTAATAAAGTAATAAAGTCATTAATACCAGGCTTCGTGGTGGCATCAGTACTAATTTGCCATCTACTTTCTTTCCAGGCCAGGTAAGTCTTCCAATCACCCCCCTTATCCTTGATGTTTACTTGGTCAATAATGGAAAACACTTGGCATACATCTTCACAAACTGTTCATGTATTTTTATTATTGTATTATATATTTATATTTATATCAATGTTTTATATATATATATTTGCTATTCATTGTGTATAGGTATCATTTGTGTATAGGATGAACGAGTTTGATCAACTAGAGGACTTAGTTCATATGTATATTCGTAGAACAACATTTGAAGAGTATTATTTTTAAATTCATTTTTAATTCATTTTTAATAATTTCCACTTCATATTATTTGAAGAGCGTGGTTGTTTTAAGACTTATTCAAGTTAATTGAATTAATTAATCAATTGTTTGGCGCCAAAACTAGTATTTAAGACTGAGTTTTTGCCTTGTAGAATGGTTCTGATGAAATCTGCGTTTCAGGCAGATGAAAGCGCTTAACCCGTGTGGATTACAATAAAGATTATCTGTTTTAACTGGCTCCGAGTGACGTGGATATACCCTGTTCTGTCAACTTATTTTACCAGAAAAAAATAATAGTTGCATCATAACATAAGGTGGTCATTGGTTAAAAGGAAGAACTTGCAGGGCCAGAGTTCACAATGTGTTGTTACAAGTACAAAAATGGAAGTTGGAATATCACAGTGTTCACTACTAAAACCTAAACTGTTCACTACATTTATGTCAGAGTTCTCTTTGGACCATAGAATCAGATGTAGCAATTTTGCAGATGACATAAAGGTAGGCTTAACAGTGTCAAATACAGAATATTAGCATAGGCTCCAATCCTTTTGGACATTCTGCATATCTGGCCAAACAAAATGACATTATGGAGTATAACACAATTAAATCAAAAGTGCTTTATTTTGGTGATAACAACCATGATTACCTTTATACATTGAACAATAACATAATGGAAGAAGTATTAAGCATAAGGGATCTTGGGTTAGTAACTGACAAATACCATAGGTTTGAGGCTAACATAGATGTGGCTATATAAAAATGTTATTAATTTGTTAAAGACATTTTTAAAACTCTTAACAAACATGGACAAGAAAGTGCTACTCCCTTTATATAAGACAACAGTTAGATCATATACTGAATGTTGTGCAACACTACCATTTATAAGTATGAACAGATTAAAATATTAGAAGAGTACAGAGGTAATACACCAGGCAAATTAGACAGGTTAAAGGAATGGACTATAAATAGACATCAAGCCCTGTCACTGTACTCAATAAATGATATACCAATTAAAATAGTGACTTAGCTCTGCTTTACTGGTGTGTACATGTCCTCATATTTGCAGAAAATATAGCTATGGAAATTACAAAACACCATATCGAGACACACAGTAATGATGAATATGTGGTTGTTCAAAATGTGTTAGTAGAAGATTGAGAGTTTGTATGAGTGGCCCAGACCACGGATTGGGAGACATAGTATATGATCAATCTTTGTTACTGGCAAGCTTTTAGAAGGCCTATCATAAGGTTTAAAGTCTGTAACACCCATCAGGTCATGAACCTAAACAAATAGTCCTGGACAAAATAAGAAAAGTCTTTTTTTTGCCAATCTTTAAGTCTCACCTCTATCCTCAAGTAAAAACAGTTGAATATAATATCATATGTTATCAAACCAGTCATGGGAAAAGCAACACCATGTTAAGTGACATTAACACCAGTTGACTTAGTTAATTGAAGAAGGACTCCTGGGCTGAAAGATTTTACTTATGTTGACAGTTTTACAGTGTTTTAAAATTGAGATCAATGAAACTGCAAATATTAAAAATTATTTTAGTCATGTTTATTATTGTTGTCATTATTATTATTACTTAGTGATATTATTAACTTCTTGCATTACATCTTTAAGAAATGTAGCTTGTTTAGTTAATGCTTGATCACATAATAATAAAACTTTAAATAAATGTTTGTTTAGTGAATGTATGATGTATTCTGATGAAGTCCCTTTATTGTGGGATGAAGGCACTAAATTTAATTTTGTAAGTATGCCTCTGGAGTTTTATTTATCTTTGTCTAGATGGTTTTCCATCACTTGTTTTTTATAGTAGCTGCTGTCATCAGCGAGACTGAGAACTACCTCTTAGATTCATAGATTCATATATTGTTACTAGACTAATGACCCAGGTGACATTTCTAAGCCTAGCCATGTTTTCCCAAAAGAATAATGACGTCTTGTATCCACAGAGGACATTGAAGACCAGGCATTTATAAGCTTCCTCTGTCTACAAGGGGCATGGGTACTAGGTTCGGTGTCAATTCCTTATTCCCCATTCACTGATCTAGGCTGCCCTTAAATTGGGTAATAGATAATCTCAGCTTCACATGGATAGGATGTCTGTTCTATAGGAGGGCAATCTCTGAGACACAGATCTGTCTCTCCAGCATACTCTGTTTAAGTCACAGACAAAATTCAGGTTCTTAGATCTTATATTTCTAGTCCTATTTGACTTATGAATATGCAGGAGATTAATAAATGTTGGATTTGCAGATGCCTTATAAGCCAGGTACAGATTACCCATCAGCAATCTAAAATAAACTGTGTAGTTGAAAAGGGCTTTAAGGTGCTCTGCGTAAGAGAGGTTTGTTACACCTTGTATTCTTTTTGTGAGTAACCTCTGAGGTCATGCCTGGTCATGTACATACTGAAGAGCATTGTACTCTATGATTAGTCTGATAAGAGTAGAGTACTGAGGGGAAAAAAAATATTCCATCTCTCTGGTGTGGCAATAGAACCCACCGTCTTTTATGCTTCCAGTGCCAGAGATGACAGTACTACCTGTTGACCTGCTGAGACTGCTTATAAATGGCTGTGGGCAGTTATTGGACAGGAAAAATACACATTTCCCTATTTCTATGGTATTTATTTATTTATTTATTTTACATTTGTTGACCGGGCTAGTCTAGCTGGATATATGTCCATTTTCAGTAGAGGCCCGGGGAGAAAAGCTCCAAGCAAAAAAATGGGAAATTTAACAATGCATATAACTATGAGAAGTACAATACAGAGTTAGCACTCTGATAGAGAACAGTTATAAAACAAATTTGTAAAACTAAACACTTTTAGTGGAAATTAAACTAAACAATTCTACAACTCACAGTAGAAGGCATAAGCAAGTCTTAGAAAAGGGAAAAGAATATATATATTATTCTAAAATTCCTGAGTAAGAATCAGTAGTAGTAAGTCAATTTGGAGGTAAAGGTTATAGGAGTAGTGTATAGGGTTATGGATAGAAGTGAGAAAAGATGTCAATCTGGGTTAGTGCATGGACAGAGCCAATGAGCTTTGAGATGTTCTTTAAGATGTTTTTTAAAAAGAGAAGTAGAAGCAAGTGAAGTCAGCAGGAAGCTGATTCCAGAATTTTCCTGCAGTGTTTGAGAAGAGTGAATCCCCAGCTTTGTTGTTAGCTTTATTAGAGGAGACTAGAAGTTTGTTAGCAGAGCGTAGTGTAGGTAGATTCGTATAAGGTGTAATAAGATTAGTGAGGATAGGGGTATTATTAGGGTGGTATAGGATCTTTTGAGTAATAAGTAGTTGTTGATAGAGTATGTGGTTATGAAGTTCTAGCCAGCCAAGCTGTTTGAGGTTAAGGCAGTGGTGAGTTTTAAAGGGGGAGCTTGTGATGAATCTAGTTATGCTATTATAACAGGTAAAGAGTTTAGAGAGGTTGTTTTTGGATAGGTTGGTGTATATAACAAAGGCATAGAAAAGGGTGGAAATGAGGTGAGTCTGGGCAATTGTTTTTCTTGCAGGAGGGGTAAGAAAGGGTTTTATTCAATAGAGGGTGCCAAGTTGTTTGTTGACTGACTTAATAGTTGAGTTAATGTGTACGTCATAGCTGAGTTGATTATCAATGGTTACACCTAGTAGGCAAGTTGTAGTCTCTGGGGTTATGTTGGTACCATTGTTAGAGGTTATAGAGAAGGAAGGAACAGGTGATTTATGAGTAGGGGTAAAGTTTTTTGGGATTTAGGAGGAGGCAGTGTTGCATAAACCAGTCTTCAACCTTCTTAAAAACAGTTTGGGTGAGAGAGGTTATACTCTTGGCTGTACAGATTAAGGTGGAGTCATCTGCATACTGAATACAGGTGGCTTGGGGTATGTTAGTGTGTAAGTTGTTAATAAATAAGGAGAAGAGTAGGGGACCTAAGATAGAGCCCTGGGGTACTCCTATTTTTACTGGTAGTAGTGAAGACAGGATGTTATGCCAAAGTACTGCTTGCTGTCTATTTTCCAGATAAGATCTAAACCATTGTATGGCTTGAGGATCTAGAGAGTGAGCCTTCAGTTTGTCTAGCAGTAGGTTGTGGTTAACCATGTCAAAGGCTTTTGACAGGTCAATAAATAATGCAGAGGAATATGAGTTATCGTTACGATTTTTATTTATGGAGTCAGTAAAGGCTAGAAGGGCAGTTGATGTACTGTGGAATGGCCTAAAACCATGTTGGCAGTTTGCTAGTAGGTTATTTTGTAATAAGTGGTTGAGTAGCTGTTTGTGAATACATTTTTCCATTATCTTAGCTAATGGGGACAGTAGGGCAATAGGGTGATGGTTAGAAAGCTCAGTAGATTGTCCTCCTTTATGTAGAGGGATGATATGGGATATCTTCCATAGAGCAGGGATTTTGCCCTAAGAGATAGATCTATTAATAAGGATAGAGATGGGATAGTCTACGGCTTTAGTGGCTATTTTTAGGTATTCAGATGGGAGTTGGTCAGCAGAAGGGGTGCAAGGCTTCAATTTTTGAAGTAGCTTACAGATGAAAGATGTAGATACAGGTTGTATTTGAAAGGTAGGTAAAGAAGTATTGCAGATATTTGGTTAGGAAGCAGTGAGAGGAGGTAAAGAATTGGCCAGGGTTTGAATGGCTTCTGTAAAGTAGTTATTAAAGGCATCAGGGATCAGGTTGGAGTTGTTACTACTGAAACCGGTTGGATTTGGAGTGGTGGTGTGGCCTGGTTGAAGAAGTTTGTTTATCCCACTCCAGAATTTTTGTGGGGTTTGTTGATTGGTTTGTTGGAGGCCGAGGTAGTAATCTTTTTTGTCTCTAAGAATATCTTTTTTGGTGGAATTTCTTAGTTGTTTAAATTGGAGGTGGGTTGTTGGACATTTGATAGATCTCCAATTAGCCCAGATTTTATTTCTGAAGTGTATCTTTTGCCTGGTTTGTTTTGTGAGCCAGGGGGCACATTTGGTTTTTATTCTAGTTGAGCGATAAGGGGCATGGGAGTCTAGGATATTAAGAAATTTAGTGTTGAAGTAGATAACTGCTTCGTCTAGTTCTAGATAGGTTAGTGGTGACCAGTCACAAGCTTGCAATTCGGTTAAGAAGCTGTCTGGGTTAAAACTTTTTTTTGACCGGGAGGTTTTGAGATTATGTGTGGAGGGAATGTGGGTTTTTTGTTTAATAATGTAGGTAAGTGTGTGGTCACTGATATCATCTGGGAGGGTTCCTGGAGTATAAGATTCAGGGTGGCTGTTAATAAGGATCCAATCCAGAGTACTTTCCTTGTTAGTGGGTTTATGGATTCTTCTAGGAGTTGTAATTAGTTCAGAGAATCCAAAGAGGTTTATATGGTTGGTGGGGTTGAGAGAACTACAAGAAGACCAGTCTATATTAACGTCACCAAGACCAATGGTCTCCTGGGGTAGATGGGTAGAGAAATGACTAAGCAAGTTTTCTAGAGAATTTGTATTGTTACCTGGAGGTAGATACATGCAAATTATATAGATTGGTTTAGAGTTATTGATTTGGAGTTTGATAGTTAGGGTTTCAGATTTGGTATCTATTGATGGGAGCACATTAATGAGGGAAATTTGTAGGTTCGATTGGTAAAGAATGGCTATACCCCCACCTTTTTTCATTTTACAGTAATTTCTGAGGATGTTATAGCCAGGAGGGCTAATTTCTTGGTCGAGAGTAGATGGTTTTAGCCAAGTTTCTGTAAGACATAGAATGTCAAATGAGTGTACATCAAGGAGTGCATGCAGGTGGAAAATTTTATTGTTTATACTTCTTATGTTAAGGTGAGCTATCAGAAGGGAGTTAGTTGGTTTAATAATTGTAGAAGTTATAGGTACTGTTACATTGGTAGGGTTAGTTATGGCGTCAGTATGGGGGCCAGGGTTTGGATGAATGTCACCATCTAGGAAGGGGTGTTGCTGGGGGTATTGTAGAGATTGTAGGTATGTCATGCAGATGGAGATAAATTCCTCTACCAGAGCATGTGTGAGGTCAATATTAAAAAAAAAGATGCGCTGATTTTCCCTTCCTTTGATTCCAATAAAAGGAAATGAAAAATTTATAAAATGGAGACTTCTACCTAACTATAATGTAGGGAGAAAAGAATCTTCAGCAATGGGTTAAACTGCAAGGAGTATGGACTTTTCCTTTAAGGATCCAGTAGAAAGAAATCTTATAATCAAAAGATTTGTGCAGAAGAAATGTCTACAAATACATTAAATATACAGTTGAACATAGCATTACAGTTGAAAGAGCTATTGCAGACATGGAATGATTACACTGTGCAAATACTTACTCAAAACATAAATATTAACATGTATTCTACCAGACAAAATGAGACTGTCTTTCAGCTCTATGCTGTACTTATAGCTGTGACTTTATTTGTATTCATTCCCTTGAAACCAGAGGTGTTTACATTCTCTTGCATGGTGTACTGACTTCTGTCTGAATGGTGCTTATACTATACTATCTGTTATATCTTGTGGAAGTGAATTCCATGCTGTTGAGACAATTCTGCTGAATGATTTTCTCCATACTGATTTGTTGAATGGAGGGCTAAATACTGAGGGTGTGTTGTCATTAGCTGACCTTGGAGAGTAAGATGTGGGTTTGTGTGTGTATTTATGGCTAATGGAGGGCAGCAACAGCAATTTAAAAGCTTAAACATTTGAAAATGTATTGCTCTTTTGGCAGTAACTGGAGGTCAGTTTGTTTTTTGTAGTACTGAGTAATGGTGTTTCCTATATTATAAAAGGAAACAAAATGGTAAATTGTATCTGTTGTAACTCACATAGTCATTGTGTTATAGGCAGAATTTAGGGTTATAATGGAAATGCATTATTTCTGTTTAGGATTTAATGTATTTACCCCTATAATGTTGTTGGCTTCCAATGAAAGTAAGTGAATCTGAATTCATATTTACATTTTTGCAGAGTATTGTCTGTTGTGTATTCTGCTTGGGAAGTGTGGGGTAGTTTCTGACTAAAGAGTATTTCTGTACATCTTTGCTGCACAACTACATCAAAAGTATTAATCTGTTGTCTTTTATTTGCAAGTTCAGATTATGAGTGAGTTTTTTATGTGTACTGAAAAATCGTCTAAAGTTTATTATGCATTTTAGTACATTAGCTAATCTTATAGTATAACCTAAAAATGTTCTGTATATACTTAGTAGACAGTTAAACATTAGATCTGAGCTGGATAGGATGATATAATCTCAATACGGAGTGAGCTGATTGTTAAGTGATCTGTTGCTAATTTTTAAGATGAAAAAGAGTAATGATCCTAAAACAGACCCTTGTGGGGCACTGGGTTGTATTTACCAGTTTGTTACTATTTTCTATGATAACTATAAAAGTTCAACTTGTCTGCTATGTGGAGAACTATTGTACTGCTTCTCCTAAACTGAATCAATTTAAACTCTCCAGAAGAAGGATATGACTGATTATTTCAAAAGCCCATTTAAGAGATATGAATAGAGAACCAGCCAAATAATACTTCACCATGGTTTCATAGATTTGTGCTATTGCTGTATAGATAGCAGTCATTGTATTTTACACTGGTATGATGCTTCTGTTTTTTTTTAATCTAAGAGATTGCTGATGTGTTTTAAAAGATGTTTGTAAAGTATAGTTTTAAGTGACTTAGTGAGTAGGCATAGGTTAGAAATAGGTCAGAAGTCTTAGGGTTTTTTTTCAAGTGTAGTAGACTGGTGATAGTAGCTATGGAGATGGATTTTCAGTTGTAGAGTCAGGTTCATAAAGTTATTCTTATGTGATATATGTGGATGAGGTGTCAGCAATGAATAGCATGCCTACTTTTACAAAACTAGTGTGTAGAGTAGGGTCCCTATTATAACAACAAAAAAGCAATCTGTCAAATGGTTAAAAAGTCAAATATTCCAGACCTTGAAATTGGACTTGTGGGGGGCTGCACCCCCCCACACCCCCCGCTAATTATATATACCAACTCCAATATAGCACTACAGTGAGGAAAGGACAAATTAACTGATCTTCACTGTACCGCAATCTCAAAAAACTGATCTTGAGGTCCAGAATATTTGACTTTTCAGCCGTTCGACAGATTGCCTTTTCGTTCATCTAATAGGGACCCGTGGAGTATAGGAGTCTTGTTTTTATCAGTGTCAAAACATTTTTAAGGATTTGTTAAATCTGCAAATCAGATACTTCTAAAGATTTTGCTATGATTAGGATAGGATATTGTAGTTATGTTAAAAATCTGTCTGTGGAAGAATGGGGGTTTGGGTTATAAATGTCCATAATATTGTCAGGCAAACATTTGCTTACAATGGAAGATGAGATTTCTTTATTATCAAGGTTATTTTTTTATTGCCTTTAGGAATTCCCCAAATGTTTTGATTTGCTTAAAAAGAAATTTCCATTGGTTTGAATGTAGGACTGAATTTTGCAGTATCTGCAATGGCCCTACTCATCCCTTTTGGGTTCAGGCATTTCCTGTTTTTATCTCAATGTAGTGGTTTCACTTTTCAGTTATATCAGTCTAGCTATTTGCTTGAGCAAATCTATATTTTGTTGAACATTACATGTGCTGATAGTTTTGTCGCATTTCTTAGTTTTGTGGAAAGTAGTCAAATTCAGACAGAAACTCCCAGGTTATAAAAGGTGTATAGAGCTGATATTGGGTCATTGTTTGTTTGTATTTGTGTCAGTCAATATATCTAGTTCTATTAAGACAATGTTCTCTGCAACACTTGATATGATTCTAATTTGTTTAAACATGGTGGGTAGTTAAATGATAAGATGAGTACTTAGGCTTGTGATGCCCGTGCCCTGGCCCAGCAATCAAGGAGCCTCACTCCTCACCACTAACACCAGTGAGGGGCATCTCATATAGGAGGAAAGGATAGCAAACACACACACAGTAAAGTGCAATTTCCCTTAAGAGCACACAGAGAACGCAGTCACTCTGAGGCTGGTTGCTCCCTTGCTCTTTAGGTCCCCAATAAGACTCCCCACTGGCACAGCTATAGGGTTCAGCTCTTAGCATAGTGGGCAAGCTAAAACCTCCAGCACCCTCTCTGTCCAACCAGTGCTTCATGTCCCTGCCCAAGTAGCTGACACACAAACTTTCAGAAGAGTTTATACAACCACACAGACACTCCTGGGGAAGGCTGGCACAGGTTCTCTAGCTGTGCCCTTTTCTCCTGACTATACAGTAGTACCAGCTGCCACCACCCACTAATATTTATCAGCTAATCAAAGGCCCTTAAAAGGATGTCCAATTATTACTATGCAATATTATTTTACCAAAGGCATGCAAGTACTCTAAAGTACTTAAATTATCTCTACAAAAACAGCCACAGTTGGAGGGGTTTAAAAATATTTAATAACAAATAGTCAAAACACAACAATATTATTACTACACAGGACTAGTCAAGAGTTCAGAGATCACAAATACTTAAAATAATTCAGTAGTACATTTTTGACATCACAGAAAATCACTTAGTCTAACCTTTCTAGTTTCTAGCTATTTCTAAGAGAAAACACAAGTCTAAGATAAACTTACATATAGAGCAAGACAGTGCTGGTGAGTTGGATGGTCAAGACAAAAATGCTTAATGCTCTCTGATTCTCTCTGTTTTTAAATTCACATTCCTGGTTCACATTACCTCATTCTTCACACTTCCCTGGGTTCCCAGGCTAACAGAACTTACATTTACATTCTTCAACTCTGGGCAGAAACCAGAGCAGTAAAGGACATTTATGCATACAAATTCTGGCCATTAACTCTGGCTTTAAAACAATAGGCAGGATGTCTCACTCTAGACTTACTGACTCCGAGTTTTAACATCAAAGGGTCACAACATGCTTTACTTGGTCACTAGAGTGCACTGCTGATACATTTTTTCCAGTTCCACGTGTAACACTATTTTTACCATTTAAGACAACAAGCCTGTCTGTGGCTTACATTAATATTAGAGATGACAGAATTATCTACAAAAATATATCTGGCTAGGCTGGCAGCCTTCACCTATTTTCA
Source organism: Protopterus annectens (assembly GCF_019279795.1). Classification (NCBI taxonomy): domain Eukaryota; kingdom Metazoa; phylum Chordata; order Ceratodontiformes; family Protopteridae; genus Protopterus; species Protopterus annectens. The sequence continues at coordinate 1,029,755,845 of NC_056730.1, forward strand.
CCCAATCTTCACAAGGCTGTTTGGGAGAACTGCACTGTCATCATAAAAGCTGGTGATTTATCTCTCAACCAGATTTAGGAGCAAGGCAAATTAGTTATGGAAAAATCCCATAATAGAGACACGTTTTAAATGCTAGCACTAGTAATGTAGAACTTCTTGAAATGATTTCCAGTTTACAGAGGGACAGAGCAGATGGCTTAGAAACAATTAAGGGTATTACACCATATGTTTGATAATAACAATTAACAATGTTATATGTGAGTTGGGGTAGGCCCTTGTTATTTGTGTGCTATATCAGTGAGACTGTTTAGTACAAATATTCTGATGAGCTACATTTTAAAACTTACAATACTTATATAAAGTGCTTTGATAATGTGACCAACAATTAACTAAACAAGCTAAGTTAACTTCTTAATGAACCAATGTAAGAATTTCATTAAGAATGCCATTACCACATGATAGAACTATTACTTTTGTTTATCCTTTGTTGACCAGTTAGGCCTCATTAGGCTAGTAGCCTCTTTTCAGGGGAGAACTGAGGTAGTATTTATACTTCTGGGTGAAATTTGGCCAGATGCATTGAGGAATTTTCCTTACTCTTCATGATAGGTGCCATGGGATCTTTTACACCCACCTGACTTACCAGCAACTTAAGTAGATGATGTGATGATTGGGGAGAGACAGATGAAGGCTGCCAGCCTGGTCAAATAGAATTTAATACATAATTCTATCAATTTGTATAAATAAATGTAAAATGCAGGCGTATGTTTTTAAATGAAAGAAAAACACTGTAAAATGTAAACTTCAAGATTGTTACAACATTGCCCCCTTGCTGTAAAGAAAAAACTAAGTCAAGCCTTTCAAATATGTCTTTTGAAATTGAAAAGATTTTATGACATTCTTTGATCTTTAAAGTTGGTTCTGGTCAGGCTGGCTGGAGACATTCTGCCTATTGTGTTAACTAAGGACTAATTGCTAGCGTGTATATGTGAAATGCCTTTTAGTATTGTATTCTCCTGTGCAGTTGTTAGCTTGCTAAATAATGCAGTTTCTATTAGCCTGGGAACTCAGAGCAAGTGTCAAGATGATGCAATACGAATACTGGGAACACCTATGTGTCAACATGATGTAATCTGGGGAGGACCCAGAGACATGTTTGTTAGTGATGTTTTATAAACTATGTCTCAGAGAGAGACTTTAAAGCATTTTGACTTTGGACATCTAACCCAGCACTGCTTATGCTCTTTATTTATGTAAGTAGGATTGTAGCATTGTGTTTTCTCTTAAGATTAGCTAAAGATTAGAAAGTTAGATTGTCTTTTTCTGTGTAATCAAATCTTTCCTATGATATTATTTTAAGTTTCTGTGTGATCTCTGAACTCTTAGATATCTCTGTGGTGTCGTAGTTTTGTCTTGTGTTTTAATTATTTATTATTAAAATATTTTTAAAACCTTCTACCTGTGGCTGCTGCAGTAGCGTTGTCGCCTCACAGTAAGATGCTGTCCGGTTCAATTCTCAGCTAGAGCGTCTTCTGCGTGGAGACATACGTGAATGGGCGTACCTTCATTGAAGGTTGTGCATCAGAGCTGGTAACACGGCATGTAAAAATCAACTACCAATCATTAGCTGACCAAAGTTCTGCTGTGGTGACCCCTAACCGGGAAAAGCTGAAAGACACAACAACAACAACAACCTGTGCCTGCTTTGTGTAGAGATAAGCTCTAGAATACATTGCATATTTATAGAGGTTATTGTAATAGGCCACTCTAAAGTAAGCCTTGACTGTTAGTCATACTACCATTGGATAATAATATTGCACAGTAATAATTGGACACCCTTTTAAGGGCCTTTTAGTAGCTGATATTATTAACTGGGTGGTGGCAGTAATTACTACCATATAGTCTGGGTAAATGGGCACAGCTGGAGAATCTGTATCAGCCTTTCCTAGGAGTATCTGTGAAGTTGTATACATACTTATCTCAAAGTGTGTGTGTGTTGTGTCAGATATTTGGCAGGGACACGAAGCACTGGTTGGACAGAGAGGGTACTGAAGGTTCTAGTTTGCCCAGTTAGGCTGAGACCTGGACCCTATAGCTGTGCCAGTGGGGAGTCTTATTGGGGATCTTGTGAGCAAGGGAGCAGCCAGACCCAGACTGACTGTGATCTCTGTGTGCACTTAACGGAAATTGTACTTTACTGTGTGTATTAGTTATCCTTTCCACTTCTAGGAGATGACCTCCCTGGTGTTAGTGATGAGGATTGAGACTCCTTGATTACTGGGCCAGGACACGGTCATCACAGATGGGCTCTTGGTTTAACATTTTATCCAAAGGACAGCATACAGAGGAGTGCAAACCCCCCTTATGCTGCACTGAAGTGTCAGTAGTCAATCTACCTGGTGTGGGAGTAGAATCCACAGCCTTCTGCACCAGATGTGAGTGTGCTACATGTTACACCATTAAAACATTTGTAAATATAAAAAATAATCACATAGCACAGGAGACCTTCCTGAATTCAACTTTATTCTCCATGACAGTTCTTTGAATTACAAGTTAGTCTCCCAGCTTCTACCCCTCGACCTATTGTTGTCCTTCTGCAAAACATTTCTTTTTAAAAACAATACAACCTTTTGCATGCTTACTCAAATCATTTTTCAGCTTAGTTCTATACATACACAGTCAGATCATTGTCAAATGCACCACTAAGCAGGATGATGGAACAGCCCACCTGCCATACCGTACCTTATTACTAGGCTGTTTCTCCCTAATTACTATAAAACACTGTTCAAACCTGTCAGTTTGTATACTATTTACTTTTTTTTGCTTTTACAATGAACACAGATATTTGGATTTAATTTAAAGCTATTTCAAATTTTACACCAAAAACACCGACCGTCGTTTGATAACCAGTCTCTTACTGAAAACAGATTTATCATAGTAACAGTGAACTTCTCCTCCACTGAAACTGCATCTAACAGCCCATTAAACTACAAGGAACATGTTGGAACTCATAGCCTAATAATATATATTGGAGCACTAATTAGCAACTATGTGAACAGTGCAGGAATTCAAAAGACAAATGTGCAGTGTACAGTGTATTTGTTAACACTTTGGAATAGCCCACTGAATGTATCCATCTCTTTTCAGGGGCAGCCCAGGCCCAGAGTACTGGCTTGTGAAGTTTCTTGGACAGGGACACATAGAAGACAAATGATAGCTGAGGAAATCAAAACCTGCACTGCAGAAGCAGCTCATACCTTTACTCATCTGCACTAAGTTCCAGCAGACTCTTTTAGCCCAATGCAATGCATTCACAACAATGTGCCCGATGCACTAAAAAAACACAAGCTTTATTAAAAATGTATTCATGGTGACTTTACGTTTTCCAGTTCACTCACAACCAAATAATAACACACTGTCAGCAGTCAACAAAACAAGGAAACCAAGGATCATACCTAATGAACATGGCAGACACACACACACACACACACACACACACACACACACACACACACACACACACACACACACACACACACACACACACACACACCTCTGCATCACATCAACACCCAATCTGTAAAAGCACAATTAAATCCCTGTGGCAGCAAATCAAAACACCCACAGCACAGCTAAATCCTCTTGGCATTGCAGTTACTCTGGCAGCGTTGAAAATGACTTGTGCTGCTTTTCATGTTTCTCTCCTTGGCTCAGATTGAACACCTGAAACAGACTTGATACTTGTTTCTTTCCCACTAGCTCAAATAAGAGACTTGAGTTTTTTTTTTTTTTTTTTTGTTAAGGTCGGAATAGCAGAGCAGGTAGGTTTTCCTTTTTTCTTTGTTGACCAGGTTGGGCCCCCTAGCCACCATTGAGTTATGGTCAGCTGCCTTGTTAGTCTTGTGCTGGATCTCCCCCTGTATGTATATGATGTAAATGTTCATAAATCATTTCTCTAAGGCATATTTCTTTTGTCCCAAAAGTAGGAAGCATCGCAGGATATGCAGTAGCACTAAACAAACCACAGCCCTACTTCCACAATTCACTTTCAGACATTTAGTCCGTGCTTGGGATATGACCAAAGCCTTATTTTTTGTCACATTAATCTAGGGACACTGATGCCATGTCCCACATCTATGTTTAGCTACCCCCTTGAATTGTATGTCAGCAGATGTGGAATGGGGCATTTCAAAATACCTCTTTTTTCTGAATTCTAAGAGCTTTTAAAATAAAATAAAGTGTAGCACTCAATATTTCTCCCAGTTTTTCCACCTGAGCAAAAATACTCCATTGATTAGAAATAATATTCTTGATAGATCCAGAGATGTTGTTATAAGTCAAGACCACAGCTTTGCCGAAAGTCTCAGTATCACTACTATAATTATTAGTCATAGTGCAATTGTCCCATAATATGGGATGGTACATAGATGACCCTCCTGCTAGAAGTTTGTACTTATTATTCCCCACATGATCTTGAGTGACCTGTAATACAAAATATATTAATCAACTTTTTAATCTCTGGTAACAAAAAAAAATGGTCTCCTCAGAAACAACTCTGGACAGTTGAACAAACTGTCCATTATTGAAAGATCGTTTTGGTTTTACAGGACAACTCTCAAAATTCAATGATGCTTATGAAAATGCAGGTTTCCTGTGACTATTGGACAAAGGCCTTTGAGTATACCCACCCTTAATAAATCAGACATCCAATTAATTAGTACTATCAAAGGAATAGCCATGGCGTCAAATGCAAAAGCACTCATTCTGCAACTGAAAAACTGTCTAAAACCCATTCAACAGCAATCCACTACTTGCTCACAGCAAAACATCTGTCAACTAAAAAGTCTTATCTGTAGATCCAAGATGATCTTCTGGACAGCACTAAACATGAGGGTCTGGCAATACGCTATCTATTTGCATAGTGATCCATTTGTTAGAAGTATTCTTTCCTTTATGAGTGATATTTTTGCAGACAACTGTGCTTTAGTCTTGTACATCACAGAGAATAACTGCTAATTTGGCACAGCCTGAGATTACAGTGTGCGTGAAGTATTGGTATGCTACAATGTAACAATTCAGGGTGGTACAATATAACAATAGAAGTAAGGAAATTAACTGATTGGAAGTATTTGTATATTGTTAAAATAAAAGTCTCATTACATGCATTCAAGAACCTAATGTTTTGCCTACTTAGTACTGTTTTGCATAGTAAAAATACAGACTGCATGCTATAAATTATAAAAGGAAAATATCAAATGTACCACAATGCTCCAGCATTAAGGGCAAAACACTGATCTTCTAACTACAGACACTGGTGAATAACAGAAGTAGTTTACAAGTCTGTTAAAAGGTTTTTGATGCAAGTTAGTACTACTGGATTGCAGTGATAACTTTGACACCTCACAGAAAGCGTAGGGAATTAAGAGATCTATTAGTCTGTCAGCACTTGAAGGACTTCAAATAGTCAACCTTTGAAATGCCTGTTCTTCAGCTACTTTGTTTTGCTGATGATTTACAACTGCTATAAATGCCAGGTTTTAAATGACTTGTTTATATACTCAGAAAGTTGCTAAAATAAAAACTTTGTATTAGTGATTATTTTCTGAATGATACAACACCTGTTGTTTGATGACAACTAGACAGTACTCCTAACAAACAGGAAAAAGGACATGAAGTTGGTGAACAAAAAAAAAACAAGAATAATTGTGAAACTAATTCATTAGCAGTTACCCTAATTCCCAGGAATTTACCTGAAACAGCATCTTAAGACTAACAGATGTGCATCTTGAAGAAGTGAAAGGAAGCAATGGAAGTTTACTTTGCAGGAAGGAGAAATCAAAGTTTATACCTTGAGTAAATGAAAGAAGTAATGGAGGTTCATCCTGCTGGAAACAGAAATGGAGTTTTATTTTTTTTAAGTAGATGGAACATGCACATATGCACGCATATTGTAAGGTATACAAACACACACAAACACACACACACACACACACACACACACACACACACACACACACACACACACACACACACACACACACACACACACACACCTCTGCATCACTTCACTACCCAAGTTCTTATAGCTAGCACAGTTAAATCTTTGCTACAGCAAACCGATATACCACACAGTAGAGCTAAATACTCTTGCCATTTTAGTTACTCTGTCACCACTTAAAAAGACTTGAGTTACTTCTCTCGCATTGGCTCCGAATGAACCACTGAAAAAGATTGGCACTTGCTTCTCTTCCATTTGCTCAGATACGAGACTTGAGCTGCTCAGAGTAGCAAAGCGTTTGTTTTATTTTTTTGTTTGTTTATAAATGTTCATAAATCCTTTCTCTATGACACCTCTCTGTAGTCCCAAAATAGAATGCATCCCAGGATGTGCAACAGTACTAAACAAGCCACAGCCCTACTTCCACAATTCATTCTCCCACATTTAGTCCATGCTTGGGCTATGGTCAAACTCATACCTTTTTTTGTTACATTAATCTAGGAGCACCAATGTCACATCCCACAACTACTTTTAACTACCTCTTTGGATGTCCTGTCAACAGATGTGGACTAGAAAATTTCAAAATATCTTTTTTTCTTAATTCTATGATCTTTTAAAAATAAAATAAGGTGCTTCAAAATAAAATAATAAATAAATAAATAACTCCCAAATGCTAAAAGTGGTCTGTCACAAAAACAGTCAATATTGGCAGAAAAAAGACAGAAAATCCACCTGAGGATGGCCAAACAACGAAATCCACAAGTATTCCAATTAAAATGTAGTCCTTTAATACAAATAAAACTTTGACTTGAAAATAAAATGAAAAATAAAAAGCTCAAAACTGTCCCTTGAAGATATCCAATAAGTGTTTTGACTGTTGTCTTCCTCAGATCATATAAGACACTAGGGACTTCGATTTCCTTTTATATATGAAATGCTGTACTGTTTAACCAATCACCATTGATGAATACTTGGCAATTTACAGTTTTTTCATATAGATGGTGCAATAGTTTTGTTTTTATATACTTCTTCTGTTCTTAAAAATGAAAATAACTATCATCATTATATTCTCTGCATTCCTTGATATAATGATGTATTCCTTTTATTAATAAAAATATGAAGAAGATGATACTGATCAAAAAATGGGCAATGAAATATCCTTTGACAAAAGCTGAAAAATGACTTTGGTCTCAGTCAAATAATGCTCACATAGTATTGTCTTTGTCAGTTAACTTTAAAGTTGTGAATTTGTAGATGGCATAATGGATTAACTATACTTTACATCTTCTGTTCTTTAAAACAGGTTTAAGGGGGACTATACTATTTAAACGAGGGGGTTGATCTGCACTCAGGTTAATAATCCATTTTGTTTCTTTCAGCTCCGTCAAAGTCTCAATGTCCCGTTTGCGTGGACCAGAGAAAGCTCTATCAATGACTTTAAATAGAAACTTGCGATTTTTATTAATAGCAACATGTTGTGCCAACACATTATGTATTTCCTTTTTCTTAAAATCCATTTGATGTCTCTGTACCCTTCTTTTGAAGCATTGGTTAGTTTTTCCTATATAGAATGATGTACAAACCTCACAGGTAGCTAAATATGCAACATCCGAGGTTTTACATGTTGCTTTGATGTTAAAAATTTTGTTAAAAATGTTAAAAATATAGTCTTTCCCTGTAACCGGATGTGTAAAGTGGTTACTGTCATCTATCACAACAGATATTACAATTCCCACATTTTATTGTTCCTTTCCATCCTATTATTGTATTTGGTGTCTGGATGTTAGTACATAATAATCTTTTCGTATTTTTCTTTTGATACTTGTGGATTTCGTTGTTTGGCCACCCTTGGGTGGATTTTCTGTCTTTTTTCTGCCAATAAAAATAAAATAAGGTTCTTAAAAATAAAATAAGGTGCAGCACCCAATATTTCTAGCAGTCTTTCCATATGAACAAAAATACTGCAATGATTAGAAATAACATTCTTGATAGATCTGGTAACATTTTTGTAAACCAAGACAATAGCTTTGCCAATGATCTGAGGATCTCTACTATAATTATTAGGTATAGTACAATTGTCTCAGAGATGTCCCTTCTGCTAGAATATTGCACTATTCCCCACAAGATCTTCTGGGTATCCACTAATATGAAACATAACAATCAACTTGTAAACCTCTGCTAAAAAAATGTCCAAAGAAACATCTCTGGATAGTTGAACAAATCGTTTCTTATCCACACTTCATTTTGGATTTACGAGATGACAACTTTCAAAATGTAAACATACATTTGAAAATGCAGACTTCCTATAAATATTGGACAGATGTTTTTGAGTATACATATTCTTAATAAAACAGGCATTCAAATAATCAGTATAATTAATGGAATGATGGTGGAGTGAAATGCAAAAGCATTCAATCTGCTATTCAAAAATATCAAAAATTCATTCATCAGTAATTTGTTGCTTTCTCATGGCGAATAAAAAAAATAAATCTATCATTCAAAAAAATATTATCTGTAAATCTTCAGATGACCTGTGGGAGAGCATGAAGCTTGATCTATTTGCATAGTGATCCATTTCTTAAAAGTATTCTTTTCTTTATATTTGATATTTTCACAGACAACAGTGCTTTAGTCTTTTGCATCATAAAGAATAACTGCTAATTTGGCATACCCGGGGATTACAGTGTGTGTGTGAAGTATTAGTATGCAACAGTGTAAAAAATCAATGAGCTACAATACAACAACAGAAGTAAGGAAATTAAATGATTGCAAATATTAGTAGATCATTAAAAATAAAAGCTCATTACATGCATTCAAGAACCATATGATTTGCCTATTTAATACTGTTTTGCATTGTAAAATACAGACTGCATGATATAAATTATAAAAGGAAAATACCAAATACACCACGATACTCCAGCATTAAGGACAAAGCACTATCTCCGCACTGCAGATGCTGGTGAATAACAGAAATAGTTTTCATGCCTGTTGAAATATTTTTTAAGTAAGTTAGTGCTACTGAATTACAGTGATAACTTTGACACCTCACATATAGTGTAGGGACTGGGGAAATGTATCAGTACTAGAAGGACTTAAAATAGTCAGCCTTGGAAAAGCCCATGGTCCAACTACTTTACTGTGCTGATGATTTACAACCACTATAAATAGGATAGAGCAGTTCTTAGACATCACAATTATAGAGATTTACACAAAAAGTAAAATGCAGAGAAGCTGAATAAGATGCCTGGGCTCCCAGTACTGCCTGTTTATATACATGAGAGTTAAAAATTATGTTGATTCCCAATGTCTAGTATGACTCATATAAATGAGTCATTGGATGGATTCTGGGAGCAAGACATCCAAACAGTAAGGCAAGATTATACTAGTATGGTAGGTACCATGTAGAAAAGTATTTTAATTTATAATAAGAAGCACATATAGTGATTTTGATACATTAAAATATATAAAAAAACAAAGATTCTTTGAAAATGCACATTTTTTTCTAGGGTATAGTTTTCCTTTAAGGCATAATTTTCATAAGTTATATTTAACAATGAAGTCAAATGCTTACTGTGTAAGTAACTATGATGTCTAACATGTTACTGTATCAATTTTCTATGATTGTCACTGTAGTGGATTCTACATCACCAAAATAGATCAAAGCAGTATAAAAATTGAAGACATCATATAAATCCCATTAGTGATCTTTTCAGTTTCATCTCTCATCATAACCTATGCAATTAGCTAGGACTTTCAGTGTTGCTAAATATGCATTAATGAGACTGGTTATAGGAACGTTATGATGTAAAAACAACAATGATGGTTTATCATGATATCTTTCAAATTTCTGCGGTTAGAGTGGTCAGCTTTGGCAAATACATATATTTTACTATTTATTGCATAATTAGCAAAGTGGAGTTTTTCCTTAGCTACTGTAAATCTTTTTCCAGTTGGAGGTAAAAGAACCCTTGCCATCCATTGCCATAGTAGCATTGAATGAATAGAATATGCACCTTAAAAAACCTTGAACAGGTTTGAAAAAATGAGATAAATAAAACTTTAGAGGACAATTGCCATTTCTATGAGCTTTATTGATGAATGATTTCAACAGTTAGTACTGATTTCTTCAGATCCAAATACTTAAATCTAGTCACCAGAATGTATACATAAGTATGTGTTGGAAAGAAGTGATAAATTCATCATCACTGGAGCTTGTCTGAACCAATGGTATGTGAAGAAAGAACAAAACTATTCATGCCAGATCAAAGGTCCAGTTACAGACCACTGATTGGACAGCTTGGGAAGGATCCTGATATGGTGACTTAGGGGATGATATATCCAATCTCATGGGAGAATGGAACTAACCTGCAAATGAACTGCCAGTCATCCCTAATTTGTATATAGGCTTTGGAGTTGGACAGTGCATGCAGGTAAAGGAAGATCATTTGTTGTACCGTCATTTGCCACAAAGAATTGTATATTGAGCATATGCCTAGTTTTACAGGGCTATGCAACTTGTTTTGTCAAATAAAGATTCAGCCTGATAAACACATCTCCTGTGCTTGCTTTTGCAGGGTTGTCTTTCTAATTATCTGCATCCGCATATGATATATACCACTGAAAGAGAAATACAGTTAAGACCACAGTCCAAAAACTACCAATTTCCTTGAAGTTTAGCTCTCAGTTTTACAGAGCTGCTATTGAGTACTTCAGTTCTACCTGTTGACCTGATAAATATGGTGTGATGACCCACCACTGGATGGGTAATCGAGAAGCCTCAATCCTCACCAATAGCATCAGTGGGGGATATGCATTGGGAGTATGACAAGTTATACACACATTATTATCAGATGCAGCTCTCTGCGTATACTGCTATTTCCCTTAAGAGCACACAGAGACCAGAGTCAGTCTGGGACTGGTTTCTCCCTCTTTCTCCAAATCCCCAGTAAGACTCCCCACAGGTGCAGCTATGGAGCTGAGATTGCAGCTGACTGGCCAAGCCAAGATCTCCAACACTCTCATGTCCAACTAGTGCTTCACGTCCCTGACCAAGTAGCTGGCACACACACACATACACACACACACTCACACACACACACACACACACACACACACACACACACACACACACACACACACACACACTCAGAGATTTGTTATACACACACACACACACACACACACACCTGGGAAAGGCCGGCACAAGTTTACTAGCTATGCCCCCTTCTGCCCAGACTATAAGGTAGTTATTAGTGCCACTAACCAGCTCCTCATCAGCTACTTTAAGGCCCTTTATAAAGGGTGTTCAATTGCACTGTGTAATGTTACCATCAATACAAATGGCATTTTGACTAAGAGCGAGGCTCTTAGGATTGGCCCACAATGTCACCAAGTAGATATGCAAGTACTCTCAGAAATTAGATATGTCTAGAGAGATCAGCCACAATGAACGGTTTACATGTATTAAATAATAAATAATAATAGAACAAGACAATGCCAAATGTATATTTTCAGTATCATCAGAGTTCAAAATCACAGGAAATATTTAAAACCACATTGTAGGACAGTCTCAAATAAAGAAAGAAAATATCTAAGCTAAGCTTTGCTATATTCCTGACTATATCTAAGAGAATTACTATACCCTAATACACTTAATTAGAGCAGCAATGCAGATGTGATAAATGGATCTTCCCTAGTTGATGTTTCAGGTCAAGGCAGAATACAGAATGCAGAGTCTTTCTCAGAAAGTTCTTAAATTAATATCTCAAACATTGATGGGTTAGCTTGCAGAATGACATCATTTCTTGTCATTTGACCCTTTCCCAGGAAAACCCTCACTACTGAAAGCTAAAAATATTTACCATCTACCTTTGAAAATATATACACAAGGGCTTTTCCTCAGATCTTTGCAGATCCTGGAAGTCATAAAACTATAAAACACCTCCAAGACAATACAGAAAACTTGTCAGCACAGGCATTGTGTCTGTCGCTGCACTGAAACTGAAAAATAACATTTTTTTTATGGTCCAGCCATAAAGTAATTTAATTTCAGCTATTTTTCTGAAGTTTTACAAGTTAACCTTCTGTATTCTAGTTTCCCCTGTTAAAATGCATACATTTAAACAGTTAAAATAGTGTATGTACATTTCTGTTCTATTCTAGTAGGGCATGCTTTGGTTACATTTTAAGCACTTTGCAAAAACCTTTTTAAGACACACTTCTATAGCAGGAGTTTGATATACACCTGACATACAGTTCTAATACGTTTGTAGCACAAGCATCTTATATGAATCATGTTGATATTCACAAATGACATATAATTATTTACAAAATTCCAGACAGCTGTGCTGGCAGTATCTCCCTTTGTCACACAAGAAGTAAACCTTAGAAATAGACCGAAATCCAAAGTTATAATACACAGCTGGCTCTGGCTTAGAGTTTATGAAAAGGTGCTATTGTTCTCTTCTACACCCTGGTACATTTCATGTCAATGTTAAACCTTAAATTAAAAATGTATAAGTAGATTTTTATGTATTTTATGCAAACCACTCATCTTAGAATATCTGTTGTTCTGTCAATATATTATGGGGAAGGAATAAACTGAGTTTTGAACATAATTAAATATTCTTATCAGTTTAGTCAGAAAAAAGCAATTAGTATGATCATGTCAGTGGTTGCTGGTTATATAATTAGCATTAGGATTTTTCTTCCTGAGGCGGAATACATGAGACAGCTTCTCAGTTCTCATGAGGTGTAATTAATTGCTGGTGAAACAAGAAAGAAGTAAAAATAATTTGCAGTGCTTTTGTCTTTTAAGTATAAGGGCTTCCTCAGATCATATGCTTGCACTTCAACCCACTCTCTGTAGAGAGATCAAACAAAAACATGCAAGGTATAAACAGTGGGACCTCTGATTCACTGTATAAGAATATTAACTGTATAAGTCATAGTTATAGTATTGAGGGTGTGGTAAAAGCAATGGTACGTGATTATATGCAGTAAAATGCAGTATCAATGTATGGCTGCTATGGCTACGAGAACTGGAGGAAGTACAAAGTGCAGCCCATGTGCCAATTTCAGAATTAAAACTTGAGTCAGCTTGCCCAATGGTTTGGTTTAGGGCAGGACATGAAATGGACAAAGAGAATTGTTAAAAGCTTAGGGAAATAATGTAAAAAAATGTATTCATCTGAAATGTGGCATCTGTAGCAATATGGCTCCAGATTTTGTTAAATTCAATAGCACAGTGATTAATTGTGGTGTCTGAAGATATTTTAAAATGCTATATCTTATCTTATGTCAAACCTCTACTCCAGCAGTGCTATAGTGGTAATAATGTGTGCTCTTTGTTTACATTTTTCTTTTTTTTCTCCCCTTGCTTTCTTCCAAACAGCAATCCCAGTGCCCCTCTTTCTTCACTGTGTATACTGTCCACTCCAATGTACCCCCTGCCTTCTTTTGATTTAATGACAAGGTAGCAAGAAGCCTAAAGACATCCTGGGTGTTCATGTTATCAAATATCTAGCCATGGGGCGTTCAGTTTTAGCCTACACAGAGTTGTTACCCCAGCATGTGCACTGATGACCTCCAGGTGGTTTGCAATGAATAGACTGTGCTGATTGAGTCCCCTCCTCCACAAGGAAATGATGGTAGTATGCTACTCATCCCTCAGATTTAGGACCTCATGACTGGCTTCCCAGCCTTCACCAAGAAGCTCCATCTGCAATCTCTTTGTGTGCTCGTGCACATGCCTACCTACTGCTCACGGTGGGCATGTCCATCCTGTCTGCTTCTCTGTCCATCACAGAAGCCTCTAATCAATTCTGGTAGACTGGGATGTAGTCAGGGCTTCATCTGTCTCTTTTGCTGGAGTGGCTAAACATTTACTTTTTAACAGTGTATATATGTTACTTTTCTTTTGCTATAAAGTATGAAACAAAATGTCACATCTCCAGAGAGACCCTCCCCCTATGTCACAGTTCCACTCAGAAAGTAAAGTTTGGATACTTCAGAATAATACTTCTTAAATGTCCCATATTTTTCCTATGCCCTCATAAAAAAACGTTTTCACTGTGTGATAAATCACTGAGGATTATAGCCAATCGATAATGCTAGACCTTAGAGATTCATACGTTATTTACTTTTTTATGTTATTTACAATTTGCTTAACTGGGTTGAGCACTGATCACAGTATGACCAGTTTCAGGCTCAGTCTAGATTACATTCAAAATAGAAGTAACAAAAATATAGCTATTACAACTAACATAATCAGAAAAGGCATGTTAAGGCTGTCAGATTTTAAGTGAATTAGGGTAATACTTAAAACTCATCCTTCATTTTGTCCCTTTTCTAAATATTTGGCTTTTTTACTGATTTCTAAGCAAAGAGGCTGAGAGTTATGTTATGTTGAAAATAGTGCTCATTCCCACAAAATAGTGCTATGTTGTTATCCATCTGAAAAAATGAAAATCAATATGATACATCTCCTAATCAGTCAGAAAAGCACTACAGTACCAAATGCTGCTTTCCAGAAATATTTTAAAATACTACTTCTCCATTACTATAAAGTGGAATGCCAAATGCCAGAGCTCTGCACTGCGTCCCAAACAGACATTCAGGAATATAGTTTGTCAGAGCTATTTTGATGAAAATGGGTGTCCCTGTTATTATTATTATTATTATTATTATTATTTATTTTTTTTTTAATTCAACAGAGTACAACATTACAAAGGCTGGTCTCCACAGACATTCTAAAATATTTCATATATGCTTATACATATATATTTTTAATCAAAGGCACATGTCATTTTAAAATCAAGTAACATAGATATATTTCTAAAAAATACCAAGAACATATGAAAGTACCAGTTTGAA